>NC_052087.1:18832223-19132593 GCF_015852505.1 Tachyglossus aculeatus | reverse complement strand
AGGAGGAGGAGGGGGAGAGGAAGGAGGGGGCTCAGTCTGGGAAGGCCTCCTGGAGGAGGTGAGCTCTCAGTAGGGCCTTGAAGAGAGGAAGAGAGCTACCTTGGTGGATGTGTGGAGGGAGGGCATTCCAGGCCAGGGGGATGACATGGGCCCGGGGTTGACGGCTGGACAGGAGAGAACGAGGCACGGTGAGGAGATTAGCAGTGGCAGAGGAGCGGAGGGTGCAGGCTGGGCTGTAGAAGGAGAGAAGGGAGGTGAGGTAGGAGGGGGCGAGGTGATGGAGAGTTTTTAACCCAAGGGTGAGGAGGGGAAGTGCTCAAGTGGCGATTAGGAGGGGTATAAGATGGAGGAGTTGTGATCTCAAAATGGGCTCAGCTAGTCTCTGGCAGAGAGGTAATGTAAGAAATACTTTTGAGTTAGTGTCACAGTGTCTTTTCAACTATGTCAGAGGAATTTACGGAGAAGCAGCGTGGCTTAGTGAAAAGTGCATGGGTTTGGGATTCAGAGGTAGTGGATTCTAATTCCAGCTCCGCCACTTTTCAGCTGTGTGACTTTGGGCAAGTCACTTAACTTCTCTGTGTCTCAGTAACCTCGTTTGTAAAATGGGGATTAAGTCTGTGAGCCCTACTTGGGACAACCTAATTACCTTGTATTTAGCCCAGGACTTAGAACAGTGCTTTGCACGTAGTAAGTGCTTAACAAATACCATCATTATTCTAGCACTTAGAAAAATGCTTGGCATATAGCAAGTGCTTAACAACTGCCACCCTCATTATTATTATTATTATTATTATTATTATTATTATTATTATTATTATGTTAAGGCTTAATAAAACCATATTGAAAAGACATAAGGTATCCCATTCCCAGGGACTATGTGTTATATTCTCAAAAAATTCTGCTAGAAACCCCCAATTCTTAATTCATATGAGAGGCATGAAATAGCAAGTGAGCTAGAACTTTGCAGCTTGGCTTGTGAAGTTGATTGCAGTGCTGCTTGCACGGTGTGATTAAATCCTCTAGTGTTGATTTTCCTTGACCTGCATTTAACAGAGATGTTTGAGGACAGTCACTCATTTATCCTAGTATTTTAGCTTAAAGATTAAGGAAGTTTTTGAGTAAAATTACATAAACAAAGGAGTTTGAAATTGTATCAAATGGTTTTTTTTCATCTGATTATCTCATGAATTCTGGCAAAAAATAACTGTTAAAATGTGGGTTTCTGGAGGCTCTAAGTTAAAAGTTGTTTTCACCTTGACCTTATTGCTCATCAGTAAGCAGCATGAAAAGTAGTGTTGCCTAATGGATAGAGCAGAGAAGCAGTGTTCCCTAGTGGATAGAGCACAGGCTTGGCAGTCAGAAGGACCTGGATTCTAATCCTGACTCTGCAGCCTTTCTGCTATGTATCCTTGGGGAAGTCACTTCACTTCTCTGTGCCCCAATTACCTCAACTGTAAAATGGGGTTTGACTGTGAGCCCCATGTGGAACTTGGACTGGGTCCAACCTGGTTATCTTGCATCTTCCCCAACTCTTAGGACAGTACCTGGCACATAGTAAACACTAAACAAATACCATTAAAAAATCAATTTCACCACAAGGAAGGCTATGGTATATTCCTTATGGGAAATTTTTGAGAATAGACTAGATCATTATCTTGTACAGTTTGCTTTTGGTTATTCTAGTGCTCCAGGTCTGTCATTCGGGTCTGGGTTTTAAGGTATCTGTCAGGCTTATGTTCCCCCTAATTTTGAGGATGTAGACCATAGGTGGGGCAGTATTGCATGCAAATTTGTAGACATGTTACCATCTCTGCCTCGCCCCCTCCTACCTTACCTCCCTTCTCTCCTATTACAGCCCAGCCCGCACCCTCTGATGCTAACCTCCTCATTGTACCTCATTCTTGCCTGTCCCGCCGTCGACCCCTGGCCCTTGTCCTTCCCCTGGCTTGGAATGCCCTCCCTCCACACATCCACCAAGCTAGCTCTCTTCCTCCCTTCAAAGACCTACTGAGACCTCACCTCCACCAGGAGGCCTTCCCAGACTAAGCCCCCTTTTTCCTCTCCTCCTCCCCACCCCCCCGCCCCACCTCCTTCTCTTCCCCACAGCACTTGTATATATTTGTACAGATTTATTACTCTATTTATTTTACTTGTACATATTTACTATTTTATTTATTTTGTTAATGATGTGCACATAACTTTAATTCTGTTTCTTCTGACGATTTTGACACCTGTCGCATGTTTTGTTTTGTTGTCTGTCTCCCTCTTCTAGACTGTGAGACCGTTGTTGGGTAGGGACCATCTCTATATGTTGCCACCTTGTACTTCCCAAGTGCTTAGTACAGTGCTCTGCACACAGTAAGCTCTCAATAAATACGATTGAATTGAATGAATGAATGAATGAAATCACTGGTAGTTGTAGAGGTTGTTTAAAAAACCTGAGAACTTTTTTTTTTTCTTCATTAGCAAGAGGAAATTTGTGTTGCAAGGCTGGCTTCCATGTCAAATGTGGGTGGGGAAATGACTAAAAAACATAGGGGAGAAAATAACTAAAATGGCACAAAGACCATTTTATGCATTTCAAAACTGTAAATGAAAAGGACATTTTATTGATGATGGAAGATTTTTGTGAACTTTTCACACACTAAAAATGCTTTTAAGAACTAATATTCTCTGAAAAAGTACTCCAAAGCCTCAAATATGGTGCCGCTAAAGAAAAATGTCAGCAACTACTAGGTACCACTGAGATTAAAATAAATAAAATGTCTCCCTTATATGTTATTTAAATGAGCACTTTTTTTGGTTTTCTTATGTTTTGGTGTTTTTATCATTTCACTTAGTGATATGTATTGACTACATACTGTGTTCAGAGCAATAGGGTAAGTGTTTGGAAGAGTATGTTGGTGCTGCAAGACACGATCCCTGCCCAAGGAGCTTACAGTTTTTCCTTGTATGACAATCACTTTCCTCATCACTTTCCCTCTTATTCTTAGTTTGTGAGTCTTTGTGAGGGCCAGGGACCTTAAAAGATTTCTTTTCTACTGTACTCTTCCCCAGAAATGAATTCAGTGGTTTGAATATAGAAGTTGCTCAGTAATGTCAGTCCACCCTAGATGTGGAAGTACAGGGACTCTGCTGTCCCCAACGATCTCAATTCTTGTTCTCCTATGGCTTTATTGTTCCTGCACATCCCCCACCAGCTCTAAATCACTGCCATGGTGCTCTTCCTCTACTCTTTCTCACAGGTGTCTGCATGGAGTTGGCAGAGATCCAGACTGACCAGCCATTACAAATGAACTGTCTTGATATCACAGCTCTTTCTTCCACTCGCAACTCTATTTGTCCTTCGTTGCCTCCAATGCCTATATCACCCACCAACTTTTCCAAACCTTCAACTCCTTCCTAAAGCCTTCAGTCCTCTCACTGTCTTCCTCCCTAATCTCCAATGACCTCACTATTTACTGTGATTGAAACCATTGTAAAATTTCAAGCACTTAGTACAGTGCTGTGCACTCAGTGAGTGCTCAATAAATATCATTGATTGATCAGGTGTGAGTGCCTCCAAGTTCCCTTTCACCTCTCACCACTCCTCTGGTCTCTCAGCTCTCTACTGTTTTCCAAGAAATCTCTCACTCTCTCCTCTTTATTTATATTAATGTTTATCTCCCCCATAGACTGTAAGCTTGTTGTGGGCAGGGAATATGTCCATTTATTGTAATATTGTACTCTCCCAAGCACTTAATATAGTGCTCTGCACACAGTGAGCACTCAATAAATACAACTGACTAACTGCTTTCTAATTGCCTCACCAGCTGTCTCTCAGCCCATACTCCCCTTTTTACCTCCTGAAATCACTCCTACTCTTCTCCCAACCACATTGCTACCTAAAACCTCTCACTCTTTTACCCTCTTTGCCCTCTGCTTTCATACCTGCTCTGTTTTTCCCCACTCTGAAAATGCTTCCTTTCAGTCCCACAGCCCACTTCGGTTATCACCCCGCCTCTCCCTGCCCTCATTCCTATCCAAACTCCTGGAATGGGGTGTATGTCTCCACTGCCTTCATTTCCTCTCCAAAAACTCTCTTCTTGACCAAATATATTCAGAATTTCACCTTATTTACTCCACCAAGACTGCAGTTTCTAAGGTCATCAATGACCTCCCTATGGCCAAATACAAGAAGCTAAACACTGTCCTGATCCGTCTTGACCTCTCAAGCTGCTTTGGGCACTGCAGATCAATCCCCCATCATTTCTCATGCCTAGCACAATGTTCAAATTCCTTTACCTTGGAGGCTTTAGGTATGCATCTCCTGGGAGGCAGAGAGAAGGTCCATGACCTCTATGAACTTTTTTTTAAGTACCTGAGGGACAGGGACCCTATCTCTTTCCATTGGTGTATTGTCTCCCAGGACTTAGAACAGTGCTTTGAATACAGTAAGTGCTTTATAAATCTACTACTACCACTTTGAAGCTCTAAGATTCTGTTGTAGTTCGAGTTTCTAGACCGCAGGGAACTTGTCTTCCAAATCTGTTATATTGTACTCTCTCAAATGCTTAGTACAGTGTTGTGCACACAGTAGGCACTTGATTAACAAATTGATTGGAGGTAGGAAGCATATTTCTCTAATTTTGCAGCATTTAAAAACATTTCCTCTTTAGGCCATTTTCTATCTGTGAGGTACCTCCTTTCTTCCATCCACTAAATCACATGTATTTAATTAGAATATTGTTTAAAAATGTAGGAAAACTATTAATCCAGTTAAGTTTCTTTTTCTTCTCTAAGTGCAAATACTTCAAGCAGTTAGGCACTACTTGACACAGGGAATACTCAGTAAGAAGGATCTGAAATCCTCTGGGCGGCTTTAGCTGTTTGAGTGTTCTGTCAGATGCAACAGTATTAGAAAATTCAAAACATATTTAACAAGACCCTCTAAAGCTTAGAGCAGATTTTTTTCAGCTGCAGTAGCAACTGTGTACTCTGCTTTATCGTTCAGTTGAAATTGGCACTCATGGGAAATCTAGTCTTTCACTGTTGCCTCTGTGCTTCAGTTTGTATATAAATGTGGTTTAACCCTCCTTGACTGCACCCTCTGTATTACCTCCCTTCTCCCTCCCCACACCCCCAGTCCAGTCTTTGCACCTTCTTTTCATAACACCCGGTGGATGTTTGGTTTATTTGCCAAAAGGAGCCATTGGAAAGTTGTAGAAGTTACTACCAAAGTCAGAAAAAGAAAGATTCTCTCATACTAGATGATGTGATGGCCTCAAAGGAGTGAAATTGTCTTGGCTTCCATGCCTTTCTCTGCTAGGCAGAAAATGTTCTCCAACATGCAGATTCCTATGTAACACCTGGGTGCTGAAACCCAGCTAGATGTAAAGTAAGCTAAAGAAGTAAACAGAAGCAGAGATATGGCCTTGGCATGGCTCTGAAGTCACTTTCAGAGTTGACTGCCTGCACTAATGTCCCAAGGAAGAAGGATGATGGTCATTAGAAGTTGCCAGAGTTTCCAAGATGATAGATTTTGAAATTCTATCTCATAGTTACATAATTATTTTCCTACATTTTTGTTTTAATGAACAAAAACTTGCATACAGTATTCCGAGATCTGCAATATCACTGATAGTATATTTGCCTTGCAAAACGTAAGCTTCCGGAAACGGATTAGATTGCAACCAGTGCATGGTATTTCTTAATGTGGTGTTTCTAATTACAACAAACGTGAACTTTTAGAACTAGACCTAGCAAATCTAATAATGTTTCAAGGAACAATGTTGGTAGCACAGACTATATAGCCCATGCTTTCAAAATAAACCCCCAAACCTCTTTGATTTAGAAGCTATTTTAAAAGGCCCTTGGTTAAAAGCCATTCCTCTACAACTTTTACTATATTGTGTCAGTCTTAAGGGAAGGATGGTACTGTCGCCAAAACATGTGTCTTAGTTTTACAGCTATTAATGCTTTCTTAAGGCATGGTTTAAGAAAGTTGTGCAGTGCTAATACAGAGCTGTGCATTTATTTTTTAAAATTCTACCTGAAGTATTTCCTGGAAGAAACTGTACCAGGATGGGCTGATGCTATTTAGACTGATTTAATGAGCATAACTATAGCATTGATTCCCTTTAGGACCCCCACTTACTGTTAAAGACTTATGACCTTGAACAAAATCAGGCTGTTTATGGTGCCATTTGTCTGGAACAAGGGTTAATGTTTATTACTTTAATGCATGCTTTAAAATAGATCTCTTTAGTATGCAGTTTTGAGGCTAGAAAATATGTTTTTAGTTCAGACATCGTATTGTCATAGGTATTAAAGTACACTTCATTGCAGCAGTTTCTCCCACCCCTGTTCATTGTCTTCTAACAACCCACCTGTTATTGAAATTCACCTTTCTTTGCCTCAAGAACAGTGTCTTCTCTTCTGTGACCTCCATCCTTGCGGCTTTAAAGGTCATTTGGCAATAGTTGCTGCTTGCAGCCTCCTAATGTTTCAATTAATGTCAAGCAGGTTGCCAGCTATACTTGACCTCAAGTTGATTTGAGGTCAAATCAAGAGATTTCAAATCAAGAGATTTGTAGTCGTCATTTAGGATTAAGATTAAGGTTATTCAGATTCTGTTTTTTAAGCATTTTATTATAAAAACAACAGTTTATCATATCAGACCATTATGCTTTTCTTCTTTGTTCGTGAATATTATGAGGTAATCATTCCTCTTTGAATTACGTCTGCTATTATCTTCCTGCATTAAATCATCAATACTAGGAGCTGAAAAGTGCATTCTTTTAACTTGTTGTTCTAAAATATATTTCATTTTGTTCAGAGAGGAAGCTGGACTAGTATTTTTTTTAATGGTATTTGTTAAGCACTTTCTGTGTGCCAGGCACTGAGCTAACTGCTGGGGTAGATACAAGATAATCAGGTTGTATTCTGTCCCTGTCTCGCGTGGGGCTCATGATCTAAATTCGAGTTGAGGATTTAATCCCTGTTTTACAGATGAAATAACTGAGGCACAGAAAAGTTATGTGATTTGCCAAGGTCACACAGCAGACAGGTGGTGGAGCCAGGATTGGAACCCAGGTCCTCTGACTCCCCAGCCCATGGTCTTATCACAAAGCCACAGTGCTCACTGGCTGAACTGACTGACTGAGCTGGCAGTCAGGAGACCTGGGTTCTAATTCCAGCTCTGCCACTTGCTTACTGTGTGATCTTGGGCAAGTCACTTAGCTTTTCTGTCCTCAGTAAAATGGCAATTATAGACCTATTTTCCCTCTCCCTTAGACTGTGATCCCCCTGTGAGTAAGGGACTGTATATAGTCTGTTTATAACTATCCCAGCACTTAGTACAGTGCTTGGTTCACAAGTAAGCACTTAGCACAGTTGTTATTAAGAGCAAACTAGAATCCCAGGTCAATTCAGTAATTGACTTCAGGGTATGATTTTTAGAGACTAACTTCTGGATGTGTTCTTTTTAAAGTCATGTCTTTGACTGCACCATTCCTGTAACATAATTAGAGTGAATGGATAGGGAGTCTCCTATCAAGGCCAGATCAGCTTCAGTCCCAGCACAAAGACATCAGGACTGTGAACATGGTCTGAGGAATTTATTTTACTGCTAGCAGTTTGCAAAGTGCTGTCTTCCTGACACCTATGACCTGCAGGCACTGCACACAGTAAGCCCTCAATACTATTGATTGATTAGGGTGTCAAATACAATGAGTGAGAAGGCAGGAGGGATACAGCACCAAAAGAAGTGCACTAAAGTGTTTTACATACAGAATACATTCATGACCTCAGCACAGTGGCTAAAGTGTGCCTTAGTGCCATATCTAGCAGTCTCTGCTATCTGCACCATTGGCGTTTATCAGTTATGTTTTAAGGGTTCCTGAAAAATATGCATTCTTTATTAATAGAACACTGTATCACGATAATATTCCATTAGGAAAAGCTGCCATTTGTGCAGAATACCATTTTAAGGAAATTTAAGTCATGTTGTAGAAGAAAATATTCATTACACAGCTGAAGTTACAGCACTTATGTGCTGGCTTGGCTTCTGTGGCTGTCCTGTGGTGGTCGGTGGTTGTAGTTTGTTCTCTAATTGTGAGTTTCATTACTTAATCTTTATGTCTGGGCTCTTAGAGGCTCATAAAGCTTGGGGTAAGGGATCGTTCCTTAGTTGAACTTGTTTTTCTATGAGTGAGAGCCACCCTTAGTCTGTTGGATATTTACTATATTATTATTCTTAATAAATATAAAAATAATAATGGTACTTGTTCAGTCCTTATTGTCAACCGCTGTTCTACGTGCTGGGGTAGTTAAAAGTTAATCACATTGGGCACAGTTCCTGTCCCACATGGGGCAAGTTAAGTGACTTGCCCAAGGTCACACAGCAGACATGTGGCAGAGTCAGGATCAGAACCCAGGTCCTTCTGACTCCCAGGCCCGTGCTCTGTCCACTAAGCCATGCTGCTCCTCAAAGCTCTGGGTCAATCAACCAATCATTCAGTTGTATTTATTGAGCACTTACTGTGTACAGAGCACTGTATTAAGTGCATTAGAGAGTACAGTATAACAGAGTTCATAGACACATTCCCTGCCCACAACAGTCTTAAAGTCTAGAGGGCCATGGAACCAAGTTCTCTTTCTCCCACCATCAGTATCTAAATTAAGGTTTCCCTCCCCCTTAAGATATTTCTCAAAGGCTTCTATTTTCAGAAGCTGCATGTTACTACATTTTGGACAATTCTCAATCTGGACAGACTTCCCTGAACACTTAACATTTGGTCCCAGTTTTCCCATATTCAGAAAACTCCCATAGAGTTCAGTAGTTGATATATAAGGCTCCCAGGACTAGGAACCACCTTTGCCAGTTCATAGAATAATTCATAATGAGTCAGCTTTCAGTAATTTAACTTTCAGTTCTTTTTGACTGTTGGCCTTTTGTTCTTTACCTACCAGATTTTCCTTCCCTTCATTTTGATCTGCTTAAAAGGAAATTCTCATTAGTTTGGGATTTTGTTAAAGTGGAAATTAATTATGTATGCCAAACTATTTTCTTTGGTCCTTGATTTCTAGCAAAAACAAGAAATCCTTGAGCTATTTATTCCTTAAAGCGTTACTGATTTTGATGAAAAACAACCATTCAAGGTGTGTAGAATTGTTCTAATGAAATATTATCTGGTTATTGAGGTTGTAGTAGGTCTGTATGTTATATGTCAATGTAGAGATCAATCATATATACCGAACCACTGGGAAGCAGCATGGCTTAGTGGAAAGAGCATAGATCTCAGAGTCTCAAGACCTGGGTTCTAATTCAGGATCCACCACTTGCCTGCTGTGTGACCTTGGGCAAGTCACCATAACTTCTCTGTGTATGTTTCCTCAACTATAAAATGGTTCTCCTTCCCACTTAGACTGTGAACCCTGTGTGGGATAGGATGACTGTGTCCAACCTGATTAGCGTGTATCCATCCCAGAGCTTAGAATAATTTGACATATAGTAAGCAATTAACAAATACCATTAAGACAAAACTAATTACAGGCTCTGTTTCTACATGTATTTGAGCCTTCCACATTTTTGTTACTACCAGTTCTGTTTTTGTTCTTATTCTGGTTTCCACTATCTGCAAAAAAAAAAAAAATTGTGCCCATCTGTCAACCTGATTGGATTGTAAATACCTTCAGAGCAGGGGAGAAGCAGCAGTGGCCTATTGGGAAGAACACAGGACTGGGAGTCAGAGGACCTTCTAGACTGTGAGCCCACTGTTGGGTAGGGACCGTCTCTACATGTTGCCAACTTGTACTTCCCAAGTGCTTAGTACAGTGCTCTGCACACAGTAAGTGCTCAATAAATACGATTGATTGATTGATTGATTGACCTGGTGCCCTTGGGCAAGTCACTTAACTTTTCTGTGCCTCAGGTACCTCATCAGTAAAATGGGGATTAAAGCTGTGAGCCCTATGTGGAAAATGGACCGTGTCCAACCTGATTATCTTGTACCTGTCTCAATGCTTAGTATATGGCCTGGCACAAAATAAATACTTAACAAGTACCAAAACGCAAAAGTGGGTGGGGAGAGGAGCAGGGAGATTTCTTTTGGTTCTGTTGTACTCTCCCAAGACTTTAATACAATATTCTTACATTATAGGTGCTCACTTAATTGATTGGTTTGAAATTATGGTACTGGGTTAGATCCATCTGTGCCTTTCCTGCGTCTTGTTGGCAAACAGCCTAACCTGATGGATCAAGACCTGGATTTGAATCTGGGAGTTCCGGGTTTTATTTTCAACTCCACCTCATGTTTGCCATATGGTTTAGAGAATCTTCTTTCACTCCTCTGGACTTCTGCTTCATTTGTAGAATGGAAACAATGACTGTATCTGTCCTATCTTTCAGGAATGTTGTCAACCCAGATTTTTTTTTCCCACAAAAATAATCAGTTAGGATTAACTTTGATTAAACAATGCCTTAGTCAAAAACCTCGTGAAAGAATGTAAAGCAATTTCAGATTAAGTACTGAGTGGTAGTTATTTTCTTAACCATTTTTAAACAGTTCTTCCCCTTCCATCAACCAGAACCTGATCCTTCACACTTGAGTCTGCTGTATATTGCTTGAAATTATAAAAAGTTGCAGATTTTTCCCAATCTAGACTGAAAACTCCTTGATGATGATTATGATACGTAAGAGCTTACTATGTTCCAAGCACTGGGGTAGATACAACTTAATCAGGTCGCATGTGGGATCACAGTCTAAGTAGGAGGAAGAACAGGTACTGAAGTTCCCATTTTGCAGATAAAGAAACTAAGACAGAGAAGGTAAATTATTTGTGGCAGAGCTGGAATTAGAACCCAGGTCCTCTGACATCCAGGCCCTTTCAACTAGGCCATGCTACTTCCCTGTGGGTAGGGAATGTGAACAACAACTTTGGAGTATTGTACTCTCTCAAGAGCTTAGTATGGTGCTCTGCACACAGTAAGCACTCAAATACCATTGATTGATATTTACAATTTCACATTCTTCCCTCAATGACCAACATTGACGTGGGGGAGGATTCTTATACACATACAATGCATAGTTCTGTTTAGAGTCTTCCTCTACTGAATATTAGGGTAATATTTTATGTCACAGGCAGGTAATGGTAAAATTTCCAGGGTGGTGGTCTAGTCTTAAGAGGTAAATAATTTACTGTATATTAATTTATTCTTTTGCTTAAAGCTATGTAAGAATCCAGTTGGGGGACAGATCACAGTTGAAAGTGAATATAAAGTCTGAAAAAGGGAGTATTAGTCAAGAGTATCAACCTGAAAATTTGCAATTCTCACATGCTTTGGGAAGAACCGTAGTGAAAAAACATGAGCCTTGGGAGTCAGGGGACCTGAGTTCCAATCCTGACTCTACCACTTACATGTTGTGTGTGGAAGGTACTTAACTTTTCTATGTCTCATTTTTCTGATTTGTAGAATGGGCATTGAATACCTGTTCTCCCTCCCCATACCTTAGTCTGTGAGCCCCACGTTGGACAGAGACTGTGTCTGACCTGATTGTCTTGAATCTACGCCAGCACTTAATATAGTAGTTGGCCCACAGTAAGGACTTAAAACCCCCCACAATTTTTAATTTTTACTTTAAAAGAACAAGTTCAAACAAACCAATACCATGTCCATGTCCTTCTCCCTCCCCACACCCTGCCTCCATCTCTGGTTTCAAGAAAGATACTCAACAAGAAAAATCTGCTTCCTCAAACCAGTGTATGATTTTTTGAGTAATGAACATTGTCAAAATAATTTATTGAGCACTTATTGTGAGCAGAGCATGCACTGGGTACTTAGAGGATATTTATGAAAGTATAATTTGTAATCCCCATCTTTAGACAAGCCAACATGAATTTACAAAACAATAATTAAGAGAATGAGCTTTTATGTAAATAGTTCAACATAAGTGGGTAAATAAATCAGTATAAATAAACAGATAAGTGCCCTGAAGCATGTAAGTGGAGTCTGTATTACTAGAAAAGTGGGAAGATTAAGACCCCTTAGTCCTGCCACTGGAATTTCCTGAGCACTTCCTGGGTGCACAGCACTGTACTAAGGGTTTGGGAGAGTACAATACTACAGAGTTGGTAGATGCGTTCCCTGCCCACAAAAAGCTTATAGTCAGAGAGGAAAGCCATAGGCCTTAGATCTGGCTTGGTCCCTGATTTTACTATGTTATTGGCCCTGTTATTGAGAGACTACTTTTTACCTCCCCTCTCAGGGTCACACCTGGAGAGTTTCCAGTACTCTATCAGTCTCGACTACCAGAGGGAGAGTCAAGCAGAGGCATACCCATTCCATTCCTAGCTTGGCCAGTGGCTAGCTAGTGGAAGGTAATCTCTGCTACAAGTCAAAACTCACCTGTGCTGGACAGCAGTGGCGAAGACTCAAGTTTACTGTGCAGAAGAAGGCAGTAGTGAACTATTTCCATATTTTTACCAAGAAAACTCTTTGGATACACTATTGCATATGGAGGTGGGGCATTCTGGGAGAAATGTGTCCATGTCGCTATGGGTCAGGCATGGCTGGACGTCATTAAAACAAGACAAGACTTTTTACCTATCAGTGTCCCAGCACTTACAAAGTCTCCT
Source organism: Tachyglossus aculeatus (assembly GCF_015852505.1). NCBI lineage: Eukaryota > Metazoa > Chordata > Mammalia > Monotremata > Tachyglossidae > Tachyglossus > Tachyglossus aculeatus. The sequence continues at coordinate 19,119,975 of NC_052087.1, read as the reverse complement.
TTGCCTAAAAGTTATAAGTGCATAATATAATTGACCTGATGGAGAGTTTCTCCCTGGGTGTTAAATACATTTTGAGGTGAAATAACTTGGAATTAGAGTACCGTTTAGCAGGATAAATTTGTTAAATCATGTTTCAAGCATATGCTGAAACCTGTGCAGTTGAACCACATTCAGAAGAAGGTAAGTACTGTACTAAGCACTTGGGAAAGAGTGCTTACAACAATTAAGTGACAATCCTTGCCCACAAGGAGCTCATAGTCTAGAATGGGGCAAACAGACATCAGTACAAATAAATAAAATTACAGATATATACATAAGTGCTGTGGGGTTAGGGCCAGGGGGTTGGGGAGAGAGCAAAGGGAGCAAGTTAGGGAGATGTAGAAGGGAGTGGGTGATGAGGAATTGTGGGGCTTATTCTGGGAAGGCTTCTTTTGGGGGATCATCCCAGACTAAGCCCCACTTTTCCAGGTTTTGTGTCAGCCTGCATCTGTGAAGCCTGACAAAAGCTCCATCACCAAAGTCTGTTACTTAGCAGTACATTGCCTAACAGACAAAGATGTACAAACCAGAGTTAAGAAAGCCAGGATTGCTTTAGGGATCGAGGGAATTTGGTAACCGTAGGGCATCAAGCCTCAAACTGAGAGCCCTAAAGCTGTGGGGGTGTCCAGCCTTCCATGTGTCTCTGATAACTGCTTTTCCTGCAAAAGACACAGGCGGGTTCCCAAGTGGTTTCACTGGTATCACTTCCAAACCATACTCCATATCACATGACAGGGCCAGATTATCCACAATGAGGTTTGGAATGCAGTCGGCTCACAAGCGCTGAGGTAATGTTCCTTGCAACGTAACTTTGCTGTGTAGGACATATGAGAAGATGGAAAGGTAGCAGGACAATTGAAGCAGCTGCTTTACAGTGAACAGAAGCATTCACAGTGAGGAAGGGAAGAATGAACATTTTAAAGACACAGTGAACACCATCTCATACAGTGCGGTAGAGCCATTGACTGCCCACTGGGCTGATCTGTCTGTCTGAGTGCTATTGTCTACTCTCAGGATAAACATTGCTTTCCTTGAACAAGTCTCCCAAAATGCCTTGAATCATGCTCATTTTGGTCTTCTGTAGCTTTTTGCTAGGAAAGTAGCGTGGTCTAGTGGAAAGAACACAGACCTGGGAGTCAGAGGACCTGGGTTCTAATCCCAGTTTACAGTCTAGTGTCGGGGAGACAGACATCAATGCAAATAAGTAAATTAGAGATATGTACATAAGTGCTGTGAGGCTGGGAGGTGGGAAGAACAAAGGGAGCAAGTCAGGGGGATGCAGAAGGGTGTGGGAGAAGAAGAAAAGGGGGGGTGCTTAGACTGGGAAGGCCTCTTGTGTGTATGACCTTGGACAAGTCACTTAACTTCTCTGTGCTTAACTTCTTTTGTCTGCAGAATGGAGATTCAGTGCCTGTGCTCCCTCCTATGTAAACTGTGAGCCCCAAGTGGGGCCTGATTATTTTGTATCTACCCTGGTCAGCAGCTCCCCATTGCCTCTCAACCTACCACACTTAGTGTTTCAAATCTCAACCTCGCCTGCCAATACTGCCCCCAGTCTCCATACTTGGGCCCTAAATTATTTGGCTTTTGGGCCACAAGTGCATGTGAGTAAGGTCCCTCCTTCCCTGCCAACATCCTGTCAGCAATTTGATGTGGCAAAATAATAATAATAATAATGATTATGTTATTTATGTGCTGCCTTGAATCTGTTTTTTTTTCCTCTACATCCTAAATATTTAATTCAGCAAGATGCACCATGGAGATACATAATTTTGATGATTTCCTCTTTTGTCTTTGAAGAGGGATGAGTGCATTCATTCATACTTCATCCTTTCAGATGTATCTGGCTATACATTCTGGCATAGAAACTGAAAACTTATCAGGAAAATGTACACTGGTGGATGCTCTAAAGGAGAGATAAGAAATTTATCATTTTCTGATCCTAGACTTATTTGCTCTCCTATAAAAACTTTGTTTCCTTTTCTTGATTCATTAGGGTTTTTTTTTTTCAAGGAAATTTTGCTTATAGTGGAAGAAACTAGGCAGTAGTGGTCCTTTCACTATGATTATGACTCTTAAAGCTCTTTGTTTACATATCTTCAACCACCATTTCCCCAGTTCAATGCTTTCTAAGCAATCACAACCTCCTATGGCACTTATATATGTCCAAACTGTGTCTTTCTATTATCTGCAATTTATTTTAGTGTTTATCTCCCCACTAGTTTGTAATGAGAAGCAGCATGGCTTAAGTGGCAAGAGCACAGGTTTGGAAGTCAGAGGTCATGGTTTCAAATCCTGGCTCTGCCATTTGTCAGCTGTGTGACTTTGGGCAGGCACTTAACTTCTCTGTACCTCAGATACCTCATCTGTAAAATGGGAATTAAGACTGTGAGCCCCACATGGAACAACCTAATTACCTTATATCTACTCCAGCACTTAGAACAGTGCTTGGCACATAGTAAGCACTTAACAAATACCATCATTATTATAAATGCTAGTATGGTGCTCTGCATACAGTAAGCACTCAATAAATATCATTGAATGAATGAATGAAATTCCTTGAGGGGAAGGGTCATCTCTCCTTGAAGCAGCGTGGCTCAGTGGAAAGAGCACGGGCTTTGGAGTCAGAGGTCATGGGTTCGAATTCTGGCTCCACCACATGTCTGCTGTGTGACCTTGGGCAAGTCACTTAAGTTCTCAGAACCTCAGTTACCTCATCTGTCAAATGGGGATGATGACTGTAAGCCCCACGTGGGACAACCTAATCACCTTGTATCCCCCCCAGTGCTTAGAACAGTGCTTTGCACATAGTAAATGTGCTTTGCACATTATGTTGCCAACTTGTACTTCCCAAGCGCTTAGTACAGTGCTCTGCACACAGTAAGCACTCAATAAATATGATTGATAGTAAGCGCTTAATAAATGCCATCATTTTTTTATTGAGCGCTCATGCATTTTGTAAAGTGCTTTGCAGACAGTAGCCACTCAATCAATTGCATTTACTGTGCACTTACTGTGCAGAGCACTGTACTAAGCACTAGGGAGATTTGGTAGATGTGTGTTCCCTGCCCACAAGGAGCTTTCTTGATGGATGGCAAACTAGGAACTTTGATTTAATAAAAATAATCCTTTCTTCTTCATTCTCTCCCACTGTCCTTTCTCTCCTTCAGGCTCTATATCTCTATATTGAATAGGTAGTAGCCCAAAGGGAGAATCTGGGAGTGAGGAAGAATTGAGATCAATGCTTACATATGCCAGTTGTTTCATGTTTGCCTAAGGAAGTACCATAAGCCTCAGTCTTAGTTCAGTTGACAAGTGGAATTGAATTTCTGTACATGGACCATACATCTTGTGCTCCTCCTTCCCCTGAGCTATTGTTTCCAGAACTTACTGCAGCTTACCTAACAGTATTAATGGAATGGGCATTTAAGAAATCTTTTTCTAAGACACAGTTTCTTTCACTCCACAGAAATGCATAAGATTTAACCCAGATGCTTCAGTTTGGGTTGCAAAACAACGGATTCTGTGCACATTGAATCAGAGCTTAAAAGATGTTCTGAATTACGGCCTATTCCAGCCTGCAAACAATGGAAGAGATGGGAAATTCTTGGATGAGGAACGACTTCTTAGAGAATATCCACAACCAGAGAACAAGGGTGTTCCTTCTTTGGAGGTATTTTTTTTATTAGAAATGGTTCAGGCCAAAGAGACTATTGACTACCACATAAAATGTTAACAGATTTGGAAAAATGTTGCAAAATAAAATTGGTCTCCTCGGACCAAGACTTAGTAGCAGTTTTTCCAGTTAAATTGTTCATTTTTCACTTGTAAAGTTGTTTTGAAATCTGCATGGACATAATCAATGGTACCTGTGTCTGTCTTGCCTTGAACTTGCAAAAAATGTCTCCTTGTCTGGCTTCGCTCATAAACTTGCTACAGATACCTAGGTATCTCTGTGAGTTGGGACAGGAAAGGGGATCTGTATTGTAGATTTGAGTGCCATGGGATGTTTGGGTAGTTTGAGGGTGCAGGGCTGGCATGATGCTACATTCAGTACCTATCTAGGCCATTAATCTCTATGACTAGGTGGCCATATATGTACCACTGGTAGAAGGTTCCTTAGGTGGCAACCCTGCATCATCATCATCATAATGATAACTGTGGTATGTTAAGCACTTCCCATAAGCCAAACACTGTCAGTGCTGAGGTAGACTGTAGCTCCTTGTGGGCAGGGAATGTGTCCACAAACTTTCTTGTATTGTACTCTCCCAAGCACTTAGTACAATGTTCATCACACAGTTAGTGTTCAACAGGAGTACCTGGTACATAGTAAGCACTTACCATATACCATAAACAAAATAATTACCATTAATTGGAGTAGATACCAGGTAATCAGGGTGGATACAGTTACTGTCCCTCATGGAGTTACAGTCTAAATAGGAGGAACACCATTCAGTCCCCATTTTATGGATGAGGAAACTGAAGCAGAGAAACGTTAGATTACTTGACATAGGTCACACTGCACACAAGTGACAGAGCTGGAATTAGAACCCAGGACCTCTGATTCTCAGGCCTTTGCTCTTTCCACTTGGCCACACTGCTTCTGCCTAACTAGCCACCTTCCCCACTGAAAAAAGGGGTACTGACCACAGCACTAGGCAAGGATTGGGGTAGGGCTTGGAGTTTGAGGGAGAAGTAGAAATACAGGGGCTATGGAATAATAATAATAATGGTATTTGTTAAGTGTTTACTATATGTCAACTAACTGTTCTAAGCGCTGGGGTAGATACAAGTTGTACTCAGTCCCTGTCCCATATGGGTCTCACAGTCTTAATCCCCATTTTACAGATGGGGACAGAGAAGTGAAGGGACTTTCCCAAGGTCACACAACTGACAAGTGGTAGAGCTGGAACTGGAATTTAGGGAAGAGGTGGGACAGCTTTAGGATGGACTGTGGAACAGACTCAGTCCTTATACCATTCCCAGGCATTCTAATGGCAGAAGGGTCCTTTAACCATTCAACCCAATACCTCCTGACCCAAACCACCATCATGATGCTAGTTTTCTGACTTGCCCACAACTTTGCTGGGCTATCTTTTATCTACCCCAGGGCTCAGTACAATCCTTGGTACATATGAAATATTTAACAAACACAATTATTAGTATTATTCCTATTAATAAGTGTGGATATGCCAGACCTTAAGTTGTTCGCAACTGAGTTCCCTGGAGAATTGCTGACTCATATGACAGTTATTTCTGAAAGGCTGTGGGCATTCAGTACAACATGTACCTACTGCATAGTTGGGGTGAAAAACTTTCATATTGTCTGATGCCTCTTTTTGTATATTTGCATTTTAAAAACCTGATTTTGCATTGTGTGAACACAGTATATAATAAATATGAAAAAAGACCAAGGGAGGGCACCCCAAAGAATCAGTTGATTCTATCCTACGCAGGCCTTGAATCACTAAGTTGTAATTTGTTAGGAAGATGTACTCGTGGTTATTGAGGAACATTTTATTGCATCACTGTTGAAGTGCACCAGATGAGTCATTGTTCCTATGAATTGCTAACAGGCCAGTCACATTGAACCCCAGAACCTTTTAAATGTTTTAGCCTTTTTATTTCTCTTCTGTGACTATGAATGTCCATTCAAATCTGTAGCATCTGCACTATTAGGCAGAGGGTGAGCAATTTAATTCCTCTAAAAAAAGAAATTAGTACATAGAATAGCTGTTGAACTAATAGGAAAAAGACCTCCCATAAGAGAAGACTCGAGATTCCTCCTAGGATTTGGAGCCAGGAAGACGCAGCTCGCCATTTCAGCAAAGGGGGAATTCTCTTTCCAGGAGAGTGCTGTAGTTGGCTACTCCATAATCAGTCCTGAACCTCCTGCTGTGGCCTCACCATTTGCCAGTTTGTTCTGGGCTTCATGCTGCTTGTTCCTCTTTGGCTTCACAACAGTGTTTATTTTGGCAGAATGTTCTGTTTGGTTTGACATACCAGAACAGGATCTCTAGGGGTAGATAATGATTTGCAAGAGTTCTGAAGTACAGACATTTCACAAATGCATGGCAAGTGGAGGGAGAGTTGAATTATTTAGGTGGGGTCCTCTTAGTTGGTCACTTTCTATTATTTAATTGCAAGGTGTTCTTGCTGCATACATTTAGCACACTTTCAAACTGCAAAATTTGAGGGTGCCGACAGGAACCTTTGTCTTCTCCAGTACGGAATCCAAGTAAAGCAGGAGCCTTTGGAGCCCAGAGAAGGCAAAGTGGAGCCTGGATTGAGCTGAAAAGCAAAATTTGCCTTATCCCACAAATACCTAGCACTCCTTGAATACCATTCAATAAATGGATGTATTTTTGTCTTAATGCACATAGTGTAATTACCGGTTCAAAACCATAGCATTTTGAGAGACTTAACTTTAACCACAGAGCTACAAAACTGAAGACTGCATAAATAAGGGAGAATTAATAAAATGGACTGTGGGACAGAATTTGTACATATTTATGAATTTCATATGTAATCAAGGAAGATGCAGGAAAAGAATGTTTGAATTAGACTTTGCATCAGTGAAGAACCATTTAATTTAGCATTCTAATTTGTGTTTAATTGTTACATTAATGGCAAATATATCCTTGTGTAATGACCTTTGATCAGTTTGTAAACTGCAAGAAGAACTAGATTTCCAATACTTTAGAATAACTTCAAAGGGAATATATTGAGTGACTGTGAAGTGAATTGTTTTGAATTTTCTTTTCTTTCTGCTTCTAGCTATGGCTATGAGCCAGATTGTTGAATTACTATCAGAAACAAGAATTTTCGCATGTTGCTTTCATTAAAAATTTGTAAAATCAAGAATTTCAGAATGGCTTATTTAAAATAATACAAAGCATTTTAACTCTTTTGAGTTTAGGTGAAACAGTGTTTTTATTGTGAGAACAAAACTCCAATTCAAACAATATTAATGTAAAGATCAGTAGATAAAATATTTTTTCATGTAATACCCAAGTGAAATATTAACTCCCTTGATCTATTTTTGCATCAGTTTCGGTACAAGAAGAGGGTATATAAACAACCCAATCTTGATGAGAAACAACTGGCCAAGCTCCACACAAAGGTATGTTCTGCTGTAATGAAAAGACTAGTGATAAATAATGATGGTATTTTTTGTTCATATGGCTCTGAGCATCTCAAAAGAATGCTCTATTATCTCAAAAGAATGCTCTAAATACTGTGTTATCCATGTGCTGAGTTTTTGATTCGAGATGGTAGTGTCCTCTAGGAGAATAAAGCTCATATTGGCTTTTCATCCTTCCAAGATCATTTGCACTAAATGGTAAATCTTGTTATTCCTGTTTCAAAAATGGGTAAGGAAGATTCTGAAAAGCTCCATCCATATGTGTCCTAAACCAACATTATTCATAATCTCTTTCCACCCAGTCATGTCTTCAGGTAGTGGGTCAATGGAAGTCATATTTTTAGATAGTGCAACAGAGTGAAATTTCAAAATTATAATTGAAGTTATAATTGAAAATAGAAGTACCCAATCCATAATCCGTTTAGGCAGCCAATCTAAGAAATGGATTAAGTATTGTTTGGACAGTGTTTAACAAGAAAAATTACTTTAGTCAATTTCCTGTAACGATTTCATTCTTAAGGAACTTCACATGTGAGCGCAATGTTGGGTAGGGACCATCTCTATATGTTGCCAACTTGTACTTCCCAAGCGCTTAGTACAGTGCTCTGCACACAGTAAGCACTCAATAAATACGATTGAATGAATGAATGAATTAAAGAAGATTTGCATTAGTGTACTTAAATTGTTGACCATTGCTGTGCATAATCAAGCTATTTTATTCTGGTAATAATAATGATAATAATAATAATGGTATTTGGTACATGCTTATACATACATATTTTTAATAGTGGCATAACTAGAATTTTAGGTTTGCTTTCTAACCCCTTCCTGAGTAGACCCATTTATGGGGTGGTCCTTTTGGCTGCTGTCAAGCACTGAATAAAATGACTCCAAAATCCTACTCCTGAATTGGGAATATTAGCTCTGAGTTCATCATCATGTAGGATAGTTAGTCAAAGCATCAGTCACATGGACAGATAGGGGCTCATTGTAGGGAGTATCATATTTGAAAATGAAAGATCTATCCATCTAGATAGATATATTTATGTGTATATGTGTATATCTTTTATCGTTGATAATATATATCTATACATGCATATAAAATAATATATTAATATATATATATAATATGTACATATATATAAATATTTGGGGTTGTTTTGTTTTAAATGTATTACTTGTTATGCTGCTCATATTGAAACTTATTTGCCACTTTTGCTTCTCATCAACTTTATGAAATCTGTCTTTAGTTTATCACCATGACATCTGAACAATCAAAAAGTTTAGCACCATTAGTCAATTTAAAAATTTCACTTTACTCTTGCGTTTCCAGATTATTTTTTTAAGAAGATGTTAAATAAAATTGGTCCTGCTAGTTATTCCTGTGGAACTGCGTTGTTTTCTTTAGTGTGACAATCAATGGTATTTATGGAACACTTAGCATGTGCAGAGCACTGTATTAAGTGCTTGGGAGAATACAGTACAACAGAATTAGCAGACATGTTCCTGGTCCATAACAACTTACCATCTAGAGGGATAAGTGCCTGTTTATCCCAAACTTTAGTTTTCTATCCTCTAACCAGCTTTATATCCATGTCAGACTATTCCCTCCAATCTCATGCTTACTCATTTTGTTTAAAAGACCATCTTTTGGTATGAAACATCAAAAATCCCTTTTTCAAAATCTTAATATATTATGTCTGCTAGTTCACCTCTTTCCCCACCGTTTGCTTATTTTAAGGACTCTAGTAGATGAATGAAGCATGATATTCCCTTATATAAACTATATTAACTTTTGTTTGGCAAATTGTGCTTTTCTCAGGACATACAGAGCCTAAACTTAATCATAGATTCTCTTACTTAATGATTAATTCTATATTTGCCTCATTTGTTGGGAATTGAAGTGAGACTTAACCCAACATTAGAAAGCAAAAGTATTCTGTAATAATGATGCCCAAATCACTTCTGCTACATTCATATGAACTCACATCTGATCAAAAGATTCGGATACTTAGGATCAAGAATATTTCATTCCTGCTTTAGCACCTGGGGTTTTTGTTTCTCCAGACAAACCTGAAAAAGTGTATGGATTACATTCAACATCATTCTGTGGAGAAAATCATAAAGATGTTGGAACGAGGTTTGGACCCCAATTTCCATGATCTGGACACTGGAGGTATGAACTTAATAGAAGAGATTTCTTAGAAGTTATTTCCAATCTATGCAGTAGAAAGGAGTGTGTGTGTGTGTGTGTGTGTGTGTGTGTGTGTGTGTGTGTGTGTGTATTTACTGTCAGTGAACCAGCAAAAAATACATAGTGCTTGTGTGAGTCTCTGATGGTTTACTGAGGAGGTCAAAAAGGCCAGATTCTCATCATTTATAATTCTGAAAGAGAGTCCAAAGTTTTGCCATCAGTACTAATCATAGTAACGTTATGTGCTATTGCAAAACTAGATGGATGCTTCTCATTTTCTCTAGTTAGTAAAACATGTGAATTGTTTATGTCTTTTTTGAGTTCCTACTTCTGGATGTTTATATATAACTACGTTTCTCCACGCAGCTAGAAGAAATCTTGCGTAGAGACTTAGTTGACTGTAACATCATCACCACTCTAGATTTGCACATTAAGGAATTTTTTGGGATTATTTCCTGCATGATTGCTTCAAGGTGGAAGCCATAAGTTTGTGATATTTCTGATAGAAGTGACAGTAACGTCTGTTTTGTGCTAACTACTAGCAAAAGTTTGAAAAACATGAAGTATTTAAAAATCACAAATGTTCCGGTTGTAAGAGTAATTGTAGCAAGAGAAAGCAGGAGATACAACGTGGATTTGTTGAAGTTGTCAGAAAACTTTGGTTTTAATACCAGCTCTGGCACTGTACTTCTGTGTGACTATTCAATTCACTTAACTTCACTGTGCTTCCTTATCTGTAAAATGGGGAGGAGATTACTGTTCTCCCTACCTCTTAGATTGTGATCTTGTATCTACCTCAGTGCCTAGCACATAGTAAGTACTTAACATAATTAAAACAAAGGCCAACTATTTTATATATTTTGTTAAAATTTGAAGTATCTAGAAGCCAACATTTAGGAAAAACAGAGTATTTTCCAAAATATTCCTGTTTCTAACTAACTGTGTCCCTCATGGCTTTTTTCTAGTATCAGTGGTATTTACTGAGTACTTACTATGTGCAGACACTGTACTAAGCTCTTGGGAGGGTATAATATAGCAGAATTAGACACGTTCCCTGCTTATAACAAGCTTACAGTCTAGAGGGGGAGAACAGTGCCCTCTTCTTCTCAATTTGCCCTCATTCCCTTCGGGAGTTCATCCACTCCTATGGCTTCAGCTCTGATCTCTATGTGTGAGTCTCAAATCTACCTTCTTAACTCTGACTTCTCTTGTCTTCTTCAATCTTGTGTTTCCTCTGATCTCCATGACATCTCTACTTGGATGCCTCACCAGCACCTCAAGCTCAATATATCCCAAACTGAACATCCTGCCTTCCTTCCCAAATTCTCTCCTCCACATAACTTTTCCATTACGTTGATAGCAGCATCTTTCCCAAACATGCAACTTTGGCTTTATCCTTGACACTGGTGTCCATTTGAACTTCCATATTTAGTCACTAAATTGTGGTGTTTTTTCTTTGACAACGTTTCCAGAAACTACACCACCTTCTCCATTCAAATGACCCCCACGCTGGTCCAGGCAATTGTCATATCCCAGGTAGACTTCTGTGTCAATTTCCTCACTGATCTTCTAGACTGCAGTCTCTCAACTCTTCACTCTGCAGCCTGGATTGCTGTTCTAAAACTTCGTTCTTCACATGTCTTCCCATTTTTCCAAATCTTCCAGTGGTTGCCCATTCCTCTCCTCATTAAGTAGAAACTGCTGAATATTTTCTGTAGGGCATTCAATCCGCACTTATTGACCATATTCTCCCACTGCAACCTAGTTCATACTCTTTGTTCCTCTCAAGCTAAGTTACTCACTGGGCCTCGTTCTCATCTCTATCACTACCAGCCTCTGGTTCATGCTTTCCCTCCCCTAGATTTGACAGACCTCTGTCTCCTCAAATCATATTTCATTTCATATATCTCAAATTATATCAAATCATCTGAAATCATTTCCTTCAGGAGGCCTTCCTCGATTTCATTTCAAGTCTTCCCATCTCGTATCCTTGAACTGCTATTTCAGCCTATTTGCAATACCTAAGCACTTACAATGATAATAATAATTCTGATATTCTTTGTTTACTATGTGTTGGGCATTGTGCTAAGTGCTAGGGTGCATACAAACAAATTAGGTTAGGACAGTTTCTGTCCCATGTTGGGCTCACACTCTCAACCCCCATTTTAAAGATGAGGTAACTGAGTCACAGAGGAGTGAAGTGATGTGTCCCCAGTCTCACGGCTGACAAGTGGCTAAGCTGGGATTAGAGCCCAAGACCTTCTGTCTCTCAGGTCCAGACTCTATCCACTGTGCCATACTACTTCTCCAATGTTCACTTACGTGCACTCGCAACCATGCCACATAGCACCTTGCAAAAGTTTATTTTTTATCATTTCCTACTTGTCTGTATCCCCTGCTGAATTGTAACCCCCTTGAGGACATGGATCAGGTCTACTAGTTCTATTGTATTCTCTCAAACTCTTGGTACAGTGCTCTGCACACAGTAAGTGATCAATAAATGCCATAATTTCACTGATAACAGTAAACCTGACCAAATAAAGTAATCATATTGCATTCATAGTGCCCTCATTTTCTAAAACATTAAGAATAATCCTCTCTGGGAAAAGATAGTCTGAATCTTCTGAACCACTGGTATTTCTATTATATTTTAAATATGAACAGAAATTACAAGCCAAATGTGAATTTTACTGTCATATGCATTTTTTAAAATGTGTAGGCCTGCCTTTTAAAAGTTATCCCAAACTCTCCAAATGGATGACTAAAAAATCCACAGTCCGATATTCCTTTATCTTCACTTCCCTCTTGATGAGTGCAAATAGCGTTGCTGAGGGAAAACATTGGATGGAGAAGCAAAAAGGCTTAAACTGTATTACCCACTCTACCAGGCATCATTTCACAAGCTTTATTTCTGCTCAACAACTTCCTTATTCTTAAAACAAAGAGAAGATTGTTCTGTTTAGAAGTAGTGGGCCTTTTCTTTCCCTTAGGAAAAGAAGGAAGTCCTTAAGTACAAATTATTTTTATGGTGGTTTCTTTATTGTTGTGTTTTGTAAACTTCAGTTCATGGTGGATATCTACTGTCAGATCGATCCACTGATGAACAGAGTGATTCTTGGTTTAAATAATGCCCAGAGATCATGGCATCTAGTTTTAAACACCTAAGCTGAAATTCATTTGCTTTAGAGGCTAACAAACTAGGGGTCTTTTTACTACAGGAGCAAAAATCTTGGGTCCATGACTTGTGTCCTGTTGAAGAAGGAGCAATTTTAGGCACTGGGAAAATTGAATTCATTGAAACAGACTGAACTAATTTAATGTGCTCTCTGTTTATTAAACAACATAACCTGATTCATTACTTCGTTGACTGAGTACTGTACACTGATAGTATGCTACTTAGCAATATTTTCATGCCTTCTTATCTTCAGTACTAGTACCCTCCTATTTAGTCTTTTAGCCCCATGTTGGGCAGGGACTGTCTCCAACCTGATTAACTTGTACCTACTTCATTGCTTAGAACAGTGCTTGACACATAGTAAGCACTTAACAAATACCATGATAATACTAATGATGATAAGGAATTCTGACAACAAATATTGCTTGATTAGTTCAGGTTGGTATGTAAGCCTAAGTTTGATATAAAAGAAGGAAGTGGGACACAGTTATTCATTAAAGGAGCCAACTCTCTGTATTACTTTTGAGACTTTTAAGGTGATTCCCAGGTAGCTCGGCATCAAACTCCATAGTAAAATTCAAGTAAACAAAAATGTGGTGCTAGCTATTTTTCCCCAAGGACATAAAGATTTGGTCCAGTGACCATCAGTGTACTTGTGCTTTTGGGACCTAGCCACAATAACCTACAGATCTTTGTTTTTGTCTTTATGTTGTCTTAGTGCTTTTGTTGCATCTTTCCCTACATTTCCATTGCCAATCTCAACTCACCCTTCCTATTTTGAGATTGTTAGTTCCTTGAGAAAGAGGGACTGTTTCTAATTCTCACCACATTCTTTCCTAATACTCAGTAAATACTGTGCACACAGTAAGCATTCAGTAAATGCTATTATGATCGACAACCATGAAGACTATTGATTCAAACAGTGTCATGAAACATAAACTCATGGCCCTGCTGAAGCAGTCAATCCTCTGGTGGGAAACTGGTCTAATAATGATAATTGTGGTATTTATTAAATGCTTACTATGTGCCAGGCACTGTACTAAGTGCTAGGGTAGATACAAGGTAATCAGGTTGGACACAAATCCTGTCCCACATTGGGCTCACCATCTTAATCCTCATTTTCCAGGTGAGATAACTGAGGCACAGAGAAATTAAGTGATTTGCCCAAGGTCACTCACCAGACAAGTGACAGAGCTGGGATTCATACCCAGGTCCTCTGACTCCCAGGCTTGTTCTCTATCTCCTAGGCAACTGCTTCCAGCTGTTTTCTATTTACCTTGAATGAGTCCCAATCATTTTATTAAAATAAAGATTAGAAGGAATCATTTCTCCCAGCTGTAGGAGTTTGTCTATTTAAAAGAAATTAAGAGCCATCTTAGCATAACGAAAGTCAATTTTTGTTTCCATAGATTGCAATCAAAATAAAAGACTGATATTTTACTTTACATCCCCCGATCTCCCCCACCCCCAAAAATGTATGCAGTATTGGAGATGGACTTGCAGTTTCATTACCAATTTTAGCATTGTGAATATATTAAATATGCTAGGAGCCAGAAACTTTGATCAAATTTCAATGGGAAATTTAAACATATTCCTTAGATCCTAGGGCCAAGAAGGGTTTCACTTCATGGGTAGTACTTAATTTCTCCTGGGAGGTACTGGCTCACCCAGTGTCAGTACCCTTCCTAGTGCCACTGTGTACAGTCATGGGATAGTTCAATCTTTTACCTTCCCTTTTTGTTGTAGCTTTTTGAAGACAGGGAATTTGTCTAATTTATTTCTTTGTTTCCTCAAAGACTTAAAGCAGTTTTCTGCAGAAACTAGGTACCATATTCAATAATAATTGATTGCATTTAATGATGAATTCTACTGAAATGTGCCTGTATGGAAAAAAAATAGCTGGCGAATGCATTCTCTTGGGATATTCCTTGCACTTTTGAGGTTAACTTGGTTGCTACTTATAAGACTCATATTCCACATAAAGTAGTAAATAGTAAGTTTTTCCATCCTTTCACATGATTTTATAGAGAAATGTATTCTACTTAAATCAATGAATAGTCAAGGGTACAGAAATTTTAGTTTGATTTTCATTATTACGTTTTAGATGGAAACAAAGGTTTGGGCATCATTATTTTAGTTTTCAGCAATAAATCCTTCACTAGATTTTACATAACCGCTATCCTACGGAGAGGGAAAAAAAACCTCTTCTTTTTAAAAAACTTTAAAATAGCATAACACCAGTGATATCTACAAAATTGATCACTTGTGAGGTGATGGCAAAAATGTAGTCTTTAAATTCATATTGAGAAGCAGCATGGTCATGGGATTATACATGATGCTGTGACTCATAAATTCCAGTTTCTGTCACTAACTTGATCTTTGTGAATGTTCTGTGTCTGCATGTCCTAATTCCTTTGTTTTTGAAGGGAGATGAGCAATCCAGATCTACTTTGCAGAGAACACTGAAGAATAAACAGCCGGTTCAGGATGAACTACAAAGTTCAACCACTGGCAGATTTATGAGGCATTAACAGATCTTCCAATAACTTTTCAAAATGATGTTTCCTCCTTTAGAAACTCCGCTGACTTTGGCTGCTCAGCTGGAAGAGACTGTGGAGGTGATTAAAGCTCTAAAAAATGGGGGTGCCCATTTGGATTTCAGAGCTAAAGATGGAATGACAGCTCTCCACAAAGCAGCTAGAGCAAAGAACCAAATCACTCTCAAGGTAAAAGTTTGGAGGGACAAGTTAGAAACTCTTATGTGAAACAGCTTACTGAGACACCTTAGCTTTAAGCTAATTTTGCAGTATTTTTCTTCTTTATCCAGCTCCTATTTTGTGTTTGCTCAAGTGTTTCCCCCTTGGCTTATGACTTTTAGGATTTACTCTCCACAAAGAGACCTTTCATTTCAAAGGCTTATGCTTTCAGCCAATAAAAAGCGATAGCGAAACTTAACCCTATTTACTGATGGATGTGACAGGATCTGCCTGTGGGGAATAGAGCTGGCATTATTGCTGGGTATCGGTCTTTGGAAAGAGTATGGATTACATTCCTTATCTTTTTTTAACACTAGTCTTTCTGTTTTGATTTACCTGCTCTAACCGGTATTACGAGGGTTTCTTAACATCTTAGATTAAATATTGTGTTAATTAAATCCTTTATTTTCTTTGTAACAGCACTTAAGAGCACACACTCTTTCAGATAAACCACAAAGACACAGATGTTCTTCTAAAGTGACAAGGATCCATAACTTCATTAAATCATACCCTTTCCAGCTCCTTCCCTGGGAATGGGAGAAAACCAGGAAACTAGTCAATCCTGTGGGTTTTTTTTAACTATTAATTTTTCATTGATCATTTATTGTGCAGCGTTATCAGTTGTCAGGTGACTGTGAAGTTGAACAGCCCCAAGTCTCAGATTCTTCACCTCCAACTGTTAATTTTCTCATGATTGGTCCTGCACCTGTACCATTGGGCACCAATTCTCTCCATAATAGCTCACTGGGCCATATAAGATAAAGCCCTATTAACTTCCACATTGTACTTGGACTGGGATCTTTCTCTGTTTACCACTGAATGCTAGTCATGTGTAACCGGAAAGCTTTTTCAATTTCTGGTCACTGGGTTTCTTCATTTTAACATCTCGGTTTTCATGGTTTTTGTCAGGATTCCAGTCAGCATATGTTAGTTTATAATAGATTGACAAATAAACCTGATTTCTTTATCTCATTTATGCATTCTTTATAGACTCTTTTGGAGCTTGGAGCGTCTCCTGACTATAAAGACAGTTATGGTCTTACCCCCCTGTATCACACTGCGGTCGTTGGAGGGGATCCATACTGTTGTGAATTACTCCTCCATGAACATGCCTCAGTCAGCTGTAAAGATGAAAATGGCTGGCAAGAGATCCATCAGGTAGGATTGGCTAGTTTTTTTTCTTTGAATTTATTGATCATGTAACATACTAATTATATGATAAGTATCTATTTTTTCTCACTATGTATTTGAAAATAGCATTTTTGAGCTTGCTGTCAAAGTCACTATTGTGGTCATGATTGGCCAGACCAGGCGTAGACTGTCATCCATCCTAAGGATTGGATGCCTGGGATGCCCCTGTTTTTTAAGCCACCAGAAAGAACCTGTAGCTGATTCCATCTCTGCAATCTAGAATATTGAAATGGCTTGCATTTTTGAATAGGAGAAGGCCCCTGAAGGTTGGCCCCAGGAAGAGTGGAATTGACAGAAAAGACAGACTTCCTGTAGGGGTAAAGCCCCACAGATAATACCCATAATTCCTGCTGTCTCCACTGCATCCGAATGTTCTGGGAAAGAGGAGTGCCCAGGGCATGAGTGGGAGATATGGGGAAACATTCTTGGAAAGGAAAGATATGGCTGAAGGGATTCATGAGAAAGGGAGGATCCCTAGTGGACCCCAGGGTGCTAACTCCTCCCAGTCATTTCCTTCCTTTCCCATAGATTCCCATCTCCTTTGATTTCCCTCCCTGGATCACCAAAATCAGAGATAGGCTGGGGGGAAAAAGGAGAAAAGAAAGAGACAAGTGAAAGCAGCAGGGGAGAACAACAAGCAGAGGGAAAGAGGCTGTGATGAGGAACTACAGAGAATCCTGAAAGATTGCAGGGTAGAGAGAGAAGAGTTAAATGACACAGGTGGAGGGAGAGAGGGGTTTGATGAAAGGCAGAGAATTAATGGAAAGGAAAATGGGCAGAGACAGAAAAGGAAGAAAACTAAATGTCAGTTTCACTGGATGACAGGATTATTTTCAGCAGTATACTGTAATTATCTGTGGCCTTATTTTAGCACTTGACCATTTATTACATTTCTGTTGGCTCTCTCTCCCTTTGGTCCCCTTTGAAGAGTTACCTTTTTTTCCTCTCATGTCAGGGAGTTTACATTTTGAGCATCCTTTCTTTGATACGTAGCTGTCATTCTATTAGTTATGGCTATTTAGTTATTTGAAATTTTATAGAGTGTAGTTTTTTTTTGTTTTAGCTTTTCTGTGTAGTAAATTCATTTTTCCAGAAATGTTTTATGATTTCAGTTTTATTTTTTAAATGTTCACCAGAAAGCATACTTAATGTCTCCCCTTTTCTCCAAATATAAACCATTTCAATCAATCATATTTGAGAGCTTTTTCTGTGCAGAGCTCTGTACTGAGCGCTTGGGAGAGTACAATAGATTTAGTAGTCACAATCACTGCCCTCAAGGACCTTTCAATTTAGCAGGGAGAGATGGACACTAACATAACTTTCAGGTATGGGAAACCAACAGTTTAAAGAAACATTCAAGGAGTAGAGGGGGTAGACTGGGGTGAGTACCCAAGGATTTTGGGGGTGAGGAATTAGGTGCACTGGTGTTGTGGAAATGATGAAGTGACAGTAATTAGGCAGTAGAGATGGGAGGTGATTAATTATGAGAAGCAGTTGGCTTAGTGGAAAAAGAATGGGCTTGGGAGTAAGAGGTCATGGGTCCTAAACTCAGCTCCACCACTTGTCAGATGTGTGACTATGTGCAACTCACTTAACTTCTCTGTGCCCTCAGTTACCTCATCTGTTAAATGGGGATTAAGACTCTGAGCCCCACATGGGACAAGCTGATAACCTTCTATCTACCCTAGTGCTTAGAAAAGTGCTTGGCAAATAGTAAGCGCTTAACAAATACCATCATCATTATTATTATTATTATTAATCAGGGAAGGCCTCCTGGAGGAGATGTGATTTTTAGAAGGGCTTTGAAGAAGAGGGGAGTAGTGGTCTGCCAGATATGAAATCAATCAATCAATCAATCAATCAATCATATTTATTGAGCACTTACTGTGTGCAGAGCACTGTACTAAGCACTTGGGAAGTACAAGTTGGCAACATATAGAGACAGTCCCTACCCAACAGTGGGCTCACAGTCTAAAAGGGGAAGGAGTTACCATCAGTAGGGAAGACGTGAGCAAGAGGTCAATGATGAGAGATGAAAATGAGGTACAAGTCAAGTTGGCTTTAGGAATGAATGGATTTAGATGCATTCCATTTTTATTACTATTTAGGGGGCAACATAATTTGTTCTGTGCTTAACTTGAGAGTGGTTTATCACCGTGTTGAATCAGTGTTACAGATGAATAGTTCCTTAGATACACAATTAGCTGTGTTCACTGAGTGAGTAGTTCTTTTATTCAGATCACTTCCAGGAATATTTGTTTTGAGAGTAGTTGGATCTAGGATACAGCCTAGTTCTGAGGCCAGTTTCACACATCGTTTCCATAGCATCTTGTAGGATTTGTTTGTTTAGACATTCACTTGTTTAAAGGTCTTTTTAAGTACTCCTATTCTCCAGAGTTAGGGTCTTCCTTAACATTTTAAATGAGAGGTCATGGCCCTTTGCTCCCAGATGCCAGTGTTTTCACAAACATACCATAAACTCTAGGCATACTGGAAAGAATTTATTTATTTATTTATTTATCTATCTATCTATCTATTTATTTATTTATTTATTTGTTTATCTTGTACATATCTATTCTATTTATTTTATTTTGTTAGTATGTTTGGTTTTGTTCTCAGTCTCCCCCTTCTAGACTGTGAGCCCGCTGTTGGGTAGGGACTGTCCCTATGTGTTGCCGACTTGTACTTCCCAAGCACTTAGTACAGTGCTCTGCACCCAGTAAGCGCTCAATAAATACGATTGATTGATTGAAAGAAGACTGCAGAACAATAGCATATATTTCTTCTACTATTGGAATCCTTAGCCTCTTCTCTATGGAAATGTGTGTGCCTGTGCTTTCCTGATTACACAGAAATTTCCTTCACTCCAGGCATAATTCCAAACACAAGGAAAGTGCATATTCTGAAAGGTTGTCTGGTAACTACTGGGCCAAAAGATCTAGTTTGAAACCGGGTGATTAACTTGTAGCTTGCTTAGTAGTAGACCAGTAGATATAGGCTCCAAAGAGCATATGCACTCAAATTCAAAGGTGGGAGTTCATTATAGTGGTCTTGTCCGCAAGACATTTATTTGGATAGTGTCACATTTAAAATGAAGGATTTATTTTTGTTTTGTTGAAAAATGAGTTGCATCCATGTGACTTTGGAGTCAGAGTTAGAAATGTGTTGCATTAGTTGTATTATCTGTATCAAATATGTGAATCGTATATATATTTCCAAAAATAGTGTTACATGAACCAAGCATAACTTAATTATTAGAAAGCTGACAATGTTGCTGTAACTGAATGGGCAGCTTTAGTTCTAACACAAGTAATAATTATAATTGTGATATTTGTTAAATACTATGTGCCAAGCACTGTTCTAAGCATTGGGAATGTGCAGATCAGACACAGCCCCTGTCCTATATTAGCCTTAAAGTCTAACTAGGAAGGGAACAGCTACTTAATCCCCATTTTACAGATGAGGAAACTGAAGCATAGAGAAGGTAAGTTATTTGCAAAGGTCACACATCATGCAAATGACAGAGCCAGGTGATTAGAATGCAGGTTATCTGATTCTCAGTTCCAAGTTCTTCTCACTAACCCATGCTGCTTCCCATGTATTTTCCATTCTTAAATGTACCTCTGAAAAACTATTGTTATGTATATTTACTTTCCATGAATTGGGATTTAAAAACACATCTTGCTTGTTTTCATCAGTTATTTCTGTGTGTATTTGCTAAATGTCAATCATGTGGCAGGGAACGCCTTGGAAAAAATCTGTATCTAGATGACCTGGTATAATTTCAGCAAACTAAAGCTTTTCTAAAACTTCCGCATGTCCAAGATTGACTTTATCTCCAATTGAGTGGGCCACAAAGGTGTCTGTATAGGGAAGCCTGATGAAATCACCTAAGTGTTGAGGAGGTATTGTGACCCCTACTGGTGTGTTCTTGAACAAGACATAGAAACAAAAAACTCGTGTGTGTGTGTGTGTGTGTGTGTGTGCGCGCGCGCGCGTGCACGAGCGCGCTCATATACAGAACATCTACATGCATTCCATATCTTCAAATGTCTATGTATCCATGATATAAATAATGGATATTTATATCCTACCTCACCTCCCTTCTCTCCTTCTCCAGCCCACCCTGCACCCTCCGCTCCTCTGCCGCTAATCTCCTCACCGTACCTCGTTCTCGCCTGTCCCGCCATCGACCCCCGGCCCACGTCATCCCCCGGGCCTGGAATGCCCTCCCTCTGCCCACCCGCCAAGCTAGCCCTCTTCTTCCCTTCAAGGCCCTACTGAGAGCTCACCTCCTCCAGGAGGCCTTCCCAGACTGAGCCCCTTCCTTCCTCTCCCCCTCGTCCCCCTCTCCATCCCCCCATCTTACCTCCTTCCCTTCCCCACAGCACCTGTATATATGTATATATGTTTGTACATATTTATTACTCCATTTATTTTACTTGTACATATCTATTCTATTTATTTTATTTTGTTAGTATGTTTGGTTTTGTTCTCTGCCTCCCCCTTTTAGACTGTGAGCCCAATGTTGGGTAGGGACTGTCTCTATATGTTGCCAACTTGTACTTCCCAAGCGCTTAGTACAGTGCTCTGCACACAGTAAGCGCTCAAAAATATGATTGATGATGATGATGATAAATAATAACCTTGGCTTCACAGACTCCGTCCTCTCCTGGTTCTCCTCTTATCTCTCCGGTCGTTCATTCTCAGTCTCTTTTGCAGGCTCCTCCTCCCCCTCCCATCCCCTTACTGTGGGGGTTCCCCAAGGTTCAGTTCTTGGTCCTCTTCTGTTCTCGATCTGCACTCACTCCGTTGGTGACCTCATTCGCTCCCACAGCTTCAACTATCATCTCTACGCTGATGACACCCAGATCTACATCTCTGCCCCTGCTCTCTCCCCCTCCCTCCAGGCTCGCATCTCCTCCTGCCTTCAGGACATCTCCAACTGGATGTCTGCCTGTCATCTAAAACTCAACATGTCCGAGACTGAACTCCTTGTCTTCCCTCCCAAACCCTGCCCTCTCCCTGACTTTCCCATCACTGTTGACGGCACTACCATCCTTCCCGTCTCACAAGCCCTCAACCTTGGTGTCTTCCTCGACTCCGCTCTCTCATTCACCCCTCACATCCAAGCCGTCACCAAAACCTGCCAGTCAGCTCCGCAACATTGCCAAAATCCGCCCTTTCCTCTCCATCCATACCGCTACCCTGCTCATTCAAGTCCTCATCCTATCCCGTCTGGACTACTGCATTAGCCTTCTCTCTGATCTCCCATCCTCCTGTCTCTCCCCACTTCAATCCAGACTTCATGCTGCTGCCCAGATTGTCTTTGTCCAGAAACGCTCTGGGCATATTACTCCCCGCCTCAAAAATCTCCAATGGCTACCAATCAATCTGCGCATCAGGCAGAAACTCCTCACCCTCGGCTTCAAGGCTCTCCATCACCTCGCCCCCTCCTACCTCACGTCCCTTCTCTCCTTCTACAGCCCAGCCCGCACCCTCCACTCCTCTGCCGCTATTCTCTTCACCGGCCTCGTTCTCGCCTGTCCCGCCGTCGACCCCCAGCCCACGTCATCCCCCAGGCCTGAAATGCCCTCCCTCTGCCCATCTGCCAAGCTAGCTCTCTTCCTCCCTTCAAGGTCCTACTGAGAGCTCCCTCCTCCAGGAGGCCTTCCCAGACTGAGCCCCTTCCTTCCTCTCCCCTTCATCCCCCTCTCCATCCCCCTGTCTTACCTCCTTCCCTTCCCCACAGCACCTGTATATATGTATATATATTTGTACATATTTATTACTCTATTTATTTATTTTACTTGTACATATCTATTTTATTTATTTTATTTTGTTAATACGTTTGGTTTTGTTCTCTGTCTCCCCCTTCTAGACTATGAGCCCACTGGACTGTCTCTATATGTTGCCAACTTGTACTTCCCAAGCGCTTAGTACAGTGCTCTGCACACAGTAAGCACTCAATAAATATGATTGATTGATTGATGAGGCCACTGAGAGTCAGATGCTAGTCACAGGTGTAGGTAAAAATGGATAACCAGCACAGAGTCCCTCACTGTAGGAACTTAAAGATACAATCAGTTCTCCCATAAAGTGTGTTTTCACTATGTGTTTTGGATACAACACTGTTAGGGAATTGAACAAAGTTATTCTGACAATGCATACAGGAGTAAATTATGGGCAGGGAACATTTCTGCTAATTTTGTTGTACTCTCCCAAGCGCTTAGAACAGTGCTCTGCACATAGTAAGTGCTGAATATCATTGATTGATTCCAATGTCAGTTTTCCTGAATCTGGGGTTCTTCAAGCACAAGTAAATGAAAAGAATGTACAAAATTTGCATGACTACATATTTAGTGGAACTCTGGTCCAGTTTATGAGTATTGTTTGTGGATGTAGGAGTAGAAAGAACAATGAAGCATAATCATTTTCTCAGGCTGGGTATGTCTTTTGGGCTTTATTTCATTAATTGTAAAGGCATTGAACACAGAATAACTAATTGAATACATTAAAGGGAAGTTCAGGCCTTTCCTCTAGAAGAATGCCAGAATCCTTGTCCATGAAGCAAGGATTTATTATTTATTTATACTAATGTCTGTCTTCCCCTCTAGACTGTAAGCTTATTGTGGGCAGGGAATGTGTCTGTCATATTGTGTTGTACTCTCCCAAGTGCTTAATACAGTGCTGTGTACATAGTATTATTGTCATCATTTTTGTGCTGTTCCCCCACAGACACCTTGGTTGTTTTGACCCTATCCAATTTTCTCAACTCATCATGCCCCATTTAGCCTCTGTAACAAAATTACCTTCCCTTGATGAAAAAATTGATGCTCTCAACAACACACTCTGTATGGAACTCAACTCACTCACTCTACCCCCTCATACCACTAACTCACAGCCCTGGATCACCTCCACAGTTGGCTTCCTTCACTCTGGTGCATGAGCCGCAGAGCACTGCTGGCGGAAATCTAGATATCAGGCCAACCTCATCTACTTCAAGTTTATCCTTACGTGCTTTAATTCTCCCTGGCAAAATTATTTCTCCATCCTAATTGACATCCATGCCCTTCCCCCTCGCCAGTTGTTCCAGATGTTTAACTCCCTCCTCCCACTTCCTCCATCTCTTGACCCTAATGACCTAGCCTTCTACTTTCTTGAGAAACTGGCTATTATTCACATGAGACAGACAATTACTCTCCCCCATTTCAAAGCCTTATTGAAGGAACATCTCCTTCAAGAGGCCTTCCCTGACTAAACCCTCTTTTCCTTTTCTTCCAGTCCCTTCTGTGTCTCCCTGACTTGCTCCCTTTATTCATCCCTGCTCCCAGCCCCACAGGACTTATGTCCCTATCTGTACTTTGTTAATACTAATTTCTGTCTCCCCTCTACACTGTAAGCTTGTTGATGGCAGGGAATGTGTTATATTGTTCTGTTGTACTTTCCCAACTGCTTTAGTACAGTGCTCTGCACACAGCGGCTCAATAAATACAATTGATTGATAGACAGTAAGTGCTCAATAAATACGATTGATTGAACCCTTGTCTTTCCCAGACTTGAGATCTCTCCCCCTCCCTTCTTTGTCAGAGCTGCCCAGGCCCCTACTAGTGACTAGTGCCAAAAGATCATGGGTCCTTGATTAATACAGAACCCAAAGTATGTTTCCTATGATGATAAATCTCAGCAGCACACCTGGAAAACTGCATGTAGGAGTCAGCGTGCATGAGTGATTGCTTCTTCATACACCTGGGTATAGGCAAGTGAGACTTTACTTGTCTGATTCATCTTGGACCAGGCTGGTCTCTGGAATTTTGACCCATGCAAGACTCTAATGTAGGCTACAGATTAAGGAATGAGTAGTTGGGTTGGGATTTGAATCCCTCCACTGCCAGTGAAAAAGCCATTTACTGAATGATAGGACCAAGGAAATACTCAGTTGATGGGCTTGAAAAGTTGCATGATTAAAAAGGAATGCTTATTAGGTAATTTGAAAATTAAATGAAGAATTTGAAAATGGATCATTTTTATACAAATTGCTTCATTTGTTCTAAAGTTTTAGTTGTTCAGGCCATTTCACATCTGGATCACAAATTAATATGTAAGCATGTCCAGTTAATAGTGATTTCAGCAGTCTCCACTGAAGTGTGAAGGATGGCAGAGCAACACATTACCATCTGCTGCTCTCATTGAAGAGAGGTGTGAAATGACTGAGAATAGGGAAAAAGCCATTTTTCTCAGCTTGGGATCTATCAGTTGTGCTATGAGAGTAATGGGGCCTTTCTTGCAATAGAAAAAGTATTGCCAACCTGGACCCTTTTCTTGGAAATCCAGATGCTTTCCATTAATCAACATTTCCAAGCTCTCAGTTAAGTTCTCAGGTCCGGCTTTTCGTTCTGTTCAGTGAGTGTTTCTGACATTCGAATAGACATCATGGCATAACAATACACCTGTTTACATGTAAACCTTCCAGAGAAGGAACCATCCAGTAAATATTAGTGGAGTGGCAGATTGTAAAACTCTGAGTATATTCATAAGTTTATAGTTTCTTGTCAGAGGGCTGAAAAGTAGCAAGACTCGGTTAATGTAATGGAGTTACTTCAATTAAGGGAGCAAT
Organism: Tachyglossus aculeatus; assembly: GCF_015852505.1. Classification (NCBI taxonomy): domain Eukaryota; kingdom Metazoa; phylum Chordata; class Mammalia; order Monotremata; family Tachyglossidae; genus Tachyglossus; species Tachyglossus aculeatus. The sequence continues at coordinate 19,094,859 of NC_052087.1, read as the reverse complement.
GCCCTGTTCTGGTTATGAGAACGAGATCTGATTTCTGCTCCTTTTATTTTACTTGGACTATGCATATAGCACTCAATAAATATGACTGAATGAATGTAGCTTAATACTTTCACTAGAGCCAGCTTCAGGATGAAGTGGAGCATACCGCTCAGTCCAGAGTTGCGGGAATGATGGAAGATCCTCAGACTTCTGACTCCTGGGATTGCAGAGTTTCCAGTTTGGGGATCCTGTCACCTCACAGACCACCCCATCCCACAGGCCAACACTGCCTTGGTCTAGCCATCCTTCCAAGTCTTGGAAAAAATATGTCTGGCATGCATTTTGGGAGGGGAAGCATCACAGAATAAGTAATAATGATAATAATGGTGGAATTGTTATTATTGTTATCAAGTGCTGCCCAGTTGTTTCCAATTGATGGTGATTCTATGGACATATTATTTCTAGAAAGTCCTGTCTTTTGCCATAATCCCTAACCTTGTTAACAGTTCTTCTGTTACCGTTATTATGGTTTCTATTAATCCAGCTGCTGGTCTGCCCCTTTGTTGGGTCCTTACTATGTTCATTCATTCATTCAATCGTATTTATTGAGTGCTTACTGTGTGCAGAGCACTGTACTAAACACTTGGGAAGTACAAGTTGGCAACATATAGAGATGTTCCCCTACCCAACAATGGGTTCACAGTCTAGAAGGGAGAGACAAACAACAAAACAGAACATGTAGACAGGTGTCAAAATCATCAGAACAAATAGAATTATAGCTATATGCGCATCATTAACAAAACAAATAGAATAGTAAATATGTACAAGTAAAATAGAGTTATAAATCTGTACAAATATATACAAGTGCTGTGGGGAGGGAAAGGAGGTAGGGCGGGGGTATGGGGAGGAGGAGAGGAAAAGGGGGGATCAGTCTGGGAAGGCCTCCTGGAGGAGGTGAGCTCTCAGTAGGGCTTTGAAGGGAGGAAGAGAGCTAGCTTGGCAGATACGCGGAGGGAGGGCATTCTAGGCCAGGAGAAGGACTATGTGCCAAGAACTGTACTAAGCGCTGGGGTAGATGTAAGATAAACAGGTCCCACATGGGGTTCATTGTCTATGTAGGAGGGAGAACCAGTACTGAATCACTGTTTCACAAATGAGGGAACTGAGGGACAGAGAAATTGTGACTTGGCCAAGGTCACACAACATCTCGGTGGAGCCGAGATTAGAACGCAGGTCCTTTGATCCTCCCACCAGGCCAGTGCTCGTCCCACTAGGCTGTGCTGATCATCCCAGTGCAAGGCCTAGATGTTCTGCCCAGGGGCTTCCCTCTGGAACTAACTTGGGCTTGGGCTCCTATCTCCAGCCTCTCTTGGTTCTTTAGCATCACCACCTCTGCTGAGGACCCTGAGATCAGTGGGGAGCGTAGTCAGGAGTCTGCCATGTCTGAGAAGGTTGCTGACCTCCAGAGTCAAGTTTCATCTGCATGGTCTGAGCCCTGGAGCCGTTTGGCACTGGTCCCGAGGCAGTAGTTTCACTCACCCACCTTCCACCTCTTTCCACCGGCTGGGACTTTTGCAAATGTTGGGAAGTCCATCTGCAGTTACATGGAGAGAAGACACAGGAACGGGCCCACACATTCTTATACCTACAAGAAAGATGGAAGCCAGCATCAGTCCCTTGTGTGTCTTTCCCAGGATGGTGTAGCTATTTTACCTTCCCAACTAACAGGAGAATTTGATTAGTCTGTGGTAATCCCATTTTTATTCATGCAGGTGAAAAGTACGTGGCATGGATACAAAAAATATGACTTCAAAGCTCTCCATCAACTTGGCCCCTCCTACCTCACCTCCCTTCTCTCCTTCAACCCAGCCCACACACTCTCCACCTCTGGTGCTAACCTTCTCACTGTGCCTCGTTCTTGCCTGTCCTGCTGTTCCGTGGTCCACATCCTACCTATGGCCTGGAATGCCCTCCCTCCTCACATCCACCAAACTAGCACACTTCTCCCCTTCAGAGCCCTACTGAAAGATCACCTCCTCCAGGAGCCCTTCCCAGACTGAGCTCCCCTTTTCCTCTGCTCCTCCTCCCCTCGCCATCACCCTGACTCCCTCCCTCTGCTCTACCCCCCTCCTTGCCCCACAGTACTTATGTATATGTGTATATATATTAATTATTCTATTTATTTTATTAACTAGCATATATTTATAATTCTATTTATTTATGTCGATGCTATTGATGCCCGTCTACTTGTTTTGTTGTCTGTCCCCCCCTTCTAGACTGTGAGTCCTTTGCTGGGTAGGGATTGTCTCTATTTGTTGCCGAATTATACCTTCCAAGTGCTTAGTACGGTACTCTGCACACTGTAGGTGCTCAATAAATACGATTGAATGAATAAATTAATATAGATATATATTTTCCTCATTTTGTGAAGAATATTTGAACTGATTTTTACCAAAGAGAGGTGTACTTAAAAAAAACCTGTGGAAACTCAGGGTTAAGGATCAGCTCACGTGTGCAAGCATATTTTATTTGATGAGATTGTGGAAGTTGCCAAGAAGCAAGAGAAGGGAGTTTTTCCACCAGAAATAAGTTGTTTCTAGCATCTGCTTTTAAAGAGCAACAATGTAGGAATGGGAAGCTTGATTATGAATGTTGAGTAAGATTTCTGGGGACAGGGAACATGTCTGCCAATTCTATTATATTGTAGTCTTTTCAAATGCTTAATAGAGTACCTCAAGTGCTTACTATGTGCCAAGAACCATACTAAGTGCTGGGATAGATACAAGGTAATCGAGTTACACATGGGGCTCATTGTCTAAGTAGGAGGGAGAACTGGTATTAAATCACTATTTTGCAAATGAGGAAAGTGAGGGACAGAGAAATTAAGTGACTTGGCCAAGGTCACACATTGATTGTTAGGACCATAAGAATTTTCAGTATTTCTCCTAATTTGTCAATGGGAATTACTGTGCTTCCTTTTAAGGAAAAGTATTTATGGTATCTGCTAAGCACTTACTATGTGCCAGGCACTGGGGTAGGTACAAAGTCATCAGGTTGGACACAGTCCACATCCCCTGGAGCTCACAGTCTTAATCCCCATTTTACAGATGAGATAACTGAGCCACAGAGAAGTCAAGTGACTTACCCAAGGTCACACAGCAGACAAGTGGTGGAGCCAGGCTTAGAACCCAGGTCCTTCTGACTCCCAGGCCCATGCTGTATGCACTAGGCAACACTGCTTCTTACTTTTAAAACTCAAAAGACATTAAGGAATCAGTGAGAACCTGAAGAGTACTATCTGAAAATACCGATCTAGATTGTGGTTATGTGTGAATTTACAAATGAGTTTACATGCTCATCTCCATTATTTGAACCTATTTTCATTTGACATGTGATTGACATACTCTCTGTTTCAGCAGAGGTACTCTGATAAGTTCTTGATGATTGTGGAATTTAGAAGTTTGTGCCACTCAGAGTAGTTCAACTTGGAAGATAAGATTTTGTATGTAGATCATAAGAACCTAAGAAGAAAAGAAAAACAGAAAGTCAGACTGTGATGATCTGTCCTGTCAGCCCAGCCTTCTGTCTCTGACCGTGGCACCGAAGGAAGCTTGGAGGAACACTGTGATAGTAACTTTCTTTGGCCTCCACTCTGATGGTAATGGTTATAAAAATGGTATTTTGCTCTGATATCCTACTACTTAGTCGCAAACCTATCCATGCTCTGGAACCCCTAGGGATTTCCAGTCTCCTACAATAGCCAAGCTGCATGTGTACTTTCCACTGTGAGTCAAAAAAAGTTCCTTTTACTTGTTTTGAATCTTCCAGCTTCAATGTATAGCTCCCTTCAATGTGTAGTGAAAAACAATTCTCTGTTTTGCCTGTTCGCACTCTTCATGATTTTGTAAACTTCAGTAATGTTCCCTCATAGCTAAACTGAAGAGCCCTTTTAAATCTCTCCTTGTATGAGTTGTCCTATCCTTACATCATTTTTTCATTTTATCATTTATTCCTCTAGACTTTTAGCTCATTGTGGGCAGGGAATGTGCCTGTTTATTGTTCTATTGTACTTTCCCAAGCGCTTAGTACGGTGCTAGTGGGCAGGGAATGTGTCTGTTTATTGTTCTATTGTACTTTCCCAAGCGCTTAGTAGGGTGCTTTGCACACAATAAACACTCAGTAAATACAATTGAATGAATTCGCTCTTCCTGAGCCTTTTGTGCCCATTTTAGCCTTCTAAATGATGACCAAAACTGAATGCAGTAAACTGCTATGCTGATATAGCTTCAGGAAAGTATATAAACTACTATACTGGTCTAGGTTCAGGAAAGTTTCAAGGAAGAAGCAACATAGTGTAGTGGATAGTGCATGGGCCTGGGACTTAGAGGGTCGTGGGTTCTAATGCCGGCTCTGCCACCTGTCTGCTGTGTGACCTTGGGCAAGGAGCTTCACTTCTCTGTGCTCCCGTTACCTCACCTGTAAAATGGGGATTGAGACTTTGAGCCCCACATGGGACAGGGACTGTGTCCAACTCGATTCGCTTGTATCCACCCCAGCACTTAGTAAAGTGCCTGGCACATAGTAAGCGCTTAACAAATGCCATCGTTATTATTAGTATAATACAGTGCTTTCCTTTCCTCTCTGGTAACCAAAACTGAAATATCATCTTTACTACCACCTAGTGGTGACTTCGTTTCCATGTTTTTGTTTTTTTTTTGGCATAGGAACAGTTTCTTTCTGGAGTAGGATGTCTTTCCTCCAAGATTATGGAATTAATCAGCCATGTTTTGACAAAAGAGAGGGAGAGGTCTTCTATAAGTTCTAAATTTGGGATTTAAGACCTATTTAATGTGGCAGCAATTTTATTGCAATAGACTATTTCAATTCCTATCATTCTTTTTAATTTTTCTATCTAAAGAAACTAAATGAGGTGTTTCCTAGTATTCAGGGAGTTCTCTGAGCCCATTTTGCCTTGGATGTTTGTTTGACTACATCTTATGTTTCAGCATCTTATTTCATTCATTCATTCATTCATTCAATCATATTTATTGAGCGCTTACTGTGTGCAGAGCACTGTACTAAGCGCTTGGGAAGTACAAGTTGGCAACATATACAGACGGTCCCTACCCAACAGCGGGCTCACAGTCTAGAAGGTGGAGACAGACAACAAAACAAAACATATTAACAAAATAAAATAAATAGAATAGTAAATATGTACAAGTAAAATAAACAGAGTAATAAATCTGTACAAACATATATACAGGTGCTGTGGGGAGGGGAAGGAGGTAGGGCGGGGGGATGGGGGAGGAGGAGTCAGCAGGACCTCCAAGTAGAGATGTCTTGAAGGCAGGAAGAAATGTGAAACTGCACAGAAGGAGAGAAGATAGGGCTGGACATGTACATTTGTAAACCATCTTCATAGAGATGGTAGCTGGAAGTCATTAGAGCAGATTCATTCATTCATTCATTCATATTAAGTGCTTACGTGTGCAGAGCACTGTAGTAAGCACTTGGGAAGTACAAGTTGGCAACATATAGAGACGGTCCCTACCCAACAGTGGGGTCACAGTCTAGATATAAGTTCTTCAAGGGATTAAGTGTAAATGGAGAATAGAAAGAGACCCAGAACTGAGCCTCGAGGGGTGGGAGGCCTGTGTAAGAGACTGAGGATGAGCGGCCACAGAGATAGGAGGAGAACCGGGAGAGGACGGTATCAGTGAAGACAAGGTTAAGATCATGTTTCTTGGACGAAGTGGTTCACAGTGTTAAAGGCAGCTGAGAGGTGGAAGAGGTAGAGAAGCCGCATGGCCCAGTGGATGGAGCACGGGCCTGGAGTCAGAAGGACTTGGGTTCTCATCCCAGCTCTGCCACTTATCTGCTGTGAGACCCTGTGCAAGTCATTTCACTTCTCGGGCCTCAGTTCCCTTATCTTTAAAATGGGGTTTAGGACTGTGAGCCCTACACGGGATGAGGACTGTGTCCAGCCTGATTACCTTATATCTGCCCCAGCGCTTAGAACAGTGCTTGACACACAGTAAGTGCTTAACAAATACTATTATTATTAATACGGAGAAGCAGCTTGGCTCAGAGGAAAGAGCCCGGGATTGATTCAAAAAGGAGACTTCAGTTTTATTAGCCCAGGCTAGTAATAAAGCAAAGGTCAGTAGCTGAAATTGAGGCTAATCCTATCATTTTATCAGTAAGTTTGGTTTGAGCCAGTTCTGGAATAAAGCTGTGAAACACAAAGTTGATACTGTGTCAATGCTGATAGACCAAGTCTCTATTAACAGTTCAAAGAGAGAGCGGGAAAACATAGATGGGTGATTCAGGAAAGAGTCCCCTTTTCATCTGGAGGATCTTGATGTTGAATTGTTCAGATAGTGTGCTTAGTACCCCATTTTTACCTTATTGGTGGAGTCCTAGGCTTATGGTTATCTGATGACTCTCATGCTTCAGGTGATGGAACTTTTCCGATGAATCTAACCTCTTAGAACAGCATATGTATACGGGATGGTTACCTAGCCCAAAGCCAACTAGAACAATTCCCATCCACTTCTCTATGTGAGGGTTGTGATTTTGTGAACTCTTGTCCTAAGGAAGACTTTCACCGTAGTGCCTGTCAGTTCTGACACCAAATGCAAGCACCCAGGCTTTAATGATGTGGTATTCTGAAACCAAGCAGTCTCAGATTGTCAAAGTTCCCAGATGCCCTATTCACATTCTAGCTAAAACATATTAAAAACATTTATTCTGCTGCCGTTGACTGTAGATTTATCAGGATTATTGTTTTCCAAAGTTTGATTGGCCACAGAGCCGAGAGAAGGTAGCAGAGTAATACAATAAATCCCATTAATTAAGAAAAAAATATTACTGACCCTTTAAAAGGATTAAGGCAGTGAGCACTGTAAAATGGAGCTTTCTCCTATTCTTGCCCCGAATTCCAGAGTGATGAGAGAATTCAACAGGTTATCACTCCCTGGCTTGAACTGTGAGAGTTATTAACCCAGTTCAGCTCAATCACTGAGAACCTTTTCTAAATATCCCCACACCCACAGGGAGGGTTAAGTGTTCAGAAAAGCCCCAGTTTCTAGGAGAGTAAGAAACACTTGAATCTCTGGTGGGTATAGGGCTATGGATCATTTATTCGGCTTTGAGCAGCAAAGAGTTTCCGTTGTTTTTCCCGGGAATTCTGCTCCAGGGCTTTCATCAGTTTGGTGCTATTTCCATAGGTGACCAGGTGGGGGCGCCAAATACAACTCATCAATATGTCTGAATAGTGAAACCTTGTAACCTGAGGAGAGATGGGGAGTGTGGGGAAGTTATGGGAAATGCACTGCGAACACATATATATTTCTTATAAATCTTGCCCAGGTAGGGAGCTGAGATTCCTAGTGATTTCCCAAGAGTGACTTGTGTATTCCTCAAGTGGAGGTTGGGTGTGTTTCCAGAGACTCTCCTGGTAATTTTGAGGATTCTTTACTAATTTTTTTTGTAGTGCTGCATGTGGTTAATTTGGGGATAAAGATATAGTTTTTAAATCAGTAGAGCGCCAGATATGCAAAATTGTGGTGTTAACTGGCCTATTTACAGAACCAGTCTTTGTTGTCAAATCTGTAGCAAGATAAATGGAAAAATTTGTGTCTTTCAGGCTTGTCGATATGGACACGTACAGCATTTGGAACACTTGCTTTTCTATGGAGCAGATATGGGAGCACAGAACGCCTCTGGGAATACAGCCCTGCACATCTGTGCCCTTTATAATCAGGTTAGTGATTCTGTTTTGAATGGGCCATAGGATGATCTTTACTAATCCAATGTACTAGGATTTTCTTTGTTCGAGAAAGAGAGTTCAAGACAGTGGCCCTGCCTGCATGGTACAGGAATTGTTTTTATTTAAAGGAAATTTTCAGTAGAAAATTTTCAGTAGAAAATTCCATTTTTTTACTGGTGTTTATTAAACACTTACTAGTGTCAAGCACTGTTCTAAGTACTAGAGTAGATAGAAGTTTATCAGGTTGGTCACAGTCCTTGCCTCACATGGGGCTTACAGTCCAAGTAGGGGGAAGATTGCTGTCTAAATCTTCATAACGTAAACCCATCATTAGGCCTGGGCTAATGTAGCAGAGATTGTGCAGCGCCAGAAGGAAAAATGGACATGCACGCCTACCTTTGAATGTGGTCAAGCATCTCTGATGTCAACATGCTGCCTGATTTTCAGGCTGCAATTTGGGCTTTTCCAGCCCTCCTTCCAATACCCCAACATTGCTGCTAGTATATGGGACTGAAGAGGTGCTCTTAGTCTCCAAGCTGTGGTGTTGCCAGCATCCCTGCCCTTCCAAAAAACTCCTCAGTCATTTTGGGGGTTTTCTGCTGGACACAATCTAATGGGAAAATGATACTTTTCCATCAGGCTAATTTTCACACTGGAGATTCTTACTGTACTGAATTGTGACAGAACACTGGTACCAAATTCTAAAGGCTTGGAGTTATAAGGACTCCCCTGCCCATAGCGGAGATCCCCAAGACTCAGACTCAGTAGACAAGGAGACACAGATGGCTTATAGTAAGGTTTATTTGCCATTTAGTGCATTTTTTGTATAAATGAAAGAAGCAGGATTCCCTGAAGAATTTTCATTATTTTAAACTGTGAACCCGTTTCTCTGGTGAAATCCTCCAAGTTGTGCGAATCAGCAGCTGCAGTATTGTGCCACCTCATCTATTGTTAAAGTGGTTTAAACTAAGTTAGTTGCAGGCCTAGGGATAAAGGGGTGTAACCAGTGAAGCAGGAAGTGGAATATCCCCATGAGTCTGGCTTCTACCCTCCTGCAGTAGCTTGCTGTACCTCTCTGTCCTCTGTGGGGAGAAGGGCCTGAGATTATGGAGGGTAATGAAGTGGCACATGTGACACTGTCCTGAGGAGCCAAGAAACAGCACTGTGAGGTTGCTAGGGACCACCCCCATCCTGTGAAGCCAGGATGCAGCATTGTGAGCGAAACCCTCCCCCCGCCCCCCCCATTCCCCACTCCATGATGAGTTGGGTTATAGCATTGAAAGGTTTGAGGGAGAGTTCTACGGAAAATAAAAATTACTGGCCTTAAATTTCTTTCCACAAGCTGTAAATGACAAGCAGCAATGACAGAGAAAAATTTTATGTGAGTAGTAGATGTTCCAATCAATCATATCCCATCTGCAGGAAATAATCAGAGGGATGTGGCTCATTACCACATCATAAATTCACACTTTCAGTTGGTAGAGGACAGTCAGATATTGGTGCCCAAGTACAACCATTATCCAGTCAAAAGTAGTTGAGGCAATTCACACCCTTATAGTGCACTTTTACCATGTGGGTTGCTCCCTTATATGGCCCACCAGCAGCAGGTGGGAGGCAGGAGACAGCAGGCTACAGGATAAAGAAGAAAGGCTGGCTTAGCCTCCCACCTTCATATATCCAGTGCCTTTGTGTTGTGCTCACTCTCCACACTCAACACTCCACACTTGGATGTCCTCCGGTCACCTCAAACTCAACAGGTCCAAAACAGAACTCCTTATCTTCCCATCCAAACCCTATCCCCCTACGACTTTTCCATCACTGTAGATGGCACCACCCTCATTCCTGTCTCACAAGCCCATAACCTTGGCATTATCCTTGACTCCTCTCTGTCTCTAAACCCACATATTCAATCTGTCACCACATCCTGTCAGTTCCACCTTCATAGTATCCCTAAAATCCACCCTATCCTCTCCATCCTAAGTGCTACCAAAATCACTCATCCTATCCCACCTGGATTACTGCGTCAGCCTCTTTGCTGACCTCCCAGCATCCTGTCTCTCCCCACTCCACTCCGTACTTCACTCTGCTGCCTGGATCACTTTTCTTTAAAAACATTCCAGGAATGTCACCCTGCTCCTCAAAAAACTCCAGTGGTTGTCCATCCATATCTGTATCAAATCCATATCTGTATCAAACAAAAGCTTCTCATCACTGACTTAAAGCACTTCATCACCTTTCCCCCTCATAACTCTCCTTGCTTCTCTCCTACAACCCAGCCCACACACTTTGCTCCTCTAATGTTAAACTGCTCACTGTGCCTCAATCTCGCCTGTCTTGCCACTGACCCCTAGCCCATGTCTTGCCTCTGGCCTGGAATGCCCTCCCTCCTCAAATCCAACAATTACTTCCCCCCCACTTCAAAGCCTTACTGAAGGCACATCTCCTTCAAGAGGCCTTCCCAGGCTAAACCCCACTTTTCCTTATCTCCCATTCCCTTCTGCTTCACCCTGACTTGCTCCCTTTGCTCTTCTTTCCCCCCTCCCAGCCCCAGAGAACTATGTACATATCTGTAATTTTATTTATTTGTATTGATGTCTGTTATCTCCCCTCAGACTGTAAGCTCACTGTAGGCAGAGATTGTCACTATTGTTGTGTTGTATTTTCCCAAGAGCTTAGTTCAGTGCTCTGCATATAGTAAGCATTCAATAATATTACTGAATGAATGAACTCAGCACCTTCTAAATCTGCCCATCCAGTGGTCTCAGGTCTTCTTCCTGCTGGTGGCTTCAGGAGCTTTCACCTAATTCTTTCCTGTTGACTCTTTAGAGACTCCAAGCACACACCTTTCATACCTTGTATCTCCTCTCCTGGGTAGGTATAGAGTTCCTGGGACAGGGTGGGGAGGAGGGGCTCTGAGCCCCACTGAAGAGTTGATTGGGTCACAAGTTCCAGCTCTTAGCCTGGTGGGCCTCCATTCTGCACTGCCTGTGATAATCCACTCAGGTGTAAGTAGAGTCCAGTTTCCAGGTCTTAGTGGGGTCCATCTTTCCATGGATAGCACACATGCACAAAAAGTCATTCACAAACCCATCATTCAAGGGGATAGTTTACAGGCGACTACTGCCCTCAAGGAATTTACAAGGGAGTGAAGGAGCTTCCTTTTGACTCCATTCATGAGCATGAGTGGTCATTGAGAAAGAATCTCATGCACATTAAGCCCATGAAAATGCCATAGTGGAAAGGATAGATTGTGAACCCCATATAAGACAGGAACTATGTCCAGTCTCATAACCCTAAATTTCTCGCACATAGTAAGCACTTCACCACTGCCAAAATTATTATTATGATTTTCTGCCCCTCACCATTCAGGAAAAGCATTGCTCAGATCCCAGTTATTAAGACTGGAAAGATATGTGCTACAGTCAGCAGAATTCATCATATTTATTGAACATTTTCTGTGCTCAGTGCTCTATACTAAGCACTAGGGAGAATAAAACATACCAGAATCGGTAGACATGTTCCCTCGTCTCAAGGAGTTTACAGCCTAGAAGGGAAGACAAACATAAAAATAAATTATAGATAGGAACAGCAGTGGTGAGGGTGGGGTGAATAAGGAGTACTAATCCAAGTGCAAGGGCAATGCAGAAGGGAGAGGGAGTCGGGGAAATGAGGGCTTAGTTGGGGAAGATCTCTTGGAGGAGATGTGATTTTAATGAGGCTTTGAAGGTGGACACAGTGGTCGTCTATATGGTATGAAGTGGGAGAACATACTCTTGAGTTGTTTTTTGCAGTAATTGTGATGGTTTGCCATAAGCCATCCGCATTCACACGTCCAGTCCTCTTGTGCTAAGTGGTGTTGTGAGACAGCTGACAGAGTAAAGGGTGCAGCCTGTGGTCACAGAAGAGACCTTATCAGCAGGCACCACTCTACCTTCATCCATTTCATAAGCTATCATTGAATATGACTCTGAGTGAATTAGGATTTGCTGGGGTATTTTCTATTTTCTTGCAGAATCCCAGTGAAAGCAAGAAAAAAGAATTGAAAAACCTAACCAGGGGAAATAAAATTGTGGTTTGCACAATTAGACCAGATATAGAACAAATAGGGAAATCAGGGCAGGACAGATGCAGGCAAGAGCTATTGTGGTATTCGTTAGATGCTTATTGTGTGCCAAGCACCGCACTAAGTGCTAGGGTGGAGACAAATTAGGTTGGACACAGTCCCCGTCCCAATCCGCATTTTACAGATGAGGTAACTGAGGTCCAGAGAAGTGAAGTGACCTGCCCAAGGTCACACAGCAAAGTGGCAAAGCTGGGATTAGAACCCATGACCTTCTGACCTCCAGGTTTGTGCTCTATCCACTACACCATGCTGCTGCTTCTATTATGTCAAGGACAGGGAAATATCACTGAGCCTGATGCCAGCCATTGTCTTACCTGTGAATCCACTCCTCAGGAACCACTACTTGGATGAGGTGCACCCAGCACCTTTCTGTATGAGCCATTATTCATCAATTGATCAATCCTATTTAATGAACACTTACTATGTGCAGAGCACTGTGCTAAGCACTTGGGAGAGTACAGTATAACAGTTGGTAGAGACATTCCCTGCCCACAATGAGCTCACAGTCTAGACAGGGAGACAGACATTAAATATGAATAAATACGTTGTACAGATATGCATACAAGTACCATGGAGCTGAGGGATGACTAAAGGGAGCAAATCAGAGTAATGCAGGAGGGAGTTGGAAAAGAGGAAATGAGGGCTTAGGGAAGGCCTCCTGGAGGAGACGTGCCTTCAATAAGGCTTTGAATGGAGATCCCGTCAGTCCAACAGCATCCCCCAGTGCTGTTGACTTTGCATCTGGCCATGCTTCAAGTGACACCATCCTTTCTGGGTCATGGTTACTCTCAGTGCCATGCTGCTTCCCAGTCAGATAGGGAAGGATGAGGCAGAAAAGTTAGAAATACAAATTTTTTTTTAACCCCCAAATCCCTAAGACACTGTACCACTCCAGCCAGGAACCAATAAAAGTGGAAGCATTCTTGGCTGGGGCCAAGGTCAAGGCAGTGGAAGAACATGTGAAGACTCCATGGTATACCCTGCTTGTGGATTTCTTGCTGCCCACCTCCTCAAGCTTGGCTCAGTGGAAAGAGCATGGGCTTTGGAGTCAGAGGTCAGGGGTTCGAATCCCAGCTCCGCCACATGTCTGCTGTGTGACCTTGGGCAAGTTACTTAACTTCTCTGAGCCTCAGTTACCTCATCTGTAAAATGGGGATTGACTGTGAGCCCCACGTGGCTCACCTTGTATCCTCCCCAGCACTTAGAACAGTGCTTTGCACATAGTAAGCGCTTAACAAATGCCATCATCATCATCACCTGGCACAGATTGGCAGCTCCTGGGCAAGTTAGGAAATGTATTTGTGTTGTGAAGTATGACACTGAGGTTTTTTTTGGGGGGGGGGGTATTATTTTAGAAAGGGGATTTACACTTTTTTGTCCATGGTTCTATTACATTTCTTATTTCAGGAGTTTGACTTCAGTTTTATTGCATTAGAAAAACACAAATCATGAAGGGTGGTTGAGCTAGTAAAACATCTGTTTCGGCATCTGTCTCGTAATTACTGCCTTAGTTGGGGGAACGACATGTCATAAAAGATTTCATAATTTTTCATAGTTAAATCTCAACTAGCCTTTGTCATTAAAACATTATTTTTTTGGTCTTGGAATAATTTGAGCTGTTAACTTTTGAGAGCCAGAAGAAGCATGTTCTGTTCGAAAGAGCATGGGCCTGGGAGTCAGAGGACCTGGATATTAATCCTGGCTCAGCAAGTTGCCTGCTGTGTGACTTTGAGCAAGTCATTTCACTTTTCCTTCCTCAGTTTCCTCATCTGTGAAATGGGGATGAAATACCTGGTCTCTCTGTAACTTAGACTCTGAGCCCCAGGTGGGACAGGGACCGTGTCCAAACTGATTAATTTATATCTACTCCAGATCCTAGAACAGTGCTCGAAACATAGTAGGTGCAAAGCAAATACAATAACAACAATAGTGAGCCCAATGTTGGGTAGGGACTGTCTCTATATGTTGCCAATTTGTACTTCCCAAGCGCTTAGTACAGTGCTCTGCACATAGTAAGCACTCAATAAATACGATTGATGATGATGAATAATGATAATAATTTTATCAGAAGGGAATCTGTGAGTTAATGATTTGGGATTCATTTTTAGAATTATTTATTGAGCAAATCTCACTATGTTTGACTATGCCGGACCCTCATTTCCCCTCAGCCTTATCGGAAGCATGGGAATCAGAAGCAAACAGATTCCTATCTTGGGGTCTGAGGCATGATATATCTCCTTCTTGGGCTGATAATAACAACATAGAGTTAAAGCAGTGGAGCTGAAGACCTGGGGCTAACTACAGTCTGTGGTGAATCTGACACTCTGAACTGGACAGAATCTTTGGAGATTAGAGCAGATTATAGTTTATGTGAATAGTTCTGTTCTCTAAGGCAGTTTTGAAAGCTGGTCTAGTGGAAAGAGCATGAGCCTGGGAGTCGGAGGACCTGGGTTCTAATCTCAGCTCTGCCGCATGCCTGCTGTGTGACCTTGGGCAAGTTATTTAACTTCTCTGTGCCTCAGTCACCTCATCTGTAGAATGGGGATTCGGTATCTGTTCTCCTTTCTTCTTAGATTATGAGCCCTATGTGGGACCCAGACTGTGTCTGACCTGATTATCTTGTATTTTCCCCAGTGCTTAGAACAGTGCTTGACATATAATAAGCACTTAACAAATACCAGAATTATAATAATAATAATTATTATTATTGTTAACTATCAAGTCAGCTCTAAAAGTGTCCCGCATTTAAGATTAACCTGGAGTTTATTCAGACCCCCTTGAGTTCCTCATCCTCCATTGGTCTTCTTTGTCCCTCAGTCTTGGGGCTCACTAGGCTCATACCGTTTCTATATGTTGCCAATTTGTACTTCCCAAGCGCTTAGCACAGTGTTCTGCATACAGTAAGCACTCAAATACAGTTGAATGAACTGGATTCTCTAGGTATGGCATTCTACATTATATATACTTACATCAGTGGAAGGAGATGTTCTGCAGCTTACAGTGACATTCACTACCACAGAAAAAATGCATAGCCCTTATTAAATTGCTGCAGCCCCATAAGATTTCCAATAAGGAAAAACCCAGTTGGCACTGCAGTCTGGAGCACATTTTCTTTGGCTCTGGGACAGACAATTTTCTGCCTTCTCTGCTCCATCAGAATGAGCTCCAAAGCTGACAGAAGAGTAGAGGGAGATGCTCCAGTTAAAACCAAGCCCTTCTGGAAACTTAAGATTGAAGCTCTCATTCACTGAGCCAACCAGCATTAGGCAGGGCAACATAAGAAAGCCCATTACTTGGTCAGAGTGATATTCCTGATATTCTGACATGCTGTGTCAAAAAGTGGCAGCAAGATGCTTGGAGAATCTACATGATGGTGGTCCTCCTTGACATTGATCCCAGTTGTGAAAGATGGGCCCGTCTGTCCTCAATCAATCAATCGTATTTATTGAGCACTTACTGTGTGCAGAGCACTGTACTAAGTGCTTGAGAAGTATAAGTTGGCAACATATAGAGACAGTCCCTACCCAACAGTGGGCTCACAGTCTAGAAGGGGGAGACAGAGAACAAAACCAAACATATTAACAAAATAAAATAAATAGAATAGATATGTACAAGTAAAATAAATAAATAGAGTAATAAATATGTACAAACATATATACATATATACAGGCACTGTGGGGAAGGGAAGGAGGTAAGACGGGAGATGGAGAGGGGGATAAGGGGGAGAGGAAGGAGGGGGCTCAGTCTGGGAAGGCCTCCTGGAGGAGGTGAGCTCTCAGTAGGGCCCTGAAGGGAGGAAGAGAGCTAGCTTGGCGATGGGCAGAGGGAGGGCATTGCAGGCCAGGGGGATGACGTGGGCCAGGGGTCGACGGTGGGACAGGTGAGAACGAGGCACGGTGAGAAGATTAGCGGCAGAGGAGCGGAGGGTGCGGGGTGGGCTGTAGAAGGAGAGAAGGGAGGTGAGGTAGGAGGGGGCGAGGTGATGGAGATCCTTGAAGCCAAGGGTGAGGAGTTTCTGCCTGATGCATAGGTTGATTGGTAGGCACTGGAGATTTTTGAGGAGGGGAGTATCATGCCCAGAGCGTTTCTGGACAAAGACAATCCGGGCAGCAGCATGAAGTATGGATTGAAGTGGGGAGAGACAAGAGGATGGGAGATCAGAGAGAAGGCTAAGCCAGTAGTCCAGACGGGATTGGATGAGAGCTTGAACGAGCAGGGTAGCGGTTTGGATGGAGAGGAAAGGGCGGATCTTGGCAATGTTGCGGAGCTGAGACTGGCAGGTTTTGGTGATGGCTTGGATGTGAGGGGTGAACGAGAGAGCAGAGTTGAGGATGACACCAAGGTTGCAGGCTTGTGAGACGGGAAGGATGGTAGTGCCGTCAACAGTGATGGGAATGTCAGAGAGAGGGCAGGGTTTGGGAGGGAAGACAAGGAGTTCAGTCTTGGACATGTTGAGTTTTAGGTGGCGGGCAGACATCCAGATGGAAATGTCCTGAAGGCAGGAAGAGATGCGAGCCTAGAGGGAGGGGGAGAGAGCAGGGTCAGAGATGTAGATTTGGATGTCATCAGCGTAGAGATGATAGTTGAAGCCGTGGGAGCGAATGAGGTCACCAAAGGAGTGAGTGTAGATCGAGAACAGAAGGGGACCAAGAACTGATCCCTGAGGAGCCCCTACAGTAAGGGGATGGGAGCGGGAGGAGGAGCCCGCAAAAGAGACTGAGAATGAACGGCCGGAGAGATAAGAAGAGAAACAGGAGAGGACGGAGTCTGTGAAGCCAAGGTTGGATAGCATGTTGAGGAGAAGGGGGTGGTCCACAGTGTCGAAGGCAACTGAGAGGTCGAGGAGGAGTAGGATAGAGTATGAGCCATTGGATTTGGCAAGCAGGAGGTCATTGGTGACCTTTGAGAGGGCAGTTTCCATGGAATGTAGGGGACCGAAGCCAGATTGGGTTGTAAT
Source organism: Tachyglossus aculeatus (assembly GCF_015852505.1). NCBI lineage: Eukaryota > Metazoa > Chordata > Mammalia > Monotremata > Tachyglossidae > Tachyglossus > Tachyglossus aculeatus. Next base: position 19,078,029 of record NC_052087.1, on the reverse strand, counting down.
AGGAGAGTGGTGAGGACAGATGGGAAGGGGCAAGGGGATTAAGACTGTGAGCCCCACGTGGGACAACTTGATCACCTTGATCAACTTGATCAACAGTGCTCTACACATAGTAAGTGCTTAACAAATGCCATCATTATTATTATTTACCATCACCTCCTTCCATGTAGTAAACTTGAGTCTCTGCCCGCAACTCTCTCCCAAGCTGTTGCTTCCCAGCACAGGTGAGTTTTGACTTATAGCAGATTGCCTTCCACTTGCTAGCCACTGCCCAAGCTAGGAATGTAATGGGTATGCGTCAGCTTGACTCTCCCTCCTGTAATTGAGACTGGTAATAATAATGATAATAATGGCATTTATTAAGCGCTTACTATGAGCAAAGCACTGTTTTCAGAGCTGGAGTACTGGAAACTGTCCAGGTGTGACCCTGAGAGGGGCCTCACTACCTAGTCCCTTTCAATCCCTAACTTTCTCATTAGCAACCATTGAGGACCGCTTGTCTTTGAATTCATCCTGTTGTCTTTGGAACTTACCGATATTTCCAGCATGCTTAACTTTTATGATGACAAATTCCAGAAAACCCTAATTGGGTGATAGTGAGTTTTTTCTGTATGCTTCATTCAATCCTACCATCTTCAACTTCAGTGGGAGTCATCTAATTCTCATGTTGTAGAAGTTGGTAAACAATATCTTGTAGTCAGTGATTCAGTAGTATTTATTAAGCACTTACTATGTTCAGAGCACCATACAAAACACTTGGAAGAGTACAGTACAGCAGAGTTAGCAGATGTGTTACCTGCCCATAATGAGTTTAAAGTCTAGAGGTGAGACCAACTTTAATATAAATAAATTATAATAAAGTATATTTATAACAGTAACACAATATATCAATGAATGATATAGCATTAACATCAACTGATGAATATGTTAATATATTAATATGTAATATTGTTATAGTGTAACCCACATACCAGCCCATTTATAATTGTCCACGCTCCATTTTGTCTCTTCTCAACCTCTGCCTTTTTAGGCTATCATCATGACAAACTTCTGCATTCCATTCTCCATCATCATCACCACCAGTATTTACTGAGCGTCTACTGTAGATAGAACACTGTGAGAAGCAGCATAGCCTAGTGGATAGAGCACAGATCTGGGAATCAAAAAGACCTAGGTTCTAATCCCAGCTCTTCCACTTGTCTGCTGTGTGACTTTCCCAGCTCCTCCACTTGTATGCTGTGTGACTTTGGGCAAGGTATTTAAGAGGGACTGTGTCCAATCTGATTAACTTTTTTCTACCCCAGCATGTAGAACAGTGCTTGGACACAGTAAAGCACTTAATAAATACTATTACTATCATTATTAGTAAAACTAATACCATCAGTTCTGAGCTCCCCAAAGTCACCCCTCCCCCTACTCCGTCACCCCCCACTCTCAACCCACTCCGCTACTTTCCCATCCTTCCCAGCAGTATCTTCAGATGAGATCTCCTCCCTCCTCTCAAGTGCCACTCCATCCACCTGTGCTTCAGATCCCGTTCCCTCTCAACTTATGAAAACTCTCACCCCTTTCCTCCTCCCCTCCATAACTTCCATCTTCAACTGCTCAATCTTCATTGGTTCCTTCCCTTCTGCTTTCAAACATGCCCAAGTCTCCCCCATCCTAAATAACCCTCTCTTGACCCCACTGCCCCTTCTAGTTATAACCCTATCTCCCTCCTACCCTTCTTTTCCAAACTCCTAAAACAAGCTGGAGAAGCAGCGTGGCTCAGTGGAAAGAGCCCGGGCTTTAGAGTCAGAGGTGCTGGGTTCAAATTCCGGCTCCGCCAAGTGTCAGCTTCCCAGATGATGATGATGAGTGCGGCAGGGGCGGCCGGGTCCTGGCCTGAACCCCAAAATGGGTAAAAGGAAAAGTAACAGCTGCAAGTTTGGGGTTTCCCCACTTTCCCCTCAGCTGGGCAGCTTTCTACCTCAGGTGGGTGTCGCCCAGCCTCACACCTTCGAGGCCCACCCCCTTCCTCCCTCCTCAGCAGCTCCTCCCGAAATAATGTTAGATCTTACACTAATGGTTGGACTGGCATGGTGATAGTATTCTTCCCTCCCTCTTCCAAGTTGAGACAAAGCAAACTAAGAGTTTGTGGGGGAGAAGGAGCAGGAAAGGCTGCCTGATCCTGTTTCTGACCTGGATCCCCTCTTGACCTGAATATCATTTCCAAACTAGGGCCAGGTCTATCTGGATATAGTTGAAGGGTGCAGTGGGATTCAGAGGGATGTATGTACCTGTCATCTAGTCTACAAAATCCATTTTCCAAGAACAGTAAGATTCTATTAATTTTAGATGTCAGGGAGTTTGCTGTAAAATGAATATGTGATAAAAATTTGGGGTATGCTGTAATTCCAGGCTAGTTGTAAGATGTATACTTTAAAAATATTCCTGGACTATTGATATGTGTACAGATCATGAAAGTGCCAAAATGTTTATTAAACTATGATAAACTTCTAGGATGATTCATAATGAATTCTCTCAAGGCATTTTTCCTAAAAGTGATTTTGCTAAAAATGAAGCAAAATAATTATATATTAAGCATTGGAAATTTTCATTTAGTGATAAATATATTCTACTGTAGCTCAGCATGTTTAATTTTTTATTTTCCAGGTGCAGTTTCTGGCTTGTTCTTTTTGCAACCCCATAAAGTTATAAAGATTTTTTTTATATCCCAGCTGCTGTAGCAATGCATCTAAGTCCTTTTCTGCATGAAAACCATAAATTGGATAGTGCTTGTTTAACAGATTCATATTTAAGAATGATAAAGCTTTTATTTTTTAAAAAAGCTAATTCATAGAGATGCATAAAAATTGCATTCAAATCTTAAAATACAAACACCGTTTTACCTTATTTCTGTCAATTTCTCTGCCATGAACCTCTTTCCCTTTTCATAATTCATATCCATTATCTGATCACCCCTTAAATAATCGGGCATATCCAGTTTCCCTAAAGGCATTAATGTGAATAACACGTTTTAACTGCGGTTAATGATTCTTGATTTTAAAGGTATCATCTCATTTTCTTTACATGTTAAATACTCATTGTCCGATCATACAACTCTTCAGGTTTAATTATCCCCAACTCTTTGGCCATTTGGCAGTTTGATATATGATACTCTACTTTGATATAAGATATAAGATCTCCTCACAACCAACAGGAGGGAAAGCTAATCAGTGTTGCTCTTATTTTCATATTTACCTTTTATACCCGGAATTTTTCCTGCATGGCCAGCCATAATCACACCTGGCCAGGGAGGACATCTGCCTAATGGGTCCCATTCCCTTAGCAGGAATTCTAGAGTAAAATGAATCTAAACTTGTATTGGAAAGCCAGCTCATGCTCCTCATTCCAGGCAATTCTCCACATTCCTCTTTCTCCTCACATGTTCCATATATACATTTATGTCCCTTTGCAGTTTTGCTAAGCTGTGGCTAATAATAATAAATGTCGTATTTTTTTGGTGGTATTTGTTAAGTGCTTACTATGTGCCGGGCACAGTTCTAAATGTTGGGTTAGGAACAAGCTAATCACTTTGGACAGAGTCCATGCCCCACATGGGGTTCAGAGTCTTAACCTGCATTTTACAGATGAGATAACTGAGGCACAGAGAAGTTATGTGACTTGCCCAAGGTCACAGAGCAAAGTGGCTAAATTGAGATTAGAATCCAGGTCCTTCTGACTCCCAGCCCATTCCTCATTCACTAGGCCAAACTAACTGATGGAATACATACAAAATGAGTCATTGCTCTCATTTGGGGGTCGCAGTCTAAGTAGGAGGGAGGACAGGAATTGATTTCCCCATATTACAGATGAAGAAACAGGCACAGAAAAATTATATGATTTGCCCAAGGTCACATAACAGGCAAGTGCCAGATCTGGATTAGAATCCGGGTTCTTTGATTCCCAGGCCTGTGCTTTTTCCTCAGAAGACATTCCTAATATTGCCATCTGAAGTAAAGGCTTAGTTGGGAAGACCTCTTGGAGGAGGTGTGATTTTAAAAAGGCTTTAAAGGTGGGGAGATTGTCGTATATTAAGGGGGAGGGAGTTCCAGAATGCAGGAGTCAATGGCAAGTTACATGAGATTGAGGTATAGTGCGTAGGGTGGTGTTAGATAAGGAGCATCTGCAGGCTAAACATAGGAAATCAGCGAAGTAAGGTAGAAGAGGGAGAGCTGATTGAGTGCTTTAAAGCCAATGATTAGAAGGTTCTGTCTGATGCAAAGATGGATGGTGAAACACTTGAGGTTCTTTATGTGGAAGACAAGGACTGAATGCTTTTTAGAAAAATGATCCAACAGCAGGACGAAGTAAGGACTGGATTGGGCAGAGGCAGGAGGCAGGGAAATAAGTGATGCATTAGTCAAGGTGGGATATGATGATTTCTTGGATCAGCGGGAGTGGTTTGGATGGAGCTTCTTATGGACATGGATCATGTCCAGGAACTCTATTGTACTCTCCCAAGTGCTTAGTACAATGGCTCTGACTGGATGGCCCTCAGGTAGTTCAGCACTCTTACATCCTATTTATTTGTTTTTGCTATTTATTTATCCACTGAGTTAATTATTTATTTTTACTTTCATGTTCATTTAACTCATTTGTATTCACCAATTTGCCTGCTTGTCTTTCTTTTTCAACTTTAGGCTCTTTGATTGCAGGGATGGTGTCCTTTCACTTTCGTATGCCCCTCCGGCACCTTGTGTTTTTGTACTTAATAAATATTGTTGATGATGTTGCTCAAAAAGAGTTTGAGACAGATTAAATCAAAATACAGTGTTTATAGATTAACAAACATTACAAAATATTACAAGTGGAGAAGTATCATGGCTTAGTAGAAGAAGCATGGGAGAGGGAGTCATAAAACCCGTGTTCTAATCCCAGCTCTACCAATTAACTGTGTGGCCTGGGACAAGTGACTTAATTTCTCTGCCCCTTAGTTTTTTCATCTGCAAAATGAGGATTAAGTCCTTGTTCTCACCCCTACTCTAAGCGTGAGCCCCATGTGGGACAGGGATGTGTCCAATCTGATTAATCTGCATCTACCCTGTCATTTAGAGCACCACTTGACGAACAGTAAGTGCTTAACAAATACTGTAATTATTATAATTAAGTGTTAATACAACATACAATGTTTATATTTTTACTGTTCGATGGGATGTTCCTCTCTAATTCAGCTGTTTGCCACCATCGTGAACTGTTCTTCTTTCTGTAGTTTTCTAGTACTTCACCAGGCACTAGATCTTGCTGACTGAACACACAGCCAAATCATCATCTACATTTTCATCAGTATATTTTGAATGCTTAAAGGGTGTTCCTCTCTAATTCAGCTGTTTGTCACCATCATGAACTGTTCTTCATTATGTAATTTTCTAGTGCTTACTTCACCAGGCACTAGATCTTGCTGATTGAACATGCAGCCAAATCATCATCTACACTTTCATCAGTATATTCTGAATGCTTATTGTGTACAAATTGCTGCTGTAGGTGTTTAGGAACGTGTAGTAGAAGTTAGACAACTCTTTCCCCCGAGAAGCTAATAATCTAAAGAGGGAAAAAGTAGTTATAAACTGCAAACAGATAATATGGAAAGAGTAAAACCATAGAAACAAATGGTACAAATGAAAGTAGGTTATCAAATATTGGTCACTCAGCGGTAGTTATTGAGTGCTTACTGTGTGCAGGGCACGGTACTATGTCTTTGTGAAAGTACAAAACAAGAGAGTTGGTAGATGCAGTCCCCTGCCCACAAGGAATTTACATCCTGTTGATCCCAGTGCTTAGAACAGTGCTTTGCACATAGTAAGTGCTTAACAAATACCAAAATTATTATTATTATTATTATGTAGTGTCTTAACCAGAGTGCTAGACATTAATTTTGAGCTGCCTTTTGGAATAGGGGGTTTTTAGGAGGGTTCCGAAAAAGAGAAGGGGTGTGGGTTGGCTGGCTAGGGTGGGGAAAAGGTTGCATGCAGGAAGAAAGGCATGAGCAATGGTTTGGAGGCAGGAGAGTCAAAAGCAAGGTACACCTGTTAATTTGGGATGTGTAGCATGCCATCTGGGTAGTAGCAGGAGAAGAGAAGTAGCAGAATAAATAGGATAGATAAGTAAGAAGGGTACAGTGGGTGGAGAGCATTGAGACAATGCTCATTGCAACACAGATCCAATAGCTGGCATACATAGAGAGGGCAAGCAGCCCCTGAAGGTGAAATGAGATTTAGCACAGTGGGCATAGTCTCATAAAGTATGGTCTAACTGGGCTGGTGAAGACAACCACAGCAGAGTGAGTGGCCTAGAAGAACTGTTCTCCTGGAGCAGAGGTTTTGGAAAGTCACAACAGCACCAGACCTACAAGAGGCAAACATAGCATTACAGCAAGGAACTCTGTGAATTCAGTGTGGGGTGGATTGTCAGTTGTTATTGTCAGGAGTTTCAGCCTCATCTCTTGGACTGTAAGTTACTTGTAGGCAGGAAGCATGTCTACCAACTCTGTGGTATTGTACTTTCCCAAGAACTTAGGAAAGCGCTTTGCACACAGTAAGTGCCCAATACATACCATTGATTGATCGATCCCCCCCCCAACCACACAAACACAGAGCAGATAGGCATTTTCCGTCAGTAGCATCAACTACTAGAAATGAAAGGTATGTATAATAATAATAATGATAGCATTTATTAAGCACTTACTATGTACTTAGAACAGTGATTTAAGCTCTGGGGAGGTTACAAGGTGATCAGGTTGTCCCACGGGGGGCTCACAGTCTTCATCCCCATTTTACAGATGAGGTAACTGAGGCACAGAGAAGTTATGTGACTTGCCCAAAGTCACACAGCTGGCAATTGGTGGAGCCGGGATTTGAACCCATGACCTCTGACTCCAAAGCCCGGGCTCTTTCCACTGAACCATGCGTATGTATGTAGGCCAAATGCTATGTTTATTAGAGTTACCATACTTTTTCTTTTTAGGGTATTGAAACCACAATCTTTTCTGCAACAAATATTTTAACATTTTTTTCCTTATTTTCAATTCCCAGGACAACTGTGCAAGAGTTATATTGTTTCGAGGGGGCAATAAGGAGTTAAAGAATTACAACAGCCAAACTCCATTTCAGGTAATACATTTCAAACAGCTTTCTGTAAATTATTGCTAGAAACAATTATGAGTTTCTCCATATCATATTTTCATGCACAGTATTGGATGAATCATAATATTTTAGACATTTATCTGGTGAGTGATTATGCCAGAGTAACCTTACTCTTTAATTCCAAAAGCTACTAATATATTGTAGTTTGCCTGATCAGCACATCCTCACTTCCTATTAAGCTAGATGACATGAATAATGCAGAGAGTCATCTTGGCAGAGCATTTAAGAAAGCGGCTTTGGACAAGCAATAAAGAGTCGGGTGCTTTTAATTGTGCAGCTGTTAGAAATAGCTGGCAACACCTTGAGTCTTTTGAATGGAAAAGAAACTTTGTTGAAATGGTTTGAGTAGGTAGATTTTAGGTCATGCAGAGCTTCTCCGGGCTCTGTCGAAATCTGGGATCTTTCAAAGAGTTTCACATTGTTACTAGTTGCAAGAAACAGGAAGAGAAGTATATAAGGGGGTAATTTAGAAGAGGCATGATGTTAAAATTAGATAAAATGAAACCCTGAGCTAGCGTAGGTACTGTGGGTAAGTAGAAGTATCTTACTTTGAAGCAAGATTTCATGGGGCTGAGATTGGTCCTGTGCCTGCATTGCCACAGTTCTGGGGCTCTAATTTTATGTCTCTAACAGTTTCACAGCCAAGTTTATTTCCACACTGCATACACGAGCTGCCCAAGCAGCACAGCCCAGGGAAATAATTTGGGCCTAGGAGTCAGGACCTGTCTCCTAATCTCAGCTCTACCACTTGCCAAACTGGGCAGGTCACATACCTTGTTTGTGTTTGTTTCCTCATTTGTAAAATGGGTATTAAATACCCATTCTCCCTCCTACTTAAACTGAGTCCCACATGCCCCATGTCTGACCTGATTATCTTGTTTCCACCCAGCATATGTTATTTTAGGTGACACATAGTAAGCATTTACGAAGTACCACAGTTGTTCTTATTATTATTTTACATCATTTGCATGGCAAAACATAAAATAGGGGAAACTAGAAACCAAAAGAAGGGTTGAGAGAGAAATAGCCATGTGGGAAATGTAAAAGAGTTAAATTCTGAGTTTAGAACTAGAGAAAAGAATGTGAGACTTTCTGATGGTAAATTCTGGAGTGAAAACAAGAAGAAATGAGCCTGAAAAAATGTGTTTTTTGGAGCGGGGCAGGGGGCATAGGGGTTGGGAAGAGGGAGAAGAATGGCAAAGATTGCTTTTCAGAAGCACTAAATAAAACTAGAGAGAACAAAGAAAGTCCTCATCATGACTCCTTAAGTGGCATCTGCCTGAACTGAAACCACAAAACTGAGACATTAAAAGAGCTAGTGGGTCAATGTTCATTCCATTCTCATCTCAAGTACTATAACAAGTTTAATTTTAATGGATAAACTGTACAAATATTAGTGCTACCCCTCTGGCAAGGAAAATTGTAGGTATGTGTATGCATCGTGTACATGTAATTAGTTCTTGATCTCTAAGGAGGATTATGAGCTTTCTCCTTGGTTAGAGGTTCATTCTGTTCTTGTAGTGTAATGCTTAAGGATATCGTTGGGAAAGAACTGGATATTTCTCACCTCATTCCACCTCAGTTGCTAAACTACTAGGGGATGTCTTCACTTCCCTACGACTCAATTTTATTGGCAGAATGAAAGCTTTGTGCTATTGACATTGAATGAATCTGAGTCTTTGTTTCCAATGGCAGCTGTGGTGAATCTGCCTCATTTTAAAAATATCTCTAAAAGGAAGAAACAGCTTTTGAGGTGGCAGGCAAAATATGTGCTGTATTTCTAAACATAGATTTATTGGCTAGTGTACTTGTGGCCTTGGAAAGAATATAAAACCCAAGCTCTCAGATAAGAAAAGGAGTCCAGAAAATTTATTTTTCTGCCAATGTGATAAAGTTGGCTTTAGGTAAAATCTTTTATAAAAAATCAATGGGCCAATACAGTTAGTTCTTTGAGTATAACTTTGTGTACACATTTTTGCTTTCAGATGTTAACCCAAATTTTCACCAGTTGAAGAGACTTGTAATGGGGGCTCTGAAAGAATAACCACAGAGCATTGGTTTGATCTGGGGGCTTTGCTTATGTGACACAGTATTGTTAGCCAGGATGGACTGTCGTGGGCCCCTACAAGGCATGCACTGGAGGGAATAGTTGTGCTAGTGTCAAGCCCCAGTTTACCCCTCACCATCTCCGTTTGTCCCCAGCAACATGGTGCATGTCCTTAGCTATTCCTGGTTACCTACTTCCAGAGTTCCTTTCCCTGAAGTACCATTTCCCTCCCAAACCTGTGGCTGGGGCCGAACTTTATGGGAATTTGCAGAGGGTCCTGAACATTGACAAACTGATTTGGACTGATAACACAGTTGTCAGAGAGAAAGGACTACATAGAAATGGAGAAATGGATAGATAACAGAAACATGGAAAGTATTCAAATATTTGGACTCCTGCTTACCTGTGAAAATAGGCCACACTCTGTGGCCAGGATATAGGCACCAAATGAATTACTAAACTCCCCAGTAATCTGTACTGGGCAATTGAATGGAAGATGAAAGGGCAGAGAGGAGGGTCCCCAGGAAGATGCTATTCCCCAGTAACAGTATGAACCAAGGCCAGTTGGCCTTTAATGGGTGCTAATATCAAGATGAGGAAAGTGTTGACAATTCAAGGCCACCCATAACCATCATAAGGAAACTGAGCTCATCTCCTGCTTTTGGCTGAGAAAGATACAAAAGAACAAAAATTGTAATTTCTCAGTTTCAGGAGAGGTAGAAATAGTACTTGGCAGCCCACCAAGTATCAAGCATCATTGTTTGGGAACCCACTATCCACCTGAATAGAGAAGGGCTAGAAAATGTGACTCAGAAATTGCTCATTTCACTCAAACCAGGTCAACAACAGGGCTAGGTCTGGACTTTAACTTGGCAGGAAAAGTCCAGTAGGATGTAGCCAAACTCTAAAAAAATAAATAAATAAATAAACAATAAACTTCATCCTTGGAGTATAACAATAATAATAATAATACTAATTGTGGTAGTTAAGTGCTTACTGTGTGCCAGGTACTGTACTAAGCACTGGGTTGGATGAAAGCAAATGTACACAGTTCCTGTCCCACATGGGGCTCACAGTTTCATTCTAATTCTGTATGCCAGTAGGAATGACAGTGAACCAGAAAGATCACAGTTTCCTGTAAAGAGTTGGCCATATATTGAGATTACATTATTGACCTGACTGTTATAAAGTTTCTTGATTGACAGCACTTGGGTAGGAGTGTTGGAAACACTTTTTGATCTTCCATCTCCTACCAGTTACCTCTAAGGAGTGCAGGAGCTCTGTGCTATTATCTTCAGCACATATGCCTGTATCATGGTGATACCAGTAGCTATTTTAAGCAGCAGAACCAATGCCTTGTTAACATTTTGTAGCTCTTAATTATCCTAGCAGAAGGTGCATCTACTTAGTGATATTCAGATTGCTAAAGAATATGAATGACAAAGTTGGGATGCCAAAGCTGAAGAGATCCTAGATTCTGCAGACTCTCAGACCGAAGATTTCTGTGTATACCTGAAGAGTGTGTTTGTGTACACACACACACACACACATACACACACACACACTTGCCCTTTATTCTCAAATAAATTGCTGCCTCCACTCCATCCTAATACTACTCGACCTCTCAGCTGTCTTTGACACTGTCGACCACCCCCCGGAATGGCCTAGTGGCAAGAGCATGGTCTTGGGAGTCAGAGGTCATGGGTTCTAATCCAGGCTCTACCAGTTGTTAGCTGTGTGACTTTGGGCAAGTTACTTAACTTCTTTGTACCTCAGTTACATCATCTGTAAAATGGGGATTAAGAGGGTGAGCCTCATGTGGGACAGGGACTGTGTCCAACCTGATTACCTTGTATCTACCCTAGTGCTTAGAATAGTTCCTGGCACATAGTAAGTGCTTAAAAAAATACCATAATTATTATTATTAAACATTGTCCAACCTCGGTTTCACTGACACTGTCCTTTCTGGGTTCTCTTCGTATCTCTCTGGCTACTCATTCTCCATTTCTTTTGGGGGTTCCTCTTTTGCCTCCCACCTCCTAACTGTGGGTGTTCATCAAGGTTCAGTTCTGAGTCCCCTTCTATGGGGACTCCATCTACGTGCATTCCCTTGGAGAACTCACTCAATCCCATGGCTTCAGCTACGACTTCTATGTGGATGATTCCCAAATCTACCTCTCTAGTCCTGTTCATGTGTTTTCTCTCTCTCTCTCTCTCTCTCTCTCTCTCTCTCTCTCTCTCTCTCTCATCTCCTCCTCACTTCAAGACATCTCTACTTGTATATCCTGCTGTCATCACAAACTTAACATGTTCAAAACAGAACTCCTAATCCTCCCACCCAAATCCTGTCCTCCCCCGACTTCCCAATCACTGCAGACAGCACCACCATCCTTCCTGTCTCACAAGCCTGTAACCTTGACTCCTGTATCTCATTTAACCCGCATATTCAATTTATCACTAAATCCTGTTGGTTCAGCCTTCAGAACATCGTCAAAATCTGCCCTTTCCACTCCATCCAAACTGCTACCACATTAATCCAAGCGTTTATCCTATCACCCTTTGATTACCGTGTCAGCCTCCTTGCTGACCTCCCTGCCTCCTGTCTCTCCCCACTCCCGTTCATACTTCACTCTGCAGCCCGGATCCTTTTTCTGCCAAAATGTTCTGGCCATGTTTCCCCACTCCTCAAGAACCACCAGTGGTTGCCCATCCACCTCTGCATCAAACAGAAGCTCCTTATCATCAGCTTTAAAACACTCAGTCACCTTGCCCCTTCCCATCTGTCCTCGCCACTCTCCGATTACAACCCAATCTGGCTTCCATCCCCTACATTCCATGGAAACTGCCCTCTCAAAGGTCACCAATAACCTCCTGCTTGCCAAATCCAACGGTTCATGCTCTATCCTAATCCTCCTCGACCTCTCAGCTACCTTCGACACGGTGGACCACCCCCTTCTCCTCAACATGCTATCCAGCCTTGGCTTCACAGACTCCGTCCTCTCCTGGTTCTCCTCTTATCTCTCCGGCCATTCATTCTCCGTCTCTTTTGTGGGCTCCTCCTCCCCGTCCCATCCCCTTACTGTAGGGCTTCCTCAAGGGTCAGTTCTTGGTCCCCTTCTGTTCTCGATGTACACTCACTCCCTTGGTGACCTCTTTCGCTCCCGTGGCTTCAACTATCATCTCTACGCTGATGACACCCAAATCTACATCTCAGCCCCTGCTCTCTCTCCCTCCCTCCAGGCCCACATCTTCTCCTGCCTTCAGGACATCTCCAACTGGATGTCTGCCCGCCACCTAAAACTCAGCATGTCCAAGACTGAACTCCTTGTCTTCCCTCCCAAACGCTGCCCTCTCCCTGACTTTCCCATCACTGTTGACGGCACTACCATCCTTCCCGTCTCACAAGCCTGCAACCTTGGTGTCATCCTCGACTCTGCTCTCTCGTTCACCCCTCACATCCAAGCCATCACCAAAACCTGCCGGTCTCAGCTCCGCAACATTGCCAAGATGCGCCCTTTCCTCTCCATCCAAACCGCCACCCTGCTCGTTCAAGCTCTCATCCTATCCCGTCTGGATTACTGTATCAGCCTCCTCCCTGATCTCCCGTCCTCCTGTCTCTCCCCACTTCAATCCATACTTCACGCCACTGCCCAGATTGTCTTTGTCCAGAAACGCTCTGGGCATGTTACTCCCCTCCTCAAAAATCTCCAGTGGCTACCAATCAACCTACGCATCAGGCAGAAACTCCTCACCCTCGAATTCAAGGCTCTCCATCACCTCGCCCCCTCCTACCTCACCTCCCTTCTCTCCTTCTACAGCCCAGCCCGCACCGTCCACTCCTCTGCCGCTAATCTCCTCACCGTGCCTCATTTTCCCCTGTCCCGCTGCCGACCCCTGGCCCACATCATCCCCCTGGCCTGGAATGCCCTCCCTCCCCACATCCGCCAAGCTAGCTCTCTTCCTTCCTTCAAGGCCCTACTGAGAGCTCACCTCCTCCAGGAGGCCTTCCCAGACTGAGCCCCCTCATTCCTCTCCCCCTCCTCCCCCTCTCCATCCCACCCGCCTTACCTCCTTCCCCTCCCCACAGCACCTGTATTATGTATATATGTTTGTACATATTTATTACTCCATTTATTTATTTTACTTGTACATATTTATTCTATTTTATTTTGTTAATATGTTTTGTTTTATTATCTGTCTCCCCCTTCTAGACTGTGAGCCCACTGTTGGGTAGGGACCGTCTCTATATGTTGCCAACTTGTACTTCCCAAGCGCTTAGTACAGTGCTCTGCACACAGTAAGTGCTCAATAAATACAATTGAATGAATGAATGAATGAACCCAGCCCTCACACTTCACTCCTCAAATGCCAACTTACTCACTATACCTTGATCTCATCCATCTCACTGCCTACCACTCACCCATGTCCTGCCTTTAGCCTGGAACACCCTCCCTTTTCATATCAGACAATTATTCTTCCCCCCTTCAAAGTCTTATTGAAGGCATGTCTCCTCCAAGAAGCCTTCCCTGACTATGCCCTCATTTCCTCTTTTCCCACGCCCTTCTGGGCCACCCCAACTTGCTCCCTCTTTTCACTCCCCCCACTCCCTCCTCAACCCCACAGCACTTATGCACTTATCCATAATTTATTTGTTCATTCATTCATTCATTCATTCATTCATTCATTCATTCAATCGCATTTATTGAGCGCTTACTATGTGCAGAGCACTGTACTAAGCACTTCGGAAGTACAAGTTGGCAACATATAAGGACGGTCCCTACCCAACAACGGGCTCACAGTCTAGAAGGGGGAGACAGACAACAAAACAAAACATGTGTCTGGGATCCCAGTTCCTCTACTTGGTTGTAGCCAAATCACTTAGCTTCTCTGTGCCTCCATTTCCTCATCGGTAAACTGGGGAAAAGAGCATGGCTCAGTGGAAAGAGCCTGGACTTTGGAGTCAGAGGTCATGGGTTCAAATCCCGGCTTTGCCGATCGTCAGCTGTGTGACTTTGGGAAAGTCACTTCTCTGTGCCTCAGTTCCCTCATCTGTAAAATGGGAATTAAAACTGTGAGCCCCCCATGGGGCAACTTGATCACCTTGTAACCTCCCCAGCACTCAGAACAGTGCTTTGCACATAGTAAGCGCTTAATAAATGCCATCATTATTATATGGACAGGTATCAAGTCATCAGAATAAATAGAAGTAAAGCTAGATGCACATCATTAACAAAATTAATAGAATAGTAAATCTGTACAAGTAAAATATATAGAGTAATAAATCTGTACAAGTAAAATATATAGAGTAATAAATCTGTACAAACGTATACAGTTGCTGTGGGGAGGGGAAGGAGGTAGGGCGGGCGGGATGGGGAGGAGGAGAGAAAAAGGGGGCTCAGTCTGGGAAGGCCTCCTGGAGGAGGTGAGCTCTCAGTATGGCTTTGAAGGGAGGAAGAGAGCTAGCTTGGTGGATGTGCGGAGGGAGGGCATTCCAGGCCAGGGGAAGAACGTGGGCTGGGGGTCGATGGCAGGACAGGTGAGAACGAGGTACAGTGAGGAGGTTAGTGGCGGAGGAGTGGAGGGTGTGGGTTGGGCTGTAGGAGAGAACAGAGGTGAGGTAGGAGAGGGTGAGGTGATGGAGAGCCTTGAAGCCAAGAGTGAGGAGTTTTTGCTTGATGCATAGGGTGACTGGTAGCCACTGGAGATTTTTGAGGAGGGGAGTAACATGCCCAGAGCGTTTTTGCACAGAGATAATCTGGGCAGCAGCATGAAGTATAGACTGAAGTGGGGTGTGACAGGAGGATGGGAGATCAGAGAGGAGGCTGATGCAGTAATCCAGTTGTGATAGGATGAGAGATTGAACCAGCAAGGTAGCAGTTTGGATGGAGAGGAAAGGGCAGATCTTGGCGATGTTGCGGAGGTGAGACCAGCAGGTTTTGGTGACGGATTGGATGTGAGGGGTGAATGAGAGAGTGGAGTGGAGGATAACACCGAGGTTGTGTGCTTGTGAGATGGGAAGGATGATAGTGCCTTATTTATTTATTTAGTATTTATTTAGATTAATGTCTGTCTCTCCCTCTAGACTGCATGCTCATTGTGGGCAGGGAATATGTCTATTATATTGCTGTGTTGTGTGCTCCCAAGTGCTTAATACAGAGCTCTGCACTCAGTAAGCACTCAATCAATGCGATTATTGACTGCTGATGGTGAAATTTGTCTCTTGGTGCTTATGTGGTCAAAAGGGACAATTCAGTACCAACAGTCTCAATAACATTATGTCCCACAAAGACTGTCCCTTGCTCAAGTGTCATGCTTATTGTTTGTAACCTCACCTCCACTTGAACAGCTACCAAATGAGTCAGAACCCTGCATAAATAGTGGGCATGAGTGTTTTTAAAAATAAAATTATGCACTGCCCTAAAGGGTACAGCAGTCATAATAATAATAACAATTGTTGTATCTAAGCACTTACTATGTGTCAAGCATACGGACTGTTGAAACCCAACAATAGCAGAGAGATTAACCCTGGCATGTGGTAATGAGGAATAAGGTGCCTCTTTAGAGTAATTTTTACAGTGACTCCATCCAAATGACACCTGCAGTGGTCCAGGCACTAGTCTTATCCCAATGTGGCCTCTTCACTGGTCTCTCTGCTTCCAGTCTCTTCCCTCTCAAATTCATACTTCACTCTACTGCCTAGACCAATTTTTCTAAAATACCATTCTGTGTATCTCTCTCCACTCCTCAAAAAAACCCCAGTGGATGCCTATATCTATCAGTCAATTTATTGAGCACTTAGTGTGTAGAGCACTGTTCTAAGTGCTTTAGAAAGTACAATGCAACGAAGTTGGTTGAGACATTCCCTGCCTACCAGGAGTTTGCAGTTTAGAAAAACAGATATTTAAAATATATTACAGATATGTACATGAGAGCTGCAGGGCTGAGGGTGGGGTGACTGTCAATGCTTAAGGGGTAGGGATCCAAGGGCAGAAGTGACACAGAATAGAGAAGGAGTAGG
Organism: Tachyglossus aculeatus; assembly: GCF_015852505.1. Lineage (NCBI taxonomy): Eukaryota > Metazoa > Chordata > Mammalia > Monotremata > Tachyglossidae > Tachyglossus > Tachyglossus aculeatus. The sequence goes on along the minus strand of NC_052087.1, from coordinate 19,061,783 downwards.
GGACAAGAGGGATTAGTCATGGTAGGTCTTTTGGAGGAGATGTGATTTTAGTAGGGCTTTTAAAGGGGGGAAATCAATCAATCAATCAATGTCATATTTATTGAACGCTTATTGTGTGCAGAGCACTGTACTAAGCGCTTGGGAAGTACAAGTTGGCAACATATAGAGACGGTCCCTACCCAACAGTGGGCTCAGTCTAGAAGATTTTGGAAGGAAATGGATAGAGGGGAGCTCAGGAGGTGAAAAGGATGGTTTCTACCAATTGACCTCGGGCGAGTCACTTCCCTGTGTGACTTTGGGCAAGTCACTTCACCTCTCTGGGCCTCAGCCCCCTCATCCGGAAAATGGGGATGAAGACTGTGAGCCCCCCGTGGGACGACCCGATCACCTTGTACCTCCTCGGTGCCCAGAACAGTGCCCTGCACATAGCAAGCACTTAGCAAATACCATTATTATTACTGTATCCCCCCCAGCACTTAGAACAGGGCTTGGCACATAGTAAGTGCTTAACAAATACTATTATTATTACTGTATCCCCCCCCAGTGCTTAGAATAGTGCTTGGCACATAGTAAGCGCTTAACAAATATTATTATTACTGTGTCCCCCCCAGCGTTTAGAACAGTGCTTGGCAATCAATCAATCGTATTTATTGAGCGCTTACCACATGCAGAGCACTGTACTAAGCACTTGGAAAGTACAAGTTGGCACATAGTAAGTGCTTAACAAATACTATTATTATTACTGTATCTCTCCCCCTCCCTCCCCCCATCCAGCGCTTAGAACAGGGCTTGGCACACAGCAAGCACTTAAGAAATGTCATCATTATTATTGTGAGGTCAGTGAGGCCCAGAGCGATGCAGTGACTTGGCCAAGGGCTCTCAGCATATGAGTGTCACCAGAGCCCAACCAAGGGCTTGTTCCAGCACTTAGAACAGTGCTCTGAACATAGTAAGTGCTTAACAAATGCCATCGTTATTATTAGGAGAAGCAGTGTGGCTCAGTGGAAAGAGCCTGGGACCCGGAATCAGAGGTCACGGGTTCAAATCCTGGCTCCACCAACTGCCAGCTCTGTGACCTTGGGCAAGTCACTTAACCCCCCCGGGCCTCAGTTTCCTCATCTGTCAAATGGGGATGAAGACTGTGAGCCCCCAGTGGGACAACTCGATCACCTTGTACCTCCCCGGCACTTAGAACAGTGCCCTGCACACAGTAAGCGCTTAACAAATACTATTATTATTACTGTATCCCCCCAGCACTTAGAACAGTGCTTGGCACATAGTAAGCGCTTAACAAACACTATTATTATTACTGTATTCCCCCCCCCAGCACTTAGAACAGTGCTTGGCACATAGTAAGCGCTTAACAAATACTATTATTATTACTGTATCTGCCCCCCAGCGCTTAGAACAGGGCTTGGCACACAGTAAGCGCATAAGAAATGCCATCATTATTATTATGAGGTCAGTGAGGCCCAGACCGGTGCAGTGACTTGGCCAAGGGCTCTCAGCAGACAAGTGTCACCAGAGTGCGACCAAGGGCTTGTTCCAGCGCTTAGAACCGTGCTCTGCACACAGTAAGTGCTTAACAAATGCCATCGCTATTATTAGGAGAAGCAGCATGGCTCAGGAAAGAGCCCGGGCTCTGGAGCCAGAGGTCGTGGGTTCAAATCCTGGCTCCACCAACTGCCAGCTGGGTGACCCTGGGCAAGTCACTTCCCTTCTTTGGGCCACAGTTCCCTCATATGGAAAATGGGGATGAAGACCGTGAGCACCCCGTGGGACAACCCAATCACCCTGCACCTCCCTGGCACCTAGAACAGTGCTCTGCACACAGTAAGGGCTTAACAAATGCCATTGTTACCATTAGGAGAAGCAGCGTGGCTCAGTGGAAAGAGCCCAGGCCTTGGAGCCAGAGGCTGTGGGTTCAAATCCCGGCTCCACCAACCGTCAGCTGGGAGACCCTGGGCAAGTCACTTCACCCCTCTGGGCCCCAGCTCCCTCATCCGCCAAATGGGGGTGAAGACTGTGAGCCCCCCAGTGGGACAACTTTCATTCACTCATTCAATTGTATTTATTGAGCGCTCACTGTGTGCAGAGCACTGTACTAGGCACTTGGGTAGCCCAAGTTGGCAACATATAGAGACGGTCCCTACCCAACAGTGGGCTCACAGTCCAGAAGTTTAGAAACTTGATCACCTTGTACCTCCCCAGCGGTTCTAACTGTGCTTTGCACATAGTAAGCTCTCAATAAATGTTACTATTATTCTAATTGTGTCCCCTGGGCCTGGGGAAAGAGGTGGTCCGCCAAATTTGAAGGGGTTAGGGAGGACTTGGGCAAGGGGTCGGCAGCAAGGTAGGTGATATGGAGGTACAGTGCAAGTAGAAACCCCTGATCATTGACTTTGAGGCTCTCAGTAAGCTCTTTCCCTCCTACTTGTCTACTGTCTTTTGCCACTGCAGCCCAGCTCATCTCTTTGTACCACTCAAGCTAAACCTGATCCTTGTGCCTTGTTCTCATCACTCCCAACATCTGCCTCTTGCACAAATTCTCTCTCAAGTCTTACATCCAACAGATCACTTCTCACTCTCCCTATCTTTAAAGCCCTTCAGAAATCACATCTCCTCCAGGAGGTCTTTGGCATTTGATTTTTAATCTTTTATGTGTCCCCAACTGCCACTTCAGTATTTTTGCATCTTCCAAATACAACCCCACATAACACTTAGCACATTTCTTTATACCCTACTACCTTATCTTATCTGCAAATTATAGTGTCTGTAAACTCCTTTTTGGCAGGGATCATGCCTATTAATTCTGTTGTACTTTCCTAAGTGCTTAATACAATGTTCTGCACACAGATCGTAAATAAACACTATTGGTTGACTGACAAAGGTTTTGGGAAGGTATTGATAGCAAGATAGGAATGGAAAACAGTGACCTGCCCTGCAAATAGCAAATGCACCAGCTTGCAACAAGAATAATTCTTTGCAACTTCATATATTCCTTTAAAATGAAAGAGAATATAAGTTGCACAGCCATTTCTTAGTCCTTTCTGCATACGTGTCGACTACATCACCTTTTAACCTCAGAAAGCCATTATGTGTGGACATATATGTAAGCATACAGTCAATATTCACTAAAAGTCACAAAATGTTTTAGCATAGAATATTGGTAAAATACATTCAGATTAAAGATGCTCTCCCTACCCCTATATTGTTTGCCCCAGAGGGAGAGGGGTTGTGTCTGGTTTGATTATCTGGGTGCTAAGCACAGTCCCTGCCCATAGTAAACAATTAAAAAAATACCATAATTATGATACAACCTCAAGTAGTAGCAATGAGGGAAGCTGGGTTTTTTAATTTGATAAATAATATATTGCGTATTACTACCTTTAAAAACAGAGAATTACTGTCTCTGTAAGATCAGTTGTATCTATCTTATTGCTCTATCAAATAACCTTGTCTTTGAAATATAGGACTGCTATTCCACTGCATATTATTAAATGGGTCTGATTTCTGTGAAAATAATTCAATTGTATAATAATTGGAATATTTCATGTCATGGACTAATTTGATCTATGTAGGACTATTGAATTGGAAATTTGAGAGAGGTAGATAGATATTTTGTGCAAGGTGCAAGTTTACCCCACAGTATGATGGTGTTATGTTCCTGGAAGCTGCCACAACTTCTCTATGCTTCTATTTCCTCATCTGTAAAATGGGCCTAAGAAACCTGCCTTTCCTCTGTTAGGTTGTGATTATCTTGTATCCACCCAAGCACTTATCTTAATGCTGTATGATTACCATCATTTTGATTATTGTGAGATGCCATTAACTGAAACACAACCGCATTTTCCATTTCTAAATCAATTTCTAAACTAAAAACATTTTTAGTTATCTGCTTGGGGTTTACATCAGTATCTTGAAAATCTGACACGAAGTATGAGGAGAGTTTTGCCTCCAGTCCAGTCACTGTTGATGGCTTATTCCCAGGCCAGGGAAGGGACAAGGTGGTTTTGGGTGTTGGGGGTGGTGGTAGAGGAGGGCGGAAGGAATAGGATACACTTACCTGCCAGACTTAGGAGCATTGGGTCCAGCTGTAGTCCCAGGATTATTTACCAGAAATATGCCTGTGCCTAATACAGAGGGAGGTGAGAGTTTGGAGGCCTGTGTAATCCTTAATTGCTCAAATTAGGTAGATAATTTCCCAGTTCTCCTCTTCCCTTGCCTGTCAAGATTCTAAGCATCTGTTCCTGGTATTGTCCAAGACTGTTTTAAATCTGTGAAGTTCCTTTATTCAAGCCCTGTTTTCATGTCTATAAGATGGTATAAGTCCCATTTTCTAAGTGTTTCCTACATCAGACAATTGTGTCAGGAAGCAAATATTAAATTTGGCACTGCCCAAAAATACAAGACATTTGTTTTCCAAGAGAAAATGTCCATTTTGGAAGTCATGTTTTCAATAGGAAACTAGTATTTCTGTGGTTCAGGCTGAAATAAAAGCTTTCTTTTGCACTATTGTGACTACCAAGGGTTTTGTACAATGTTGTTAAAATATACCTGGGAATGGTTTTCATAACCCTTTTAATTTGGAGCTATGTCCAGATAGTAGGAATAATCAATCAATCTTATTTATTGAGCCCTTATTGTGTGCAGAGCCCTGTACTAGGTGCTTGGGAGAGTAAAATATTCCTCATTTTCCCTCCCTCTTTTTCTCCCTTGTTCCCTGTTTCTCATTCCTCTTTTCCATGTTGGCTTCCTTGAGTTGTCCTAAGATTAATCCCTCTCCCCGTATTCATTTTGGTCATGCCATTCCCTCATCATCAAACTGAACACTCCTATGCAGCCATAGCTACAATCAGCTGTTTGTTATTAATTCACTTCTGTCTGGTATTTTCCCTATGTTTAGATTCTTTTAACTATATTAAATTCATTGTCCTGCATGTTTTTGACTGCTCCATTAGATTTTGAACCCCTGGATGGAAGGAACCATGTCTTGTATAATTTTGGTGTTTAAGCACTTACTGTGTGCCAAGCACTGTTCTAAGCTCTGGAGCACTGTTCTAAGCAGTATAGTCCCTAAGCAACTAGAATAATGATTTGCTTATCACTTGATGTTGGTAAGGCATTCTCAGACTTTAAAAGTAACATGCAATAAACAAAAAAGAATCCCTAATAAACACAGAATCTTATGCAAGTTCAGCTTTTGGTTAGGAGTAGTCTACTGTTTATCTTAATGGAGCTCAGCGATATCACCCTAGGATCACTTGCTGTTCCTTTTAAAATGCTCTTTGAACTAGGAGCTTTCTCCAGCCCTCTGACCCAGTTCCGGGGGTGAATTGATAAAGGAAGTCCATCATAATCCAACTGAGGGCATCTCAGGAAATAGCGACACCATCAAACTGGAGTCCTACCTCCTCCATTCCCCCTGGAACATTTCTTTAATGTATGGAACACTATTTGGCCAATGGGCAATTATGATGATGATGGTATTTGTTAAGCACTTACCACATGCCAAGTACTGTTCTAAATGCTGGGGTGGACACAAGTAATCAGATTGTCCCACATGGGGCTCACACTTAGTCCACATTTTACAGATGAGGTAACTGAGGCACAGAGATGTAAAATGACTTTCCCAAAGTCACACAGCTGATAAAGTGGCAGAGCAGGGATTAGAACCCATGACCTCTGACTCCCAAGCCCGTGCTGTTTCCACTAAGCCATCGCTTCTCTACTACTAAAGAGCCCAGGCTTGGGAGCCAGAGGTCATGGGTTCTAATCCCGGCTCTGCCACTTATCAGCTGTGTGACTTTGGGCAAGTCACTTAACTTTTCTGTGCCTAAATTACCTCATCTGAAAAATGGGGATTAAGACCGTGAGCCCCATGAGGGACAACCTGATCACCTTGTATCCTCCCCAGCGCTTAGAACAGTGCTTGGCACACAGTAAGCATTTAACAAATACCAACATTATTATTATTATTATTACTTCTAATGTCACTACTATTACTCCTAATGCATAAGAAAACTTGGGGAAAGGAACCAGAAATATAATTTATGGATATAGTCTCCTTTTAATAGGTCATGGACAGTAGCAAGAAGGGCTGTTTGTATTTTTAGGATTTTCTGACCTTAGAGTTAGGTTTAGTTACCATAGATAAACATACCTAATTCAGTCAACTATATCATGCTATTGGTGAAATATTGATTAATATTGATTAAATATTATATTTAAATATTAATTTAAATATTTTTTAAAAATTAAGTAATATGTTAAAACATCCCTTAATACTTAAGCATGTAATAATAACCTAAGAAATCTTCTGACTCACTTTGGTATAAATAGTGAACAACTGGGACAGTTTCTCTCAACACCTACACCTACATTTTTCAGATAATGATGTGAACATTGTAACTGCTTTGACATCAAAGAGGACACCTTTTATTATTGAAATCCTGGAAATAACATTAGAAAAACAGCCTGTAGCCATCAAATATTTTAGTGGATAGAGCATGGGCCTGGACATCAGGAGGATTTGGGTTCTAATTCCAGTTTTGCAACTTGTCTGCCATGTGACCATGGACAAGTCATTTCACTTCTCTGTGCCTCAGTTGCCTCGTCCGTAAAATGTTCTTACATTTTAAGAGTTGCCTCATCTGTAAAATTAAGACTGTGTACTCCCTGTAGGACAGGAACTGTGTCCCACCTGATTACCTTGTCTCTACTCCAGCTGTTAGTACAGTGCCTGGCACATAGTCAGCCTTAATAAATACCATAAAAGATATTTGCAGCCAATACTGGGGGCTAAATGGGAAGGTCATGGAGGAAGAGGTATTTTACAGAAGTGACTGAATTGGAAAGAAGCTAGGACAGAGTGATGGGCAAAGAAAGTGGTCGAAATTACCTGGAATGCACTTGTCCTTGGTTCTCCATTATTTCAGTAGTGCTTTTTCTGTAAGCCTATATAGCTCAGTTTCTTTCCCTCACCTTCATTGTTCTCACTATTCCTGTCCAATTTCAGAATGTCCTTGTATTTGACTTTATTGCTATTGACCTGTAACTCAGGGTTGCTTGAGCATTCTTGCTACAAACTCAAGACCAGATTCCACAAACCATCACAAAATGTGTTTTTATGAAGGCCATGTAAACAGTCTATATAGAGTGAAAATCAATCAAACAATTAGTGGTATTTGCATGCTCATTATTTGCAAAACAATGTACTAAGAATTTGGGAGAGTACAATACAACAAAATTAGCAGGCACAATCCCTGCCCATAGTGAGCATACTGTCTAGAGGAAGACCAGATTCAGAAGACTAGGGGGAGAGGTTTAGTAGTCTTAGTTTTGAAAATGTGATTTTCCTTTCCATGATAGCTTTGTGGAATATGCTGTCTTAGCTTGATGTGTTAATATGTCAAAATAATAATTGTGATATTTGTTAAGCACTTAGCATGTAGTAATAATAATTGTGGTATTTAAGTGCTTACTATGTGCCAGACACTGTTCATTCATTCATTCATTCATTCAGTCGTATTTATTGAGCGCTCACTGACTGCAGAACACTGTACTAAGTGCTTGGGAAGTACAAGTTGGCAACTGTTCTAAGCACTGGGATAGATACAAGATAATCAGGTTGGACACATTCCCTGTCCCACATAATAATTATGGTGTTTGTTAAGCACGTACTATGTGCCAGGCCACGTAAGACGCACATACTTGATCCCCATTTTACAGATGAGGTAAATGAGGCAAAGAGAAGTTAAGTGACTTGTCCAAGGTCACACAGCAGACATGTGGCAGAGTAGGGATTAGAACCCATGTCCTCTGACTCCCTGGCTTGTTCCCTTTCCACTAGGCCATGCTGCTTCTGATGTGGCAAGCAACATCCTGGGGAAGATCATAAACATATACTTAGCTACACTTACTTTGACCCATATAGATGTGATCTCTAGCTCACAAGTAGGGAAACAAAAATAATTTCCCCATGGGGAACAGGTCATGGTGTATAAGTGTGGCACACTATTATTTATGTTTGCTTTCAGATTGTCAAAATAAAGCAGGAAAAGATATTTCAAGAGACAGTCTGGATATTTTTGCTCTTGGGTATTGTTCCCTGTGAACATGAAGTTAATGGGTTACTTTCCGGGCAGATGAAAAATGGTTGTTTGTTTAGGAAGAGAGTAGGTAATCCTATGTGGTGCCATTGTTCTTCAAACCCACAGAACTCATTAAGAAACTTGAAATGGAGATGAGAGGTGATCATTGGTAAAATTATAGCCAGGGACTCACAACTGAGGAAAATGGTCCAGTGTTTTCTTGGACCTGAATTTTACAGATCACCTATTTACATTGATCAAAATGACTGGGCCCATTGCTTGACTTGCCTCTTCCTTTTGCTTTTGCAGATACAATGTTGTTAAGATAGATCAGCAATCTTCTAAAATCAAAATGTATCTCATTCCAGTTCATACACTTGGTGTACCCACCCAGACTTAAAAAATACGAGAATTATCGGAGCCAACATTCCTTTCTAAGAGTTAAGTTTAAATGAGTAGATCTAAAAATGACAACATCACACGAGTGGGTGTATTGCTATGTGAGGAGGGAGGGAAGCTGCTCCCTCTCAGCACATAGGGCATGCGATTAACACTAAAGAGCATGTCATTTACCAGCGAGAGGGAAATGAAAATGTAGCAGCAGTCTGTACTGACAAAACTGGAAATACTCAAGCTGCTGCCTTACAGCCTCTACCTTTAGAAAATACTAGTAAAAATGCCCAGATTTTGCCCAGCTTTTGCCCAGCTTGGCCACTTAGTTGTCTGCTGTGTGACCTTGGGCAAGTCACTTCTCTTTTCTGGGTTCTAATCCCAGCTCCGTCACTTGCCTGCTATGTGACCTTGGGCAAGCCACTTCACTTCTTTTTGCCTCATTTCCCTCATCTGTAAAATGGGGATGAAGGCTGTGAGCCCTATGTGGGAGAGGGACTGTGTTCTACCCGATTTTTCTATATCCACCCCAGCTCTTAGTACAGTGTGTGGCACATATTAAGCGCTTAACAACTACCATAATTATTATTATTGTCTGGGCCTCAGTTCCCTCATCTGTATAGTGGGGATTGATTGACTGTGAGCCCCACGTAGGACAGGGACTGTGTCCACACTATTTGCTTGTATCCACCCCAGTGCTTAGTAAAGAGCCTAACACATAGTAAGTGCTTAACAAATGCCATATTCATTATTATGATTATTATTCATACTCATTTTCATTCTCTTTCTAGTTCTATTTTCTCTGTTTCTCTTGTAGTGTTCTCTCCCTCATGTTACTGTTTTCTGATGCTCTGTCTCCTGTGTGTGCGTGCGTGTGTGTGTGTGTGTGTGTCTGTCTGTGCATTTCTTCAGAGGTCTGCATGTGTGGCCACCTAAGCTCATCTGTTGTTGGGGAAGGCTTAGCTCCAACCCATACTCTGGGGATCTGTCAGCTATCACCTACAAGACTTCTGATTCTGTAAGGGAAGGATTCTGTGCTTGCCAGTCCCCACCAGAATCTCAAAGATTTACCTCTTTCTCCTGCTTTCTTCACACTTAAGGATTTCTCTGTCTCCAGCCTGTGGCTCTGGCTGATTTCTCAGAGCTATTACTTTTAATGGTACTTGTTAAGCGCTTACTATGTGTCAAACCCTTTTGTAAGTGCTGGGGTGGATACAAGTTTATCAGGTTGAACATAGTCCCTGTCCAACATGGGGCTCACTGTCTAAATTGGAGGGAGAAGGATTTAACCCCTATTTTACAGATGAGGTAACAGGCACAGAGAAGTTAAGTGACTTGCCCAAGGTCGCAGAGCTGGGTTTGGAACCTGGTCCTCTGACTCCCAAGCCCATACTCTTCCCACTAGACCAAATTGCTTTTGTGGAGAGTGGTACTCTAAATGTAAATGGGGGTGGGCATAACTTTGCAGTCGTGTGTTTTTGATCCATAGTTTAGTTTCTGAGCCAGAGGCTTTGTTCATTCATTCTATCAAATTTATTGAGTGCCTAGTGTGTGCAAAGCACTGTACTAAGCTCTTGAGAGAGTACAGTGGAACAATAAACAGACACATTCCCTGCCCACAACATGCTCACAGTCTAGAGATGCCTTTAGATGCTTTAGATGCGCGAAGTCTAACTACTGAAAACCCAGGAGCTGTAGATTCAAATGCCACCCTCTGCTTCTAGTGCTCCCAGGTTGCAGTCAAGCACCATTAAGAGAGGAAAATCTATCTGAACACCCTCCACTTGAACTGAGAAATCCTTGGGAAGTTTGTCAATCTGTCTTATTCTGCATTTCTGAGAATTGAGGATGAAACGTGTTGATTTTTGAAATGGAGATTACAACTTGTCAACAATCGACACTGATAAGGGGTTTAATTTCATATGATTTACATGTCCCCTGGATCAACAATCGACACTGATAAGGGGTTTAATTTCATATGATTTATATGTCCCCTGGATTAGTGAAAGAGGGATTATTTAAGTAAAAAAAGAGACTTCTAATAGATCCGATGGTAACTGAGCAATAAATTCAAAGCCTCATTTCCACAGCCAGGTGAAGGGGAGAGCTGACACAATTATCAGGGTAATTCAGGTTCCCAAATGACTACTGATTGTTAAGAATTGGATTTCTGGAATGAAAAGCTTTTGACTAAAAGCATCAGCATGCATAGAATGGAAAGAATCTAGTTCACAATCTAATGAAAATTGAGTTTTGTTCTCAAAAGATCTTTTCTTAGTGGATATGCCCCTGCTTCTTGGGCTGGAAAATTCTGAGTAAACTTCTTGGGAATACTGAATCAAAGACAGTGATTTTTGCAAATTATTGCTTTAGAGCAACGGTTCCCAACATGATACTGATACTGATTTCATTTTCTGTGGTTACCACGGTCACAATCCCTCAGACCTCAGAGTGAAAGATAACCTACAGTCTCTGTTTCCCCTGGCTATTGGGCCCCATTCTGCTTTCTCTGTCATGGCAAGATGAGAGGAAAGCAATAAAGTGCTTTACGGAATTTTAGACCACTGGGGTTCAGGTGGGCGTAGCTGTTGTGACTGCTGGACACTGAATAAACCTGTCTGGGTAGTGAGGAGCAAGAAATTGGTCCTTCAGTCACAATGTTCAGTAGATCAAATGATACCTATTCTAGTTCTGGTCTTTTTATGTCTTTCTGATATGTATCGTTCCACCATTACTTAGGTGTCTGCCACTTCCTCTTAGATTGTGAATCTCTGTGGGTCAGAGACTACAACTGCTTCTCACCCATGTACTATTTGTGATACAGTACTTTACACACAGTAAGTGTTTAATAAGTATGGCTTAGTGGAAAGAGCCTGGGCTTGGGAGTCAGAGAACATGGGTTCCAAACCCGGCTCCGCCACTTGTCTGTTGTGTGACCTTGGGCAAGCCACTTAACTTCTCTGTGCCTCAGTTCCCTCATCTGTAAAATGAGGATGAAGACTGTGAGCCCCATGTGGGACAACCTGATTACCTTGTATCTACCCCAGTGCTTAGAACAGTGCTTGGCACGTAGTAAGCGCTTAACAAATACCATAACTATTATTATTATTAACAACCACATCTACTGCTACTCCAGTTCAGGATTTGGGGAACTGCCTTTTTTTATCGTTTTTACAACGGGTACAGGAAGGTTATTAGGAAAGGAACCAACTGCTAGTTAAAAAGTAAATGTAAGCGATCTGCTAAGAATAAGTCTTCATCTCTTCAAGAAGAACATAAGAATATAAGTAATGCCATACTGGGTCAGGTGAGTAGTCCATCCAGACCAATACTGTCTCTGGGGCAATGGCAAAGGAAGGAAAATATATTAGTCTTTCTGATCTTGATCCTCATGATAAAGATTTTGACCCTTTAGGGCAGGATGCATATCTTGAATATTGTCATGCCCCTACAACAGAGCTCTCGACACAGAACTTGCTGATTAAATACCATCAATTAATTTGGTTACAACCCTTTCCTTCTCTAACATTTCTCTCTATTCCTATTTCTGGACCCATTGTCAAAAATGTTATCCAATCTTTACTGAAAGAATTACTGAGCAGAAAGCACTGTACTGGACTCTGGGAAAGAGTACAAAAGTGAACTAGACCTTAGTTCTTTTGGTGTGGGGTTTGGTGAACAACTCTGTGTTGTCCAGAACATACCCATTCTGATTTTGTAGCCCCTACTCATAAATACTTTGTTCTCCATGATTTAGGATTTTGATCTTTTCAGGCGTTATTCAAACAGAAACTGCTCCACCCCAATGACAATTTTGGATACCCTTTTGTGAATGAAGATTACGATAGTTTTCATTTATTTTGACATCTGGATTTTTTTTCAGAATGATTTTGAACATCATTGGTTTTTGGTTCAAGCCTTTACAATTTGGCGTAGTGAATAGAGCATGGACCTGGGTGTCAGAAGGTTGTGAGTTTTTATTCTGGCTCCACCACTTCTCTTCTCGGTGATCTTAGGCAAGTCACTTCAGTTCTCTCAATCTCAGTTACCTGATCTCTAAAAAGGGGATTGAAACTCTGAGCTCCATGTGGGACAGGGACTGTGTCCAAACCGATTTGCATGTACCCACCCAAGTACTTAGTAAGTGCTTAATAAATGCCATTATTATTATTACTATGTGTAAAGCACTGGTCTAAGCACTGGACAGTGCCTGGAACATAGAAAGTGCTTAACAAATACCATAATTGCTGTTATTACAATTTTTTCTTCAGTAGGGCATTAGAAATAAACATGTTTGGGGTAGAAGAACTCATCAAACCAAAATTGATATAACAAAGACTATTTTTTGTTTCAAGCAACCAGACTTATTACCTTTAGGTATGTGTGTTGATTCTCCATTCAGACTGAAGCCAAAGTTTTAGACATTCCTGATAATTTTTTAAGTTATTTTGATTCTTTTGAGCAGGGAGAATAAAATGGGAACTTGAATCTAGTGTAGTATTTATTTACTGAAACACCTCTCTTTATCAGCAATTTTAAAATATGACATACAGTTTTTCTATGTAGCCTTAGATGAAGACTACCAATTGTCAGTTATTTTTGGCTGTGCAGCAGTATAGTTCCCAAATATACATTTATCACTTTTTACTACATTCACACTCACCTCTGTAATAAGAAGCACTCTAGAGAAGCAGTGTTGCCTAGTGGAAAGAACACAGACTTAGGAATCATAGGGCCTTTGTTCTAATCCCGGCTCTGCCACTTGCTTGCTGTGTGATCTTGGGAAGCCACTTAATTTTCTCACCTGTAAATTAGGGATTCAATACCTGTTCTCCCTCCTACTTAGACTGTGAGTCCATGAGGGTCAGAAATTGTATCCAACATGATGATCATGCATCTACACCAGCGCTTAGTAATAATAATACTTATGGTATTTGTTAAGCGCCGGTGTTTGTTTCATTGTAAGCACTTAAATGCCACCATTATTATTTTATTATTATTATTATTTATAATAATAATAATCATAATTACTGTGTTTGAGTAATAGATGCATGATACCAAAATTCCTTTGTCTCACCAGGTGTGGCTATGAAATGATACTTCAGGAGGAGTAAGCTGTATTAGAAAAGAATGATATAATGAAATAATTTTGCCAAGAAGACTGATATTTAATGATTTCCCAATTTAGAAAAACAATGAAGCAATTCAAAATATTTTATAACCTGGATGTATTTCATGTGTTGTGACCCAAGCCATGATGTTGTGGTAATAAGATGATATATACGATGGAAACTTGTATCTTATACCTATTTTGATTTGAACTAGGTTTAGTAGTGGAATGAAATGGGAGAACTTGCGTTACAGTATTTGTATTTCTTTTCTCATGTTAAAGCAAATTAGAAATTTCAAATCAGATTGCTTGATAATTTTTCCACCAGGTGGCATTTTTATATTGGCACAGTTGAAACAAACATTGATCATTTTTAAAACCTAAAGTAGAAGTCCCTCATTGGGGAGATGTGTAGGTAACCCTAAAAACAAATCTGATCTTGTCTAGGCAAAGCATCATTTTTAGGTGAAATCATTTGATCTAGTGATTTGTGTCATAGTGATTTTCATGAACTGTTTCTCATTTGTGTTTAATATTTTTAAGCAAGCAAAATGCAACACTATTATTTCCCATCTTATAAGGCAAGAAATGGTGAGGGGTTTCCCCTTTGTATTTAAACTGTAACAAATAGAATGATTTAGATATAAATGTGTATGCTGGCTCTGAGCAAAGGTTTTATGTGTACTTATCCTTGGATCTACTGAGGCTTAATTGGTTTCTAGTTGATATTTAGGCATAGCTTATTTATGAGACTGCCTATGCATTTTGGTTGCAATGTCCCAAGCATTCATTCAGAAACCATTTCAAACTAAAAGGAAATCCATCACTAAGCTTCCTAAATTTGTGGTGAAGGTGAGATTGGTAGCTCTCTGGGTGATGGGAATAAAATTCAGAAACCTTAATTAGAAAAATAGCCCCACAAGGCAAAAATAAGGATAAGTGGAAAATAGTACATTTAGCACCAAAAAGCAAAACAAATGCAGGCTTAAGAAAACTGGTGAGACATGAAAGCAGCAGAAAATGCACTGTGTAGTAGTGGAGATGTGGGGAGAGAGGAAAGTCAACAGAGTTGTGTAATTACTTAAAAAGCCAACATAGCATTGGGTTGTAGTAAACAGGCATATGGCATACAAGAGCCCTTATTAGATGTGAAAGAGCTCCATGTGGAGGAATTAGAGGCTCTCCAGAAAAGAGCAACAAAAATGATTAAAGGGGTGGGATAATAGATTCTGTCTCCCTTGGGTAAAGGTGAATTGACCTTTTTTCAGATTCAAGGGCTGCAGGAGGCCCTGGTGGGTTTCTGGAGGTGCTCACAGCCTTTTCTGGCTATTTCTGTGAGCCCGTTGTTGGGTAGGGACTGTCTTTATATGTTGCCAACTTGTACTTCCCAAACGCTTAGTACAGTGCTTTGCACACAGCACTCAGTAAATATGATTGAATGAATGAATGAATGAATTTCTGCTGGCCCTGCTCTTGTTAGGCACATGGCATGGATATCGATCAGTCAATCAGTGGTATTTATTTAGCACATTTATTTAGGTATTTAATGTGCAGCACACTCTACTAATACAACATAGTTGGTAGATGTGATTCCTATCCATAGGCACTTTCCCACAAGGAATTTACAGTCCACAGGGGAAGACAAGCAAGGGTAGTGTTTGCCCTGTTGATAAGGAAGAAGAGTGCCGCCCACCTGCTTTCAGCTTCTTATTGGAATTGTTCTGCCTCTTTGGGACCAGGGCTAGTTGATAGGGCTGGAGCAGAACATCCTGGGCAGAGCTGGGAGTGAAAAGTCAACCACCCTCCCCTCACCACCTCCAATCCCAGTCATATAGTAATCCCTGCAGCAGATAATAATAATAATTGTGGTACTTGTTAAGTGCTTACTAAGAGCAGGCTCTGTAGTAAGCACTGGGGTGGATACAAGCAAATCTGGGTTGGACACAGTTCCTGTCCCATGTGGGGCTCACAGTCTCAATCCACATTTTACAGATGAGGTAACTGAGGCCCAGAGAAATGAAATGACTTGCCCAAGGCCACAGAGCAGAGAAGTGGTGGAGCCAGGATTAGAACCCATGACCTTTTGACTCCCAGACCCATGCTCTATCTACTGAACCGTGCTGCTTCCCCAGATAGAACCAGAAGAGAACAGCTGAGAGCCAGATTAATAACTCTTCAGGTTTCTGGAGAGGAGGAGAATAATATATGGTCTCCAAGGTAGATCATAAACTCCCCCACTGGGCTGTTAACTCCTAGTCTACATTGTATGATCCCTGAGGTCCGGGATCTACTTTATTGTACTCACCTGAACTCTTAATGCAGCATTTTGTACACAGTAAGTGCTCAATAAATACCAACAATGGATTGGTTGAAATGAAATTGTGTTGAAGCAGGAAAGATTTAAGCTGTAAGTAAAGACACTTTTGTTACTGATACGACCCTGAAACAACTTAATGAATAAGGTCGGGAGGCTCCGTCTCCATGGAAATATTAAAGGGAACAATAAATAGTTCAGACCAGATGACCTCTCCGAGATCCTGCTGTAGTTCTATGTGCTACCATCCAAGGTGAAGACACATTTGAGAGAGAGAGACAGAGAGAGAGAGAGAGAGAGAGAGAGAGAGGGAATTATGTCATCTTCCTCATTTTCAGTGAATTATGCACCACTGGTATTTCGAAAACAATTATGCATCTTGATGTGCTTTGCAACTTGGAGAAAGCGGAGTGGCTAAATGGGGAAGAAATGCAAGCCTTATATTTGAGATTACTTCCTGACACCCAGCACTTTCCATCATTGGATGCCAATGAGATATTCAGATCTCCATTTAACACCATGACATTACCGTTACATAGATAATGGATAATAATGATTGTCATTTATCCAATATTGCAGAGTTTGTGTTTTTGCAGAATCCCATGAGAAGGAACCCTTTTACTGTAGTTTTTCCACTCTGTCTCTGAGTGTGTATTCACTATTGCTTCTTCTGACATAGCATTACATCCTACACAGACAGGTACACGTTATTGGAAAATGTTCCTCAATTCTGCCAACACAGTCTAGCCAAACCATGTGCAGGCTAGAACTGATTGTACCTTGAATTTGTTTAGTGCATTTCTTTTTCCATTGTGCTTTCCCATTATTTGTCTCATTTTGTACTTCTAACATCCCTGTGAGGTAGAAAAGAAACATAATTGTCATCATTTTTCAGAGGAAGAAACTGCTGTCCAGGGAAGGTGTGATTTGCTCAAGGTCACAGAGTAGTTGGGTGGCAGGGCTGGGACTAAAATTCAAGTCCTCTGACTTCCAACTTCATGACCTTCCCAGAGTTTGACCTCACTGAAATTACATTCCATCAAAATTCCCTCACTGCTCCACTCTTACAGTGCAGACATAGTACTCTATTGTTTAAGTTATGACCCCTCAAGGACACCATGTGGAAAGTCCTGGGAGCTACTGAGTAAGGCTAAGAACTGTATGTGTGAGGACAACTCTGTTGTAGTCCTCCAAGCTCTTAGTACAGTACTGTGCTTACAGTAAGCGCTCAGTAAATACTTTTGATTGCCTGCCTGAATGGAGGTTGCAGAGCCTGTTCACCTGAAGGATTGTATCTTTGTGAATAGAGGCAGCAAGGAGTCAAAACATCAGATCCAGAGTCCAATTTGCTCCCACGTTTAACTAGCAGTTTGGCCTAGGGAATAATAACATGTTCCTTTGGTACTTTGCTCAAAATAACATTTAAGTTTCTACTAGAACACTTCTCTGGTTGAATTATAAAGAAATATTTAGCAAGGATATATCAACATCTTTTACATCATTTCATATGCTTTAATTGGCTAGAAAATTTTAGTTAAAAAGGAAGCCTAGAATGAAAAGAAAGAAAAACCATTCTATAAAAGTCCTTTTAATAGTAATAATAATAATAGCAATAATAATTGCAGTATTTGTTTAATGCTTACTATGTGCTAAATGCTGGGGTAGATAATAGGGTAATCAGATCATTTACAGTCTCTGTTCCACATGAGGCTTGCTATCTAAGGAAGAGGGAGAGCAGGTATTTATTCTGCATTTTACATATGAGGGAATAGTGGCTCAGAAAAGTTAAATAACTTGTCCAAGCTTCAAAGCAGGCAAGAGGTGCAGCGGGAATTAGAACCTAAGTCTCTTAACTCCCAGTCTGTGCTCTATCCACTAGACCATGCTGCTTCTCCTTATTTCTTAGTGGTCTTTCTCTTTGCCATTTTTACACCCATGGTAATAAGCTTTATTCTTTTATCTGTGGACAAAGTAGAATAGATTCTCCACACACAAAAAAAGAAAAAAAAATTGGATTCCTGGGATGCTGTTGAACAACAGATCATCTTGATTCTATTCCCTGATATTTTTGTTTCATAATGCTTATAGTTGAATGGAAAGAAGTTGGTAAAATGAAAACGGTGAGCATCCAGTAAGCAGTCTGTGGTTCTAGCACTGAGTGTATGGGCAAGAAGCTAAATTAGGCAGTCAGGGCCACTTAAAATATGCAGTTGTTGAGGTGAAGGGTGACTTTGCATTTTTTATTTTTTAATACATTAATTATGATATTTACTTAGCACTTACTACATATCAAGTACTGTTCTAAGCACTGGGGTTGATACAAGTTAATAAGGTCAGACCCAGTCCCTGTCCCATGTGAGGCTCAGGGAGAACAGGCTTTGAATTCCCATTTTGCAGATGAAGAAACTGGGGACAAAGAAGTTAAAGTGACTTGCCCAAGGTCACACAGCTGGCAAGTGGCAGAGCCTGGATTAGAACCTAGGTCTTCTGAATCCCAGACCCCTGCTCTTTCCGTTAGGCCAAGCTGCTCTTCATTACCACCTACTATAAATTATTAATTATAGCCAATCCTAGTTGGGGCCATAGTTGCAGTAGAGTAAGACAGAACTGGTAGAAGCATCAGAGGAGGCTTCT
The DNA here is from genome assembly GCF_015852505.1 of Tachyglossus aculeatus. Taxonomy (NCBI): domain Eukaryota; kingdom Metazoa; phylum Chordata; class Mammalia; order Monotremata; family Tachyglossidae; genus Tachyglossus; species Tachyglossus aculeatus. The sequence goes on along the minus strand of NC_052087.1, from coordinate 19,043,242 downwards.
TAACCTTTGCAACTGGGTCGTCCTCTGTGGTGAGGGGGCTGAGCACTGCAACTGCGCAAATAGGACAGCCCTGGACTGTTACTTCCATTACTGACTTAAAAACTAGTTCTCATTAAATTCATTCAATCGTATTTATTGAGCACTTACTGTGTGCAGAGCACTGTACTAAGCGCTTGGGAAGTACAAGTTGGCAACATATAGAGACTGTCCCCATCCAACAGCGGGCTCACAGTCTAGAAGGGGGAGACAGACAACAAAACAAAACATATTAACAAAATAAAATAGAATAAATATGTACAAGTAAAATAGAGTAATAAATATGTACATATATATATATATATACATATATATACATATATACAGGTGCTGTGGGGAGGGGAAGGAGGTAAGGTGGGGGGCAGGGGAGAGGGGGAGAGGAAGGAGGGGGCTCAGTCTGGGAAGGCCTCCTGGAGGAGGTGAGCTACTTAGTACTATCTATCCAGCTGTGTGCACATATACATTCTATTATAAATTATATATTGCACCTAAATTAAATGCTAATTATTTCCATTACTGATATGTAGGAATGCCTTTGCAGAAATATCTCAGAGTAGATTCACCAAGTGTAAAAACTACTCTTAAGAAGTGCAGAAGCTGCATTGACTTCTCAGAATTATGTACAATTTCCATTCCTCTGCCAAGAAGCAGCGTGGCTTAGTGGAAAGAGCATGGGCTTGGGAGTCAGGGGTCATGTGTTCTAATCCTAGTTCTGCCACTTATTAGCTTTGTGACTTTGGGCAAGTCACTTAACTTCTCTGTGCCTCAGTTACCTCATCTGTAAAATGGGAATTAAGACTGTGAGGTTGACGTGGGACAACCTCATTACCTTGAATCTACCCCAGCACTGAGAACAGTGCTTGGCACATTGTAAGCACTTAACAAATACCATTGTCATCATCATTTGCCATGTTTGACAGCACGTCCAGCTGACAATATAACATTTTTGGTTATTTTCAATTTATATATAGCCTGGCATCTTGTTGATTTGGTGACTATGACTCTTGTGGTAAGGTTTCCTTTGTTAATGGCTGGACCCCATGGACTGCCTGATTGTTTTTATTTTGATGCAACTTATTATCATCAATGGTATTTATTGAGCACTTACCCTGTGCAGAGCACTGTGCTAAGTTCTTAGAAGAGTACAGTATTTGCTGAAAAATCTCAAGTTTGAGAGTAACTATTTTGTTGTTCGTGTTTTAGCCTTAGTCCTCTCCATGTGTCATTTTCCAGGATTAAATGCTGGTCTAATGTATTGTACTGCCCAATGTCCAACAGGGAGGTTACTGTAAAAGGAGATTTGGTCTGTGCCTATTTTTTTTTTTGCATGTTTGGTTTGTGCATTGCTAGGCATACTTGAAGAGGAACTGAGACGACCTCGGCTTTAGAAATTTCGCTGCATCTCTGGCTGACTCTTCCACAAGACAGTGAATGGTTGACACACTTCAGAATGTAAACTGTAGTGGCCTTTGGATTCTTATTTCCTCCAACCAGTTATTCAGTCTTTTCCAGCCCTGCCCCAGCAAGGCAGTTTGGAACCCCTGGGGTGTTTCCTTTTTCCTGTGTCCAACCCAATATGCTTGAATCCACCCCAGTGCTTAATGCAGTGCCTGGCACAAAGTAAGTGCTTAACAAATACTGTTACTATTATTATTACCTTGTTCTAGATTCTTGCCATTTCTAGCCCATTGCCTGAGCCTTTCCTTCCCACTGCAGGGAACCCTTTCAACTCTCAGCTTTGCCCAGCTATATCCCTACTCTTTTCACAAATCAGGGCAGGAGGATTTTTAGAAGTCCCTGCAGAATGCCCCTAAAGACTCACCCCTCAATTCACTGCTACCACCTGTTGAATCTAATTAGGCACCGACAGTTGGAAAAGGGATCATCTAGGATCCAGCCAACCAGTTCTACTTCAAGAGGACTCATTGCAGAGTGGTTTTATCACCCTCCCTCTCCCCTTGGTTTCCAGGCACATGTTCTCCAGCAAGCCCAAGTCCTCTTACCTCTCAGATTGACTCAAACATCAGGGTTAATATTCATAATTGGTTTTTAATAGATAGTGCACATAGCAAGCCTGGCAGAGCCAATATTAGAACACAGTTCCTCTGATTCCCAAGCTTGTGCCCTTTCCACTAGGCCATGCTTGCTATGTGATCTTGGGCAAGTCACAACTTCTCTGTGCCTCAGTTCCCCTGTTTTCCCTCCTACTTAGACTGTGAGCCCCATGTGGGACAGGGACACTGTCCAACCTAATTCAGCTCAGCACGTAGAACAGTGTTAGATACATAAAAAGTGCTTAACAAATACCATTTGTTTTTAAAAAAGCCAGTACATTTTCTTAATCTGGTAACAGGTGTTAATTTCTCAATATCAAAACCACCTTTCCCTTAAACTACCACATTCACATCTAGGATATTTTTCCGTCCACCTGAAAACTCTTACACTTCTCTGTTAAAATCTCTTCTGGGGTCTACCAAGTCCTGAGGCCCTTCTGTACAGTTCACTTCTACTGAGCCTAGCATCCTCCGTGAACTCCAGCTGCTTAGGCCTGCTCTCTGGGTCTTTTTTCCAGAATTTCCAGAGCGAGATCAAACTCTCCATCTATCTGGTCTCCTGAAACTCTTGATCTCACCTTCCTCTTAAACATGATTCACTCTTTCCAAATTTGCTTGCCTTGCCTTTTTCTTGATCTCCTCTCTGATTGGCTTTTCTTCATAGCCCTTCTGAAATCATGCCTCCTCATAGAAGCCTTTCCCAATTAATTTCTACTCTCCCTAAGTTATGTTCCCTCAAATAATTCATCATTTCTGTGCCATCTGACTCTTATCTACTCGTGACCTCCTGAAGCATGTCTGTACATAACATGCATACCATATTAAGTATACATTACTTTTTCTGTCTGCCATTAGAATTTCATTCATTCATTCAATTGTATTCATTGAGCGCTTACTGTGTGCAGAACACTGTACTAAGCGCTTGAGAAGTACGAGTTGGCAACATATAGAGACAGTCCTTACCCAACAGCGAGCTCACAGTCTAGAAGGGGGAATATAGAATATAAACGCTCTGAGGGCAGGAACAAGGGCTGCTAATTCTATTGTACCCCACCAAGTGGTTAGTACAGAGCTCTGCACACAGCAAGTGCTTAATTAATAGTATTGCTTTATCAATTATTTTTCCTGATGATCAAGTAAGGAATGGAGACAGAATAGCTTTCCCTTAGGGATAGGTACTCCTAGGAAGTGGCTTCCCTGGTTAATGAGATTTCCTTTAGTAGAGGAAGCTATGGTAAGTAAGTAAGTAATGGTAGAGTTGGTGGATGTGATTCCTGCCCACAGGGAACTTGCAGTCTGGAGGGCGAGATGAACATTAAAATAAATTACAGGTAGGGGAAATCAATCAACAGTATTTAGTGAGCACTGACTGCATGCAGAGTACTGCACTAACCTCTTGGGGGGGGGCACAATACAATAGAAATGGCAGAATGGGGCTGTCGGGTGTTTAAGGGGTGCAGGCCATATGCATGGGAGACATAGAAGGTGCTCTCATGTATTCTCGGACTCCTCCATCCCCGCTGAGGAAAGGACTGTGGTAACCTCCATCTTCCATCCCATCACTGTGGGTCCCGGTTCCCATGCTCCCTGCTGGGCCGGGGATAAAAGCTGCTCTTGTGTGCCTTCAGATTCCTGCATCCCAACTGAGAATTTAAACATGTTTTGTGTGTGTGTGTTTGTGTTTTGTTTTAATTTTTCATCATTCCAGAAGTATTCCTGTCTCCAGTCCTTTCTCCCTACCTAAACTCTTAGATTGTGAGCCCCCAAAGGGGGAGGGGCTGTGTCTAATTGCTACCTGTGTATACTCTCTCCTAGCTCTTAGTATAGTGCTTTGCTCACTGTAAGTGCATAAACACTATTACTACTACTATTATTAAGTGACTTATTTTATCTACTGCATTTCTTTTATAAGGCTAGCTTAAAATAGTCACCCTAATAACCATTTCTTCCTTTCCCAGAATCCTCTGGGTTTCCTTTCTTATCTCTAAATGGGGATTAGCTAGCTAGAATGACCAACACACTATCAAACCACATCAATAGCATATCTGTATTTAGTCAGGTGCCTAGTACAGTGCTCTGCACACAATAGGTACTTAATAAATGCTTTTGTAATGATGATGGAAGATAAAAAGGGCTCTCCTGACACTGGACCAGAATTGAGTCCAGTGAGACCAGAACTGAGTGCCTTGTATAACTCAAGTATTAGCTGCCTTTTATCTTTGAAGCTTGATAAAAAGAAATCCATACTTGGTGAGTAACCAGCGATTAGAGCAGCCTCTGATTCAAATCTGTTGCAACCCAGAGAACTAAAGCTGTTACTACTAAAATTAAAATGTATGACTTCAGATAAGCGGCACATAATGGAAACAGCCAGATGGAATCAGCAAGAATAAAGAGAAGACCAATTAACTAAAAGACGGATTAACCAGATTTAGAACAGAAATAGTTATCACAGTGAAAGAGGTTTGGGTCATCGTTAGTTAAGTTCACTCTGTTCAAAATGAAGATCTCTTCTGCAGAAAATATTCATATAACTTGAGGAATTGTTTCTTTTTCAAGGAGGACAAAGAAATAGTGCTATGAAGGAGAGAACAAAGAACACATAGTGATTAATAAAGGAAAGCTAATACCTCATTCCCACATTTCTTTTCCAGTCCTTAGTACAGTGCTTTGTACCAAAGTGCTTAATAAATACTATTATTAATACTACCATTATATAAGTGAAAATTGGAATAGCTCAGAAGACCTTTAATCATGACTTTTTGAAATTTGGCATGTAAAGGGAAAATATGTTATCTTTTATAAACTTTTGATAAACCTTACTAATTGTATCTATCCAACCATTTGGGAGGCTAGGAGGTATAATTCATTAATTCATTCATTCAGGCATATTTATGAACTCTTATTGTGTGCAGATCACTGTACTAAGTGCTTGGGAATTACAAGTCAGCAACATATAGAGATGGTCTCTACCCAGCAACGGGCTCACAGTCTAGAAGGGGAGACAGACATCAAAACAAAACATGTAGACAGGTGTCTAATTGGTGGTTATATCTATTATAATTGTTTTAGCAATTCATGTTTTAACAATGATTTAGGAGGAGTGGAGTTGTTCAGTGCTCGTTCATCAAGTATTGAGAAATGTGACGTAATGTTGCATTAATGATATATTTCTGCCTTAAATGTAGCACAGAACATTTTCAGCACTAAGGACATCTTTCCATTGATGTTCATGGAAAGGCAAAGAGAGGAGGGCAAACCTTGGTTTGTTAATGTTCAATAGCAATAAAATGTTTCATAAAAAGACATTGGCCCTTTCCCATAATTTGTATGTGCAGATGCTAAAGCTAGTTGTTGAACAAATGTCTAATAGCTATTCTAGGATTATTGTCTGTCATTATCTGGCCACAGATGGCACCATGAATCATATTTGGAAGAAGGAATATGTTACACCAAGATGTAGTTGCTAAGAGACTTTTTTTTGAATACAGTGTGTTAACATGTGCTGGCAAATTTTGGAATAACAGCAGCGATATGCATTTGAAATGAGATTTCCTATGGCAGTGAAGTGCTTTGAAAGGATCGAGTCCAGTATTTAAAGGAAGATACCATTATTTTGATCTATAATATCAAGACCTGAAGATGAATTTGTCACGCAAGCCAAAAATACACAGAAAGCATCCAAAAGGTAATGGCAAGTCTGCTAGCTAGTGGAAGGGAAGGGTCAGCTGTTCTAGCAGAGTGAAATGAGATTAAGGAAATAGAAGCAAAATGTGGTTTGGGGTGAAAAAGGCTGTTCCAAGAGGAGATGAAAAAGAACATTGTGACTACCCTCCAGAAGGCAATAAGATAGTTCACTGTTTTGAACATTTGCTATAACGCATTTCTTTTATTTATTAAGATATATTGCTTAGTTAGACATTTGCTCCAGCACATAAAAAACGTTTGCTGTGATTGACCCTGGAAGCATAGCGGTGTAGTATTTTCCAGTGCTTGTCAGCTGGGTTGAACAGATAAAGGAAACTTGGGGGTTTGCAGAAATAGAAAGGCTGTAGATACCCTTTAGCTTAACATAGGAAAGAACATTGCCTATTAGAGGTTGGAATTTTCAAGCAATTTCTAGGTAAAAGAGAAAGGTGTACAGTAAAATGTGAGAAGTTGTAAATTGACATTTTTTAGAGAGAAAATGCAACCCTTGTTATTTGGATTTTCTCTATCAAAATCTACACAGCAAAATTAATAAATAGTTTATTCATTCTTTCTAGTGGTTCCTTAATATGGTTTTAAGTAAAACAGTAAGTTGCCTAACAAATCTGAGTATAATTCATTTCCTAAAAATAATTTAAAACCAACTTTGTTATAAGGATTTCTGCTTTGTATGTATTAAAAAAGAGAGAATAAATTAAAATGCCATTTAATTCAAAATTTGCAAGCTTAAAGTTGTTCCAAGTGTAATTTCTGTTTCCTGTGCTTTGATTAGCTATGTAAAACCTTACCTGAACCATTGAATATCTTTCTTTCAGGATATTATGTTTTTAAAATTAAAAGATAGTTTAACTGAGCCACAAATATTTTTATAGCTATATTAACTTAGTTTAGAAAGCATCCAGGAAATATCAGAGCTATGTAAATATACATCATCCCAAATTTGCTTTCTTTCTCTCTATAAAAGTTTAAAAAAAGTGTTTCCCAGTTAAGATTATGAGCAAATTCAGGAGTTGATATTAAAAGAGATAAAGGACTAAGTATCTCAACTACAGAAGACTCAACGGGCTTCCTTGTGCTTGATTACTATTTTCATGGAGCTGAGAATTACTTTATATAATTACGAAATTTTAGTCTTTCCCCAGATCTTTAATTGCAAGAAAAAAATGTGCTTATCCCTGTAAAGTCTAAACAAAACAAGACCAAACTTTCCTAAGGAATTTGATGCCAAATTCTTTCACTTTTGATGAATTCACCTTAATCTATTTCCATCAAGACTTCTCAAGTTGTATCAAAGTCCAGCAATATTGTCTTGGCAGAAGAGAATCTGACCTATTTCCATTTGCTTTGTGGATTTTAAGCCTTCAGACCTCTTTCAAAGAAAGGAGGGCTAGGCAATGTAGTTTGTTTAGTACAGGTCAACGTTTCTAGAATAGTTTTTTTGGGGAACTGGAGATAATGAATGTTCTTCCCATTTTCCACGTGGATAAGTAGAGCATAGAGATATCAAGTGATTTAGAGAAGCAGCATAGCATAGTGGGTAGAGCATGGGCCTGGGAGTTGGAATGTCAAGGGTTCTAATCCTAGCCCTGCCACTTGTCTGCTGTGTTACTTTGGGCAAGTCACTTCACTTCTCTGTGACTCAGTTACCTCATCTGTAAAATGGGGATTGAGACTATGAGCCCCATGTGGGACAGGGACTGTGTCCAACCCTATTTGCTTGTATCTACCCCAGGACTTAGTACAGTACCTGGCAAATGGTAAATGCATACCAAATACCGTAATTATTACATATCTGACCTAAATGTAGGTTGGCTTAGAACTCAAATTTCTGCTCAGTGAGATCCAATATCTCTCTTACTGTGTGGTCTGTTGACTACATGTTTTAGAGCTAATATTGCTTAGGGGATTAGGGGAGTATGTGACTGTATAACAGATAAAACCAATATAAATATCATAAATTGAATCTTAATTTCAGTGAAATCAGAGGTTAGACACATTTCATTATGCACTCTATCAAGATAGATAGACATTTCTATGCATTAAAATTGTGATTTCAATAAAATGTCTTCAAAATCTCTTGCATTGTTGACCCACAAAAATGCTGGGATATTAAACTCTGCTGGCAATTTATATACTTCTTTTACTTGATATCCGTAGCTGTGTAACCTCTTTTCTTCAGGCATTTGAATACATAAATATCGTCTTTTCATATTAAGAAAAAATAACAAACATTACTGATTGATATGTTCTTCATATACCATTTCATTAAAAAGATTATATCCTTAGTCTCTTTGCAACATCCTGTAGGGGTTATCACATTCGCCTCACACGGGAAAGGTCCCCATTTCGAAACCGGGTGGAGACAACTTTTCAGCACTTAGAACAGTGCTTGGCACATACTAAGAGCTTAACAAATACTGTTATTATTATTATTGTAAATACCTTTGTGGGATTTAGTTTCCAGTACATTTTTCAGGAAAAAAGGGGGATTTTCATTATACCATATATTTCTGAAGTGTAAGAGCCACGCTTACATACATTAAATGAAAGCCTATCCTAACAATCAAGGTTTTAGCTTATTTATAGCATCCTTAACATTCCTAATTCGTACTTTCTTCTCACATAATGATAAGAAAAATTAAGGGTTATATATCTGTATTAATGTCTGTCTCCCCCTCCAAAATGTAAGCTTGTTTTGGGCAGGGAGTGTGTCTACCAACCCTTTTGTAGTGTACCCTCCCAAACTCTTAGTACACAGTGCTCTGCAGACAGAAAGTGCTCAATTAATACCACTGATAATGATGCTAAATCTTCATTGTTCATGCAAGTGAGAAAAATAATGGTATGGAACTGTGCCAAGTCTTTATCTTCAAGAAGTAGTTCCATTCGATCAGAAATTCATGCCAAATCTAGCATTATCTCAGTGAGTCTTAATCAACTTGCAGTCCTTATAGACATGAAGACACACAGTTTTCTTCGACCACTTGGAGGGAAGAGTTGAAATCTTTCCACGTGTCCTGGACCAGATGACTTGTCACAGTCAGCCAGGTTTTCAGAGAGAATAAATATAGATAGACCTTGACATTCTGAACTTAACCAAGAAGGGGATTATTTTGATAATTATCTGGTCCTTTCAAATTTGGTATACAGAATAAACCAGAAATTCTTAAAAAGTATGTAGCATTTAGTTGTCGATCACTCACTGTATTTCTTGCATTTGTGTAAGTGGGAAAATAGGGAACGTTATTTTAAGACTGGGTTGAGGAAATGTCATTTGATCGAGACTATGAAAGAGTGAGTTTTAAGCTTGGTGGTACATTATATTTTGTTGTAACTGATGCCACAGAGTCTTCTAAAAATACTTTTCTGAACACCGGGAGAAAATAATGGTATCCAGGATTTCTAATTATTTTTAAAAAGTGATTATTACTTGTTACTTCACTGTAAATTCTACAAATAATTTATTTTCAGCTGCTTTAACTTTCTCCTCTTCTCTGCTCAGCAACACTACTTTTCCTCCCTTATTGTTCTAATGACCATTGTCTGCACCAACAATTACAGACTTTTAAAGCCCCAGTTCCCCCCTCCTATGATAATAAAAATGATAATTTTGCCATCTACTTTGTTGATAAAATCAAAACCGTCAGGTGTGAACTCCCCCAAATCTCCCCCATCTCCCTCTAACCCTCCAATCATGCTCTGTCTTGCCCATTGTCTCTCAAGAAATGTCCCACTGTCTCAAAATCTATTCTGCAAATCTGATCTCATCCCTTCTCACTTTATTTATGAAAGTACCTGTGCCCATTTTCCCCTACCTGACTTCTATCTTCAACAGCTCACTCTCCAATGGGTTTTCCTCCCTGCTTTCAAAGATTTCCACATACACCTTAGCCTAGTAAAACTCATCCCTCCTCTGACCCACTGTACTATCCAGTTATCACCCCATCGTCCTCCTCCCATTCCTCTCCAAACTCCTCAAGTGGGATGCTTACATGGCTGCCTCCAGTTCCTGTCCCCTAACTCCCTCCTCAACCCTCTATAATTCACTGAATGTTTTCCCCATATTAAGAAGAAACTCCATTCCATTGGTTTTAAGGCACTCAATCAACTCTCTCCTCACTACTTCTCCTCATGTTTCTCCTACAAACCCCAGCTCCCGTGCTTCTCTTCTCTGTAGCCAAACTACTTACTGTGACTTTTTCATATCTTTTGTCTTTGACCTCTTGCTCATACCCTCCCTTCTATCATGGATTTCCTCCCTCTTCATATATGGCAGATTACTATTCTCCCAGTCTTCAAGGCCATCCTCCCAGAGGCCTTCCCTGATTAATCTTTCATTGTCCTGTCTTATTTCTTTGCTACTGTCACTTCAGCAACTCTTTATCACCTAAGTACTCATACTTCCTCCTCTGTACTGCTTAAGTACAAATCTTAATATTTTATGTTGCTTCCTCTAGTCTTACATACTTTAGTGTCTGTCTCTTCCTCTAGATTGTAAGCTCGTTGTGGGCAGGGAATTTGTCTGTTTATTATATTGTACTCTCTCAAGCACTTAATACAGTGTTTGCACACCATAAGTACTCAGCAAGACAATGAATTGTAAATCCTTGAGAGCAGGGATCATGTCTACCAACACTCTTATGTGCTTAGAAAACTGTTCAAACACTGTGGGTAGGGAACCTGTCTACCACTTCTGTTATTCTGTACTCTCCCAAGTGCTTAATATAGCGTTCTGTACACAGCACTCAATAAATATGATTGGCTGATTGCTTGAGTAAGCAGTCAATAAATATTATTGATTGATGGATGATTCCTGTTCTCAAGGAGCTTACCTTCTAGTGGGGAAGACAGATGTTGACCAATAAACAGCAAGTAAGAAAGAGAAAAGCTTGTTTGTGAACAGGTGTTAATATAAAAATATTAGGGCATGTAAGATATGCAAAAAAAACCTTTGGGAGGTTGGGAGCTCACAAGTGCTTAGGTAGCACAAAAGTGCTGAGCTGGCAGTTGAAAGGGCTAAAACCTGAGGAGAATAAGAAGAATCAGGGAAGGCCTCTTGGAGGAGGTGTTATTTCAGAGGGCTTTGAAGATGAGGAGTTCCCTTTTCTGTTGGATCTGAAGGGAAAGGGAGTTCCAGGCAGGGGGAAAGTCACAGGCATGGTTTGTAAGCTCGTTGTGGGCAGGGAATGTATCTGTTACATTGTACTCTTCCAAGGGCTTAGTACAGTGCTCTGAGCACAGTAAGCACTCAATAAATGTGATTGAATGACTTTTGATGGCAGAAGGAACCAGAATTCAGGCATGGATAATATCCTAGCTTGGTAGGAGTGAAGAGTGCAAGCCGAGGTCTGGTGAGAAAAGGGAGTAAGAATCAAAGAGAGAGTTAATTGAAGGCTTAAAAGCTAATGGTTAGGTTTCAGTTGCTGGATTAGATGCAGTATTCAAAGTAAAGGATCCACCAAAATTTAATCTTGGCTTTACCGCAGTATTTATGTATGGCACAGATCAGGAACCTATGACTCATGAGATAGATCTGACTCTTCATGACATTCCATGGACTGACTGGACATCTAGAGGGCAACACCATTTCCTCTTCCCTCAGCACTTTCTAGGCAGGAAGTAGCTTGTCTACCCTAACAACAATGATCATAATGATAATAGTAGTATTTATTAAGTGCTTACTGTATACCAAGGACTATTCTAAGCAGTGGGGTAGATACAAGACAAGCTCATCTGATATAGTCACTGTCCCACATGGGCCTCACAGACTAAAGGGCAGGGGGAAATGGGAATTTTATCCCCATTTTACAGATGAGAAACTGAGTCACCAAGAAGTTCATTGATTTACCCAAGGTCAAAAAGCAGGCAAATGGCAGAGCCAAGATAAGACTCCAGGTCACCTAACTCCCAGGCCTATGTCCTTTCCACTAGGCCAATGGTTGCCCATCAACCTCCACATCAAGAAAAAATTCCTCACAATTGGCTTTAAAGCACTTACTCATCTTGCCCCTTCTTACTTCACCTCGCTGCTCTCCCACTACAACACAGCCTGAATGTCTTCTCCAGGAAGACTTCCCTGACTGAGCCCTCCTCTCCTCTTCTCCCACTCCTTTTTGCACCGCTCATACTTGCCCCTTTATTCATCCTCCCTCGTTTCCCTACAGCGCACATGTACATATCTGTATATATCCCTTCTAGACTGTGAGCCCGTTGTTGGGTAGGGACCTTCTCTATATGTTGCCAACTTGTACTTCCCAAGCGCTTAGTACAGTGCTCTGCACACAGTAAGTGCTCAATCAATATGATTGAATGAATGAATGAATATCTGTATATATCTGTAATTTATTTATCTATCTATTTATATTAATGTCTATCTTCCCTTCTGGACTATGAACTCATTGTGGTAGGGAATGTGTCTGAAGTTATATTGTACTCTCCCAAGCGCTTAGTACAGTGCTTTATACATAGTAAATGCTTGATTAAATGAATGAATGCAACAACAGCCAGCATGGTGCTTTGCCACTATGGAGCCTGCCCTTTCTCAATTGAACCATCAATAAATTTTTGTTCATAATCTCTCTCTCTCTCTCTCTCTCCCTCACACACACACACACACACACACACACACACACTTTTTCTTGTGCATGCACACCGTTGTCTTTCCTCCTCTCCTCATCTCTTATAAAATAGAAGGGTTAGCTCTTTGCACACCAACTGCTCAAAGTCTTCGTTTTACTTGACAGTTTAGCACAAGAGTTTCCACCATGAAAAATTAGGAAAACTGCCTTTCAACTCAATAATTGAATGGCAGTTAAGTGATTATGAACATAATATTCCTCCCTCCTTCCTTCCTTCTTTTCTGCATTTCCAGTAGGACTCAACTCTATTCGTGAAGGAGGACAGTTCAGTGTCTTTCCATCTGCCTTAAACCTCGCCCTCCTTTGTCTATATTTATCCATGCTACTGATTTGGACAGGAAATGTTGCTGGCAAAATTGCGGGTTCTCTTTGAATCCAGAGATTCTTCTCAAGGGCATATAGTCGCTAATAGTATCTCTGTCTATGGAGTCACTTCTGACCTCATTGTTTGTGCACTAGTAAACTTCCCATGAAGACACTTGGCAGGAATTGAATTATCCAGAACTTTCACTGTTCCAGATAATGACTTCAGGGGAGAAACCTTTTCCAAAGCAATAGAAATCAGTCCATGTCAAATAAGCTGTTTGGCTATTTTCTACATGAAATTTCCTTGTTAAATTATATTCACATGTGGATTTTTTCCTTTTGCTTAGTAGAAATGCAGCCATCATACTGGTCCAGGCACTTCCCATATCCTGACGACTACTGGATCAGCCTTTTCTCTGATATCCCTGCCTCCAGTGTCTCCCTGCTTCAGCCCCTATTTCACTCTACTTCTTAGACTGTTTCTCAAGAACATTGTTCAGCACCCATTGTCCCATACCTCAGAAACCTCCCAAAATTTCCCATTCTCTGCTGCACCAAGCAGAAACTCTCAAGTGTCTAGAACAGTGTTCTGCACATAGTAAGCCCTCAATAAATTCCATTGATGATGACGTACACCTGCAGAGGCTTCAGTTTTCTGTGGGCAAGATTGTGAAGCAGCAGCCTTCTTCTGGGTGTTCCCTCTACATTTCCCCAACCGGTTGACAGGCCATTTGGGGTACAACTGCGATGAACACTATGCTGTGATGATGCATTGCTTAGTACAGTTCTCTGCACACAGTAAGCGCTCAATAAATATGATTGAATGAATGAATGATCATGCTGCCAGAGTATCAGTTGCCCCAGTTCACCTTTAGCAGTGTTTCTTGGGCTCATTGCAAAGCTAGGGTATTAATGGCAACAGCATTTATTAAGCCCCTATTGTAAACAGAGCACTGGGCAAGGTGATTTGGTATCAATCGAGCAATCATATTCATTGAACACTTACTATGTGCAGTGCACTGTACTGAGCACTTGGGAGAGTACACTATAACACAGTTGGTAGATACGTTCCCTGCCCACACTGAGTTTATGCCGAATAATCCAGGAGCTTTTTATCTAAGGCGGGTGGTTCCCCACATCCTTGATGAACTTCAGTTTTTCCTGGTCACACTCTGGTCCCTCAGTGCAAGGTTTCCCCGGAGAAGGTTAGGTTAGGTATCTGAATCTTAGGATTCCCATTTTTCTACTTTTATTTTTACACTTTTTTTTCTGTTATTCCCCTGCTGGCTCACTCATTCCCCTTTTACCAGATCCTTTTATGATTGGTTCTCCTTGGTTACTCCCTCACTGTTAGCTATTGCAAACTACCTTTCGTGGATTTGATTTTCCTCCTTTTTCTTTGGCTTGTGGCAGCCTGACAATGTGAATGTTTTACTTATGTAGAAGGTGTCCCAGGATATTTTATGGCATCTTAAATAACAGCCCATGAAATAACATTGAGTCCATCGACATGCCACTTCCTGGTTCTGGTAACCGACTTTTAAACTGTTGTTCTTCAGATTGGTAGTAGTATTAATTATATTTATTAATTGTTTACTGTGTGCAGAGCACTGTACTACACATTGGGAAAGAATACATATGGGAGGCAGAAGACCTGGGTTTTAATCCCAGCTCTGGCACTTGACTGCTGTGTGACATTAGGGAAATCATTTCACTTCTCTGTGCCTCAGTTACTTCATCTCTAAAATGGGGATTAAGACAGTGAGCTCACTGTCACTGAGCTCACTGGGGAAGGGGCAGGGGGAAACCAAGTTCCATCACCTCACTCATTAGCCCAAGCTCTGGAGCAGCAGCTGGAGTGGGGATGCCCTTTTCCCTACCCTCACAGCAGGAAAGTGGAGCAGCGGGGCCTTGTGGAAAGAGCAAAGCCCTGGGAGTCAGAAGACCTGGCTTTTATTCCTGACTTTGCCATTTGTCTACTGAATGGTGTTAGGTTAACAAAATATTTATTCAGTTAACCAACGAATGAGGTTCAGACCCACGACTACAAGTCCCCTTTTTTCAGAGAAAGAAGCGCAGACACATAGCAATATAGGTGTATCGTTACAATTTTAATAGAAGGACAATTTTAATAGAAGGAAGGGAATACGAAAGAAGAAAACAAATACAAAAAAAGGGGTTAAAACAAATACAAAAAAAACGGGGTTACATCACCAATTCGGGGGAACACCAACTCCTGAAGTTTTTATGCTGGGGAATCCCGGATTCAGCTTTCAGGGTCCCAAATGGGAAGGTCCCAGGCAGAGCGTCCTCTCCATGGGTGAGATTCCGAGTTAGCTCCAACGTACGAGCCTTAATAAACCCTTTGCAAACCAAGAAGGCATTTTGCCAATTGCACAAGTTCCCAGGCGACTGGCCAGGTCACCCTGGGAAGATGTGTTTATTCAAGATGTTTCTGTACTGTGGGAAATGGCCCTTTTCCAGAGTACAGAGAAAAGTTGTTTTTCTTCTCCTTTGTTTTGCAATTGGTTATCTGTCAAGCCCGGTCGAGGTTGACCAGCAGACAGGTCGGTCTAGCCATTGCCAAATCGAAGCCTATACTTAATGTGCAAGAGTTTCTAAATTTACCCATCAAATGGTCTTGGGCAAGTCACTTAACTTCTCTGGGCCTCAGATTCTTCATCTGTAAAATGGGGATTCACTGCATGCTCTCCCTTCTACTTAGACTGTGAGTCCCATGTGGGACAGGAACTTGATAAACTTGCAATTACCCTAGTGCTTAGAACAGTGCTTGACACATAGTAAGTGCATAACAGTGATGATAATAATAATAATAAGGTACTGTGATGAAGTCATTAGGAAGACCATCCTACGAGACATCCTAAAATGAGGAGGTATTGTGCCTAAAGTCCTCCTTGTACAAGGAACAATATTCCAAATACAGACTTGTCAGATAATGTGGTTATAAATAGCTTTAACTGTTGTGAAGCAAATTAGACTGCAGCAGCATCAGATAGATGCTTCCACTCTGGGAGAGAGAGAGAGAGAGAGAGAGAAGGGTATTTCTTCTGTTACTCTGGCTGCAGTTTTTGAGAGAAACATTTAAAGAATAGAAGTAATCGATGAATTTTCCTCTTTTTCAGTTCTAAACTAGCTCCTCCTGAGCACTATGGAACTTTGATGACAAGTACAATAGAAGCACATGGCTAGGTTGATTTTTGGACATGTATTACCAATATGGATAAAATTGAAATATTGATGATAGATACTAAGAGGGAAGCCAAGCAGAAAAGCAGAAGGGTATTACCTTATATTCTTCTAAAAATCACGTCAGGGCATGTTTTGATTTGTCTCCCCTGCCAAAGTCCTTTTGGGCAAGAAAAGCATCACTGGGCTAAGTATGCTGATTTGTGTGTGCATTCTTATGCATTTTTTAGGTTTTACTTTGATTACTCCCTTTCATTCTCCTTAGTGCTTTCCCTTTTTGCCCTCTTGGACATTGGGTAAAAATTGAAGGGCATGGTGGTTTTTAGCAGGATGCAGTGTTTAAAACATGAATAGTGTTATAGTTTTGGGGTTCACAGCCTAAATCTTTGGCACATGGGGCTAGGGGCAGAAGCAGGGTATGGAAAGAAAATGCAGGCAATGCTTTTTGGATTTATGATAAAATTGATTCTTGATCTGAATCAAAAAGTGAATCATTTTAAGTGAAAATCAGTTTTCTCAAGGTGGAAAAATTATAAACCAATGTTAGATACTCTGTTATGAAGATTAACCAGAATTTGCAGACTCAATTATCGATGAGTAATATGACTATAGTAATGAGTTTACATTAACTCTCCTGCCTCCTGTATCTCCCTCATGCTGTTCCCCCACCCTTGAACTGCCTTACTCCCAAATCTCCCAGATCACAACTCTCGCACCTTCAAAACGCTCCCCAATCTCATTTCTTCCAAGGAACTTTCCATAATTAGATAAGCAGCATGGCCTAGTGGAAAGACCACAGGCCTAGGAATCAGACGGCCTGGGTTCCAGTTCAGGCTCAACCACTTGCTGTGTGAGCTTGGGCAAGTCACTTAACTTCCCAGTGTCTCAGTTTCCTCATCTGTAAAATGGGAATCAAATTTCTGTTTTCCACCCACCTTACACTGGGAGCCCATCAAGGGACAGGGTTTGAGTCCCACCTGATTATCTTTTATCTTTCCCAGCACTTAATACATTGCTTTGTACATAGTAAGCACTTAACAAATACCATAATAATGAAAAGTTATTATTAATTCACAACATCTCAGTCACATCAACCATATAACAATTATTCTATTTTACAAATGAGGAAATAGAAGCATAGAGCAGACATGTGGCAGAGCCAGAATTAGAAGTCAAGTCCTCTGTCTCCTAAGCCCATGCTCTCTCCGCTAGAGAATGTTACTTCCCTAATATGCACCCTTAGTCATATATTTCATTTTAATCCTCAGCCCTTGTGAACATATTCATATTTCTATGTATTTGTCCATTTATATATTCAATTATTTGTAAACCATTTCATACTTCACTCTGATGTTGAAATCATTTTTCTAAAAAAATGTTCTGTTTCCCCACTCCTCAAGAATGTCAGATGGTTTATCATCCATCTCCACATCAAACAGAAACTCATACCACTGGCTTTAAAACGCTCAATCACTTGCTCTCTCCTCTCCCAAGTGCTTACTACAGTGCGTTGCACTCAGTAAGCAGTCAATAAATATAATTGAATGAAAGAATCGCCTATCTTACTTCGCTGATATCCTATTGGAACTCCGCACTCTCATTTTCTTCCTTTAACACCAACCTGTTTACTGCACCTGGATCTTATCTATTTCCTCACCAATTCCTTGCCCAATCTTCCCTCTCATCTGCAGTTCCCTTCCTCTTCATATCTGACTGACTGTCACTTTCCCCACCTTCAAAGCCTTATTCACATATCTTCCAAGAGGACTTCCCAGACTAAACCCTCATTTGTCCTTCTCTCTCTTCTGTGTCACCCATGCACTTGGAATTTTACCCTCTAAGCACTTATTATTCACCTCATGCTCTTTTACATATCCAGAATTTATTTTAATGTCTGTCTCCCCCTCTAGTCTGTAAGCCCGATGTGGGCAGGGAACAGGTCTACCAACACTGTTATAACATACTATCCCAAACATATAATACAGTGCTCTGCACACAGTAAATGCTCAATAAGTATGATTGGTCATTGCATCCCAAAAATAATAATAACAATAATATTTGTGGCATTTGTTAAACACTTTGCACAAAACACTATATTTAGGGCTGGGGTGGATACAATATTATCAGGTCAAAAACAGTGACTGTCCCACATGGGTTTCACAATCTAAGCAAGAGAGAGAACAGATGACAAAACTGAAGCAAAGGTAAATTACGTGATTTGTTCAGTATCACACAGCAGGCAAATGATAGAGCCGGATTAGAACCCAAGTCTTCTTACTCCCAAGGTTGTGCTCTTTCTCTAAGCCATGCTGCTTTCTGCACGACTTCCTGCTATATATTTTTTCTTTCTCCTGGTTCCACTATTTGTAAACAAATATAGTCTGTGTACTTCTCCCAGTGGCTCATAAGCTTCTTGAGGGCAAAGAATGTGTGTTTTCCTTCAGTTATACAAGTGCTTAGAACAAAGCATAGTCCTTTGTAGGTGCTCAGTAAATACCTGTGGTTGTCAAAGAAGTTTCATGGTGTACCCGAATTTTCCTTCATCAAATGTAAAATGGGCATGTGAACCATCCCTGGTGAGACTGCATGGCAATCGAGTAATCCCACAGCTCCCCCCATCCTTTTTAAGTTTTCTGTTGCTTTCTCCTCCATCACAGCTTTTCAAATCGTTTTGCTGTTTCCTCTTTTGCTCCCCAATTACCCCCCACACCCTGCCTCCCTTACCAACCCTCCCCCTGCCCCCCTACATCTGTGGAGCTAGTGCCAGAAAGCTAGTGTTGGAAAGTCAAAACTGATCTGTTGTAAATCTTAAACCCACTGTAAATGTAGAAACATTATAAGTATCTTTCTTCATAACTTAAAGCATCTGAAGTCAAAGAAAGCCTGTATAGTATTGTAATTTGCTTCATAAGTTAGCAACTGTCAGATTTGTGTGTAGCCTATTTTATCCATACCCAATCCTTCAGAAAAATGAGCAAAGTAGATATATTTCCCTTCTTAAAGTGAAGCAGTTTAATTTTTCTAAGAAACACAATGGTCGATTACTCCACTGATATTCACTTGTTAAATTACACCTTTCTTCCAGAGGCGATTTTTCTGTTTAATTATCCAGAACCATATTGAGAATTATTTTATTATTATTTATCTTGCAAATGGATGGAGATAAAAATATGGTATTGTTAAGCGCTTACTATTTGCCAGGCACTTTATTCAGCAGTGGGGTGTATACAAGCAAGTTGGGTTGGACACAGTTCCTGTCTCACATGGGGCTTAAGTCTCAATCCCCATTTTACATATGCGGTAACTGAAGCCCAGGGAAGTGATTTGTCCATGGTCACATAGCAGACAAGTGGTGGAGCTGGGATTACAACCCAGGTCCTCTGAATCCCAGGCCTGTGCTCTAAACACTACTCCATGCTGCTTCTAATTCTTTTGGTCTCTCTTATAAATGAAATAGCATGCACCCCTCCTCCTTTGAAAGGAAAATAGTGAAAGTTTCTCTGGAGGAGGAACTCCTATCTAAAAATAGGGGAACATTTAAGATTCATAAATTACTGAATGGAAACCTCATTCCCAGAAGAAGTTTGAACATAATCTGTAATATTAGGAGGAAAAGTGGCCTGTATGTTTCCTAGAAAAAGATTTGACATCTCATCAAGGAGACAGGAGTTTTGTCTTCACCTATAGAATATTTGTGAGATGCATTTAATGCCAGATGAAAGAACAGCAAATCAGTGCTAGTGTTACTTACACAATTGAAAATTTACAATACACCTCAGACATGACTTTTTCCACAGTGCAATCTGATTTCTCAGTTGCTGAGAAATCATGTTTTGTAGTTTTCTTTTTACTACCTTTAGAAAGACCCTTTCAAAAAGTAAAAGTTCTTCCTTTCAAAATAACTTTTCAGAATAATCAGGTCAGAAGAAATCCTATCCCCTTTCCATTTAACTCCATTATTTATTAATAAAACAAATAGCAACCAGTGGAATATAGAACATTTTTTAATAAATTATGACTATTCTGTAGACGTTCATGGTGCAGAATCTATTAGTCTTGATGCATATTAGTTGTGATAACTTAGACTTAAGGCCATGTTCTAGCTGGTGGAGTGTCAGGCAACAGAGTTTCTTGTCCCAGTGATTCATTGCATGGCTGTGGGTAAATCACTTAACCTCTCCCTTTAGCCATTCTCTAAATGGCAATACAATAAAACCTCAACTAATCACCTCTAATGCATGGACCCAAAGCCACTTAACTGGCATTTGTCCAGCCTCAATTTGACCTGACTGCTTTTTTCAAACTCAGGGCTGCAGAGGCAAAGGGGTGGGAAGAATGAAGGGGAAATCCCCAAGAGAGTCCCTTGAAAAATCCCCTCTAATCGAGAAGCAGCGTGGATCAGTGGAAAGAGCCCGGGCTTTGGAATCAGAGGTCATGGGTTCAAATTCAGGCTCTGCCACTTGACAGCTGTGTGACTTTGGGCAAGTCACTTAACTTCTCTGTGCCTCACTTACCTCATCTGTAAAATGGGAATTAAAACTGTGAGCCTCCGTGGGACAACCTGATCACCTTGTAACCTCCCCAGTGCTTAGAACAGTGCTTTGCACATAGTAAGCACTTAACAAATACCATCATTATTATTATTATTATTATTGGAGCACTGATGCCAGGGAAACTTTTGCCTCTCCTATGCACTTGGATCTGTCCCTTTATAGTACTTGATATTCATCCCATCCTCAGGTCTGCAGCACTTATTCACATACATGCAATTCATTTACATTAATGTCTGCTTCCCCCTCTAGCCTGTAAGCTCCCTGTGGGGAGGGAACATGTCTCCCAACTCAGCAGTACTCTCCCGAATGCTTTTCCCACAGTAGGCACTCACTAATACCCCTGATTGATTGACCTCAGGGACTTTGGGGCATTCATCCAGAACCTGCTGAATTCTGAGCACTGGTCTGGGAGCACAGACACAGGAAAAGATGTGAATGATTTGGGCTATTGAGGGAAGCTGACAGAGACCGAGAACAAAACATCTGAGAGTCTCCAGAAATCTCCAGGATCTGCAAGAGGCTGCTTCAAAACTGGGATGGCCTTGTTCCTCCCACACCACACTGCTGGGGTGAAGCACATTCCTATAGGAGATGAGAGCAGGCAGAACTTGAGGCTCATGTTTCCCAGAAACTCAAGAGAGTGTGCGTTCTGTGTTTACCCATGGTCCAGGAAGCTTAGTTCTTACTGTTCAGTACCACGAGAGTGAAACCTGCCTCCCCTTTGGGAAAGGTATGGCTACTCTTAACCAGCAACTGTTTACCTAGAGTGCAAAGATCTTGGACCCCGGCCCACGTCCTACCTCTGGCCTGGAATGCCCTCCCTCTTCAAATCTGCCCAACAATCACACTTCCCCCTTTCAAAGTCCTAATGAAGGCTCACCTCCTCCAAGAGGCCTTCCCAGACTAAGCCCCCCTTTTTCTCAGCTTCCTCTCCCCTCTGCATTGCCCTGACTCATTCCCTTTGCTCTACCCTTGTCTTCCCGCCCCACAGCACTTGTGTATGCATATATATGCTGAGAAGCAGTGTGGCTCAATGGAAAGAGCCCAGGCTTTGGAGTTAGTAGGTTCAATAGGTTCAAATCCCGGTTCTGCCACTTGTCAGTTGTGTGACTTTGGGCAAGTCACTTAACTTCTCTGGGCCTCAGTTACTTCATCTGTAAAATGGGGATTAAGACTGTGAGCCCCCTTGGGACAACCTGATCATCTTGTAACCTCCCCAGCGCTTAGAACAGTGCTTTGCACATAGTAAGCACTTAATAAATGCCATCATTGTCATATATATATATATATATATGTCTATAATTCTGTTTATATTGATGCCTGTTTACTTGTTTTGATGTGTATATATCTGCAATTCTATTTATATATATTGATGCCTGTTTACTTATTTTGATGTCTGTCTCCCCCTGCTAGACTGTAAGCCCCATGTGGGCATGGATTTTCTCTCTTTATTGCAGAATTATACTTTCCAAGCACTTGAGTACAGTACTCTGCATGCAGTAACTGCTCAATAAATATAATTGAATGAATGAATTAATAAATAGAGTACAGATCTGGGAGCCAGAAGGACCTGGGTTCTAATCCTGGCTTTGCCCCTTGTCCATTGTGTGACCTTGGGCAAGTCACTTAACTTCTCTGGGCCTCAGTTACCTCATCTGTAAAATGGAGATTAAGACTGTGAACTCCATGTGGGACAAGGACTGTGTTCAACCTGGTTTATTTGTATCCACCCCAGTGCTCAGTACAGTGCATGACACATAATAAGTGCTTAACAAATGCCACAATTATCAATTGTTATTATTAATGGTCAATTACTAGGACAGATATTTATTCCTCATTGCTCCTGGCCTGTGAGTATAAAGAAAATGAATGCAAAAAAAAAGTACATGGTGGAAATATGTGTTATAGTGCTACAACCACAACAATAGTCTGGGCAAAACACATAAAGGCCAGTATTGTATTTCCACAGTTTCAGGGACCTTTGAATTCCTAGCTACAGTCAGGGGGCTGGAGGCAGGAGTTTCTGCCTAATTCTGTCTGCCCGGACTTTGTGCATTTTTCTGGGTGTTTGCTTATACCAGTGTAGTTTTGCTTTCCTTCTTTCTCTGGTTGCTGTAAACAGTAGTTTTGTCAGTAAGGGCTCCTGAGACCATTTAAGAAAATTGAGAATTGTCAGATAAGTGAAAAGAAATATTGTTACTATCATAACGTTCACTCAGAATATTAATTTACAGTATTTGAAACTCAGACATGTAATATTATAAGACTCAGAAATATTTCACATTCTTGAAATGAGAAGGCCCTTTTATCATGCTTTTTCCAGGTAATTTGGGTAGTGAATACAAGCTGAAACAGACCTTAAAAAGTTACCACATCCAGACAGATGCTAAAATTACCTAAGACAGATGATTAGGTATTCTTTTTCTAAAGGCCTTTGGGAATAGAGACTCCACAATAAATTGTACTGGAAGAGATCTATGCATTAAAAAGACAAAGTCCCTTCAATACCTGAAAAGAATGTAATTGACGATGCAATCTTAAACTCATTCCTGAATGAACATTTACAAGCGTACAATTGTCAAGACCAGAATCATTCAAGGAACATCCTCTGTCTGGAGTTAAAATTATCAAATGAAAAGCAATCCTGCAATTATTCCAAATAAAAGAAATGCTTTTTATTACTCTGTTTTATGTGTTGAGCTATTTTGAAAAAAAAGGTGCTGAATATGAAATAAAGCTTAGAAGTTTTCTTTGTAAATACCAGCTCTTGATAATTTATCATTTTATTAGCTAACCTAGTCATTGCCGAAAATATGTCCAAAATAAAACTCTTCATTTTCCCACCCAAATCCTGTCTTCCCCTTGATTTTCCCATCAATGTAAACAGCATCACATCCTCCCTGTCTTGCAATTCCATAACCTTGGCCTTATTGTCACCTTATCTCGCTCATTTAACCCACATATTTATTCAGTCATCACATCCTGTCAGTTCAACCTCCACAACCTTGCCAAAATATGCCCTTTTCTCTCCATCCAAACAGCAACCTTGTTAATCTAAGCACTTATCCCATTCCGCCTTGAACACTGCATCAGCCTCCTTGCCGACATCCATACTCCCTGTCTGTTTCCACTTCAGTCTATGCTTAACTCTGTTGCCTGGATCATTTTTCTACAAAACCATTCAATCTATGTTTTCCCACTCCTCAAGACCTTCCAGAGGTTGCCCATCCACCTCTGCATCAAACGGAAACTCCATACCACAGGGTTTAAAGCACTCCATCACCTTGCCCACTCCTACCTTACTTTGCTGATTTTTTAAATGACATTTATTAAGTGCTTACTATGTGCAAAGCACTGTTACAACTCAGCCCCCATACTTTGTTCCTTTAATGTCTTGTGCATGGGCTGATATCAATCTGTAACACCTTATACTAGATTGTATTATCGCTTGTACACAGTGCAGTGTTCTGCCCACAGTAGGTGTTCAATAAATAGCATCATTTGATGTGGTTCAGGAGAGGTTGCAGAATTTTGTTTTCTGAAATGACTCTGGCACTGGGATAGGATTTTGCATTAAGAATAGCTTTGTTTACAGAAGAGGTGCTAATCAACACTCTCCCATTCCAATCAATCAATCAATCAATCGCATTTATTGAGCGCTTACTGTGTGCAGAGCACTGTACTAAGCGCTTGGGAAGTACAAGTTGGCAACATATAGAGACAGTCCCTACTCAACAGTGGGCTCACAGTCTAGAAGGGGGAGACAGAGAACAAAACCAAACATACTCACAAAATAAAATAAATAGAATAGATATGTACAAGTAAAATAAAAAAATAAATTGAGTAATAAATATGTACAAACATATATACAGGTGCTGTGGGGAAGGGAAGGAGGTAAGATGGGGGGATGGAGGGGGGGCAAGGGGGAGAGGAAGGAGAGGACTCAGTCTGGGAAGGCCTCCTGGAGGAGGTGAGCTCTCAGTAGGGCCTTGAAGGGAGGAAGAGAGCTAGCTTGGCGGATGGGCAGAGGGAAGGCATTCCAGGCCCAGGGGATGACGTGGGCCGGGGGTCGATGGCGGGACAGGCGAGAACAAGGCACAGTGAGGAGATTAGCGGCAGAGGAGTGGAGGGTGCGGGCTGGACTGTAGAAGGAGAGAAGGGAGGTGAGGTAGGAGGGGGTGAGGTGATGGAAAGCCTTGAAGCCGAGGGTGAGGAGTTTCTGCCCGACGCGCAGACTGATTGGTAGCCACTGGAGATTTTTGAGGCGGGGAGTAACATGCCCAGAGCGTTTCTGGTCAAAGACAATCTGGGCAGCAGCATGAAGTATGGATGGAAGAGGGGAGAGACACGAGGATGGGAGATCAGAGAGAAGGCTGATGCTGTAGGATTGGATGAGAGCTTGAACGAGTAGGGTAGCGGTTTGGATGGAGAGGAAAGGGCGCATCTTGGCAATGTTGCGGAGCTGAGACCGGCAGGTTTTGGTGACGGCTTGGATGTGAGGGGTGAATGAGAGAGCGGAGCCGAGGATGACACCAAGGTTGCGGGCTTGTGAGACGGGAAGGATGGTAGTGCCGTCAACAGAGATGGGAAAGTCAGGGAGAGGGCAGGGTTTGGGAGGGAAGACAAGGAGTTCAGTCTTGGACATGTTGAGTCTCACAGCCTGAGCACGCCTCACCATCCAGCCTGCTGAGTTAAATGACAAGACTCCAAGCATAATACAAAATGCTTGCTTGTTAGTGAGCAGTGGACCATGAACTTGTTGCAGCTGGTACCTGAGGCAGAGGTCTTTGCAGATATTATTTCCTTCCTTCTTTGAATTCTACTCAGCTTTTGAAGAGCCTGTCATCCACTAGTCATCTAAGTGTTCTTTACAGCCCTACAGTCCCGTGGAAAGACCCTGGTCCTAAGAATCAGGAGACCTGCGTTAACACTGGCTCTGAAAGTAGGGGAATTTCTGCTGGGGCCATATTGTCAGGAGGGAATGTCTCTGACTGGAGAACCGCCCCCCCAAACTGTAAGCAGGGAATGTGTCTAACAACTCTGAGAAGCAGAGTGGCCTAGTGGATAGAGCACGAGCCTGGAAGTCAGAAGGACCTGGGTTCAGATCTTGGCTTTGCCACTTGTTTGCAGTGTGACCTTGGTCAGGTCACTTCATTTCTCTGTGCCTCAGTTATCTCATCTGTAAAATGGGGATTCAGACTGTGAGCCCCTTTTGGGACGTGGACTATGTCCAACCTGATTAACTTATATCTTACCCCAGCACTTAGAACAGTGCCTGGCACATAGTAAGAGTTTAACAAATACCTTAAAATTAAAAAAAAGCTGTTTTATTTTCCCAAGCACATACCACAGTGCTCTGCACACAGTAAGCATTCAATAAATACCATCGATTGATTGATTATACTAATAATGATTATATTAGTAGCAACATTTGTTAAGTGCTTACTATGGGCCAAGCACTGCCCAAACACTAAGGTGGATTCTAGATAATCAGGTTGGACACAGTCTTCACTTGTGTATGTTGTGGTGAAATGCTAAGTAACCTTCCTTCATAGCTCACTGCAGGGTGCCACAACTGCAACCCTTTTGGCAGGGGTGGTGGTACCTCTGCCCTTCATGGGCTCAGGATGCCAGACACTGCACTAAACACTTGGGAGGGTTCAATGCCACAGAGTTGGTAGACACTTTCCTGCCCACAAGGAGTTTCCAGTCTAGAGGGACTGAGTATCATCTGTCGTTCCCACTGGGAGGTTCCATCATCATCATCATTATAATAATAATAATAATGTTGGTATTTGTTAAGTGCTTACTATGTGCCAAGCACTGTTCTAAGCGCTGGAGTAGATACAAGGTAATCAGGTTGTCCCACAGGGGGCTCAAAGTCTTCATCCCCATTTTACAGATGAGGGAACTGAGGTCCAGAGAAGTTAATTGACTTGTTCAAGGTCACACAGCTGATATGTGGCAGAGCCAGGATTAGAACCCCGACCTCTGACTCCCAAGCCCACACTCTTTCCAATAATGATGGTATTTGTTAAGTGCTTAACTATGTGCCAAGCACTGTTCTAAGCACTAGGGTAGATACCAGGTAATCAGGTTGTCCCACGTCGGGCTCACAGTCACAATCTCCCTTTTACAGATGAGGTAACTGAGGCACAGAGAAGTTAAGTAGCTTGCCCAAGGTCACACAGCAGACAAGTGGCAGAAGCAGGATTAGAACCCAGAGCCTCCGACTCCCAAGCCCGGGCTCTTTCTGACTCCTGTTAACATTGATTTTTGTCTACTCCCTCACCAGTGGTCGGATCAAAACTCATTTCTGATTTTTTTTTTTAATTCCTATAGAGTGCGTGAGTTGGAGATTATCTATCACACTTTAAAGCAATGAATCATTTTTGTTCTAAAATCTGAAGATTTGCAATAATTTCCAGAAATGTTTTAATTCTCTTTGCTAGGCATATATCATATAAAGCATTTTTCACAAGACTGCTGATGAATTGAATGTAGGTTTTCATGATAATGTCCAGCTTTTCATCTCCTTATTATCCATACTGAAATTTTGAGACTGTGTGGATTAAATCAGTTCTATGCTGAAGTACAAACACTGGAAACAGATGAAGTATATTAAGAGTAATGGTGGAAATATCCAGATTTGAACTTTGAATATCCAGATGTAATGAAGCTATTGATGCTTAAATACCATGGCTAGCTAAGGGTATCTGTGAATTCATCTGTCACAGGCTGTTAGTGGTGCATAATAAATACTAAATACTTATTCAGTGGCTGCTGAATACTCAGTATCTGTGGTTAAAAAACCAAAGACTTTAATATTTTACAATAGAGTGTAAAGTTGGATATCAGTGAGATCCTCTGTGAAATGTCAGCTTCCCTTTGCAGAACTCTTTTGGCTTAATCCTTTAATTTTCTGTTAATTTTCTATTTTGTACCCTATTATAGGTGGCGATTATAGCAGGAAATTTTGAGCTGGCTGAGTATATCAAGAATCACAAGGAAACAGATATTGGTAAGTTTAGAATTTTAAAAACCATGGCATCTTTGAATCAGAATTTAGAACAGTAAGGTTTGCCATTAGGAAATAAACTGTGTGGTAGCCTATTTAAAATAGAGCAGTGCCACTGTATTTTCTGTCCCTGTCCCTATTTTTCCTGTCGTATGATGAGCAGAGACTATCAGGACATTTGGCCTCTGGAGTCGGGTGGATGATTGGTGAGGGGGTGAACCTGGCAGCAGGCCAAGGGAATATGTTGGGATTGTACAGCTGATGTTTATAAATCTAGTTTGGAAGCCTGTTGAATGGAGCCCCATTCTCCTGTTCACCCGGCCCTTCTGCTGCTGAGACCAATAATCTCCCAAATCCTCTGCCACTCCTGCCCCAAATTCTCCCTGGCCAATTTTCTCCATGCCCCTTCTACTTCTCCTCAGAGGACATGGCAGTATGATTGTTAATTGGTAAGAAACCCATGATTTATTCACAGATATTTGTGATTAATCAACCACCTTTTTTTACCTTAATGTAGTAGATTTCAGGAATGGAAAAATATTCATAGATACACACATTTGTTTTAATACCATGTAAATATTTTGAAAAGCTAAGATGATTGATTTCGCATTTTAGTTGTAGTACACAGGACAGGCAATCCTAAATTTGTTACAGGTTTTCTCTCAAAGGCATCATTTGTCTAATGAATGTAAACCAACGTTGCCGTGTGACTTCTCTCCACACCTCCCTGTGATTACATACACTGAATATTTGGCCAGAAATCTAAAATATATCTATGCAAGGCATGTGTGCGTCTGGGAAAATCAATTGATTGTTGTTCTGTGCTCTAGGCTGTTCATTCATAAAATGGTGACAGTAATGCTCACTCTCTGCATGTTATGGGTATGGATGAGTTGATGTTTGTAAAGTGATTTAGAAAATGAAATACCAGTGACTATTACTGATTCTCTTCCCATCGTGAGAATATAATAAAGTGGGATAGATTGGATTTCAGATCTGAAAATGTTTTTCATTTCAAATGACTTAGGGATTTATTAGCTGTGAGGAACTTAAAGCACAGATTTCATTATTTTACAGGTGTAATTGATTCATCCACAGCTAAAAAAGAGATAGCTCTGGTTCAGGCCCAGGTTAAAGCTCCAATGGTTTAGGGTGATGGTAGCTTGGGGAAAGAGCAGTGCCAGGCTTACTCCTTGGCTGGCATGAGTGTTGTCCTCCAGTCAAAAGTGTTCCCTGACTCTGCCTCTAGAGTGTAAGCTTATCATAGGCACGGAACGTGTCTACCAACTCTGTTGTGTCATACTCTCTGAATCACTTAGTACAGTGCTCTGCACACAGTAAGCGCTCAATAAATACCATTGATTGATTGTTTGCTAGTGTGCTTTGTTCCCTCTGATTTAAAGGGCCCAATTTAACTCAGTCTAGTTCACTCAAGATTATTTTTTTCCTACCACAGTAGAACCTTCTGAAGTAAATGGCTTACCATGGCCCGCTGGATTCCCCAAACTGATAAAAATGTTTATGATTTTCTTACCCGGAAGTGCTCAAAAAATGACATTGATTGAATCTGCAACCTGTAATTCAGAAGCCATGTCTGGCTCTTCTTGGAAGCAAATTGGGCTCTCTGAGTGGGGTGGAATTGGGGGGTGGAGGTGAAACATTTAAAAACCCTGCCCAGGGCCTTGGTTAGAGGGGAGCCCAGGACAAAGACCTCACAAAATATTGGGGTGCTGCTGGGCACAGTATCACCACTGTAATCTATCCTGAGGCCAAGGGAGAATGCTTGCCCACCCTGGAGCTTGGCTTGCCTGTTTTTGAGAGCTGACAGGGCAGGAGGGAGGCTGGGAGACCTGTGATAAGGGGCAGGAGTAGTCACTCCTCCATATTTTTGAGTGCTTACTGTGTGCAGAATGCTGTACTAAGTGCTTTGGAGTGTACAGTATAACAGTATTCATTAAATTGTATTTATTGAGCACTTACTGTGTGCAGAGCACTGTACTAAGTGCTTAATAACAGAAACATTCTCTGCTCAGGTATTAGACACCCAACGGGCAGCCCCTGTAAGCTCTCCCCTAACTTGTGCACCCAGGTAGCAGAGCCAAAACCTGTCACTGACCATTAGCAGGGAAGCAGCGTGACATAGGGGATAGAGAACCGGCCTGGGAATCAGAAGGACCTGGGTTCTAATTCCGGCTCTGCCACTTGCTTGCCATGTGA
This sequence comes from Tachyglossus aculeatus, assembly GCF_015852505.1. NCBI lineage: Eukaryota > Metazoa > Chordata > Mammalia > Monotremata > Tachyglossidae > Tachyglossus > Tachyglossus aculeatus. The sequence continues at coordinate 19,013,505 of NC_052087.1, read as the reverse complement.
TATTGTGTAAGTCACTTCATTTCTCTAGGCCTCAGTTACCTCATCTGTAAAATGGGGATTAACATTGTTTCCCATGTGGGACATGGACTGTGTCTAACATAATTGGCTTGTATCTATTCCAACGTTCAGTAGAGTGAATGACACATAGTAAGTGCTTAACAAATACCATTGAAAAAACCAAAGCAAACCAAAAAAACAGTGCTTCAGAGCGGGGGAGTGGGATTCATCTATTCCCAGAGACCTCCCTGCAGCCTTTGTCCAGGAGGATGAGGGGCTCCTCAGCTCCACTGGTAGAATCAGATGTTAAAAGAAGGGCTGTGCTACTACTGCCTGAGCCCATCTGTGTGGACACTGCCTTCTTGCATCCCAGGGGAGAGGGAGGGAGCTAAGACTAACCAATTCTAGTGCCAGGCCATTGTGCCCCTCCTCCCTTCCCCTTCTCTACCTTCTTTCCCTTCTTTTTATCTCACTTCCTTTCCACCCCCTTCCTGTCCTATCCCTTCCTTTCCCCTCCTCTTCTCTCCTTTTTTCTTACCTTTTCTTACCTTCTCTGCTCCCTACTGGCATTAACATCTGCTGCTATGAAGCATTTGTGTGATGCAGTGGTGTCATCACATTGTGCCATGTGCAGCTTGGGGGGACTCATAAAACCAAGTAGCCCTGGGCCCTAGAAAAATAGGCTGTTGCTGCTCAGTTGCTTCCAAGTGTGCAAAGGGAGCAAGGAAGGAAGGGAGGAAACCCATGGGAAAGGATCAGATACTTTTGTTAGTAATCTTAGGAACTCAGTTAATGATTTTAATCATCTAGACTGAATACAGGATGTGATTATAACCTGCCTAGCCAGTTTATGCTCTGTTAGTCAAATAATTTAAAGGGTAGAAACAAAGCCACTATGTCTCCCTCCTGGCTTTCTTCTCAGCTGATTATTATTCTTTTTCTCCTGACTCACTGAAACAAAAAGGCAGTCAGATCTGAGCATTCTTTTTAGTTTAGATCTCCTGCCTAAATACATATGACATTTTCCCCTTCATATATAGAATCAGCTAGGCTTTCAAAACCATGGGCTATCAATCAGTAGTGTTTATTGAGTGTCTACCATGTGCTGGGCATTTTGCTAAGCACTTGTGAGAGTGCAGTAGAGGAATATATAATTTTTGTGCTTGTTTTTAAGTATAAACAAAGAGAATAATACATTTTGACTGCCAGTTATTCTTTGTAGTGATATTCACCAATCCTATAAATGTGATTGTTTCAAGAGTGAGGCCATGCTATGGAAGTAATGCAAATATTCAGGCCATTCAATTAATCGATCAATACATAATATTTACTGAGCACCACATGTGTGCCAAGGACTGTATCAAGCACTTAGGAGACTCAAATGGAATTACTTTCCAAGGGCTTAGTACATTGCTCTGCATACAGTAAGCACTCAATAAATACAATTGAATGAGTGAATGAATTAATGATTCCTCAAGGAATTTCCAACCTAGAGGGGGAGTAGATAATAAAGAATAGTACAGATAAGAGGAGTCAGTAGAGTATATAAGATTTGTACACAAGTTCTGGGAATTTGGGATCATGAGAATGTATGTGCTTAGGTTTCATGATAGTGCTGATTTGGAACTAGGGGATATCAAGTTGGGAGGTTAGGTATTGAATGAGAAAGACCACATGGAGGAGATGCAATTTTTAAAGTGCTTTAAAGATGAAGACTGCTATATGGTTTGTCATAGAATAGGAGGGAATTTCAGGCAAGAGGTTGGTAGCTAAAGAGATGAGAATGGAGTTTAGCTTGAGTGGAATGAAGATTCTGAACTAGGGTGTACTGAGAGAAGAGAATGGGCAAGTAAGAGGGAGAAACCTAATTGAGTGTCTTAAAATCCAATGTCAGAAGTTTGATGTAGAGCGGAATAGGAAATCACTGGAGATTTTTGTGTAATGGGGAGCGTTTTTGAAAAGCAGTCTAAGCAACAGATTGAGGTATGCATTGGAGAGGGGAGAGGCTGAGGAAAGTTATCAAACTGGGCTAGCCTTGCTGGGCTAGGACCAGCAAGGTGGCTATTAGGATAGAGAAAGGATGGATTCTGGAAGTGAAGAACAAAGATTTGGTGATGGACTGAATGGAGGTATTCAAATAGATGGAGGAGACAAGGATAATTCCATGTTTGAGTTATGGGTAGAATGGTGGTGATGTTGATAATGATGGGAATTTTAAGAGAAGAGGGGGTGTACAGGGGTGCTGAAAAATTCATTTTTAGGCATATTGAGCTGAGGTGATGGTGGGACATCCAGGTAGAGATTCTTTACTTAGCTCATACTTAAAATCAAATTAAAACGCAGAAGCTTGTGAAACACCGTGTTTCACTAACTGAAAAATTGTCTAAAATTTCATTTTCAAAATGTTTGTAAAATGTTAAGATATATATCAATGCTAAGATGGTCAGGGAAATCCAAATGAAGGTGTGTCTCAGGTCTGGAAAAATCCAGAAAAGAGGCTTAACTGACATAAAATGAGGACCTAGATATTGTTAAAAGGGAGAATTCAAACTTGATACTTAGAACAATTTGCCCAAAGTAATGTAAAAGGAGAAATTACCTTTCTGAATAATCTGAAACCTTTGACTAATTGATTCCTTTTTCTAGAAGTGGAGATGCAAACATGAAAGATAATTGGACTGTTACCTGTGTGTACGAATCTTAAAGCCTCCAACACATAGTAACAACAAACACATGGATGAAGCTAGAAAGAATGGAGGCAAATTGAATTACCTCATGTGTACTCATTGACATACTTGGAGGGAGTTACAAATATTGCAAAGTTGCTCTATGAAACAAAGAGCTTTCTAGTGAAATATGGACATTTGCTATTAAAAATCGTTTGAACAATGTGGGCAACCAAACATTCAGAATTACACCAAGAGATGAATCCTCCTCAGCCTTCTCACTCACTTGTCTTTGGTGCTGTGTTCCTACTTCATCCAAGTAGGGATTTCCTTAGTGTGGAGGAGACTGAGACGGAGGCAGCCAAGGCACAAAGTGGTCCTGTCTGATTCTTCCCCACAAGTGCCAATCCTGTTTAGAGGAACAAATAAATCAACTGTTTAAACCAGTCTTGCAGGTAGAAGTTTTGCCGCCTCAAGGTTGTTTTAGAACAGTTCACCTCTCCAAAATTTGCATTGACCCCACCCACACACCAGTGCCTTGGTCTTGCCTTCTTCCACTTCTGAACAGATAGCTATCTAAGGAAAAACTGGGATTTGGCATAATGAGAATCAGGCACAAAGTAGAAATGATACTTAGCATGCTTTTCCTTTAGATTTCTTTCTGGTTTGGTTTTCATGGAAATCTAGGTCTGGAGTAGAGAGAAAAGCTAAGGGGTGATGTTAGCTTAGCCTTATATGGGACCAAATCAAGAGAATAGGTTGGTAATGGGTACCATTTTGAAGCACTAACTCCTGTTAATAGATTAAAGATTTTGAGGAATTAAAAGGATAATGCTGTGGGATTAAAGGTAAGAATTAAAATGGTTATTGATCTAGTTTGAAACCTAATATAAATCTCAGGGATTTTAAATTTGAATGCTTAAAAAATGAGTAAACAAAAATAGAAATACATTGTTCTTGTTTTCCCACTTGTATGATTACATGTGCAAGTAAAATAATTGATCATTAATATATCAAAAATTATTCTAAATGTAATTTTTACCTGAGGCAGTAGACTCATAAAAATATAGTGAAGTGATAGAAGCAGTATTGTGATATTTTTGGAATCTGGGAATTGATGTGTAGCTTGGTGTTTATGCAATTCTGTCTCCTCTGTCTTAAAAGAGATATTACATCTTGTGCAACATTCTGTTAAAGAACTGCCCGACTGACGAATTGTTTTAAATTACTCTGATTTTTTTTTCTAACGTTGGACCATTATATTATTTCCCTTGTAAACTAAGAGAAAGTAATGGATTAAAGAGCTGCAATGAATTCAAAAGTTAATCCCTGATTGTTTTCATCCAGCCTACAGCTGTCTGGAAGTAAATGAGCACAGGAGATTTAAAAAGCATTTGCTACACAGCATTTACTATGGCTTCTATAGGATGGTGGTGCAAAAAAGCAATAATACATGGGAGCCCAGAAGCTCCCATTAGAATCAGTAATGTAAATATTAAATATATTGCAAGCTGATAATCTTTGGACTGGGATACCCTATTTTTTAAATTCCTATTTTTTTTTGCCTGGCTTCATGATGAGATGAATTGTCAGATGGATTAAATGACATGGGTTGTTCTTCTTCAACAGAACAAGGTTTGTTTTATGCCTCTTCTTCTGCAGCTAAGGAAATAGAATCGAGGGTCTTTTTGTTTTGTTTTTTAAAATGAAACACTAGAATGTGAGTTTGGGTAGCTGATTAGCAGAATAAATAATACTTGGATACTGTTGCTAGGTTTCAAATCAGAGTTCCTGTATTCCTGTATAATTATGCTTCGATGTGTCTACGTGACGGTTTGTGGGTGTTTTCAGATTTCTTAATTTAATATTTTTGTGAATGCAGAATTTGTACTGATGTAGAGAGATGGTTCCCTAAAATATTGACTGATAGATTTCACATGCCTTGGAACTAGAGGTTCCAATTACAAGAATCTTCAATATTTCAGAAATTATGGCAGTATAGTGAAACATGCAAGTTGTTTTTAAGTAAATCTGCATTCCTCTTGATCAGGGAGGAAATGTAGGGTTTCATTGAACTTGCATTTCTAACCTATTTTCTGAAATTAGATAAGACTGATTGAAGTCAACAATGTTGATTGTTGATTGAGCCTGCACACACTGACAAAATCTCACCATCAGAAATGTCATCTTTGACCCTGAACAAAAATTACATTCTGAAATGAAACATTAGAGATATCAGTAGACATCTTTTCTGTAGAATGGCAGAGCAGTTGAATAGCTAGAAAGAAGATTCTTGCAGAATATTTTGAAAGCAACTTTTAAAGAGAGGTTTAAAAAATCACAAACACAAGTGCAGCAGTAAATCAATTGAATTACAAATCTGCAAACGGAACTGGTATTTTACAGCTAGTGCTATTTTTATCACTTTTTACATCCAAGGACTAAATGAGTCAAAAGTATGTGCCGTAGCCATGTTCGTTTGTACTGTCAGTACTATTTTTTGCATCATTTATTTCATGTACCATGAAGCAGGGTTTCTTCACTTGAAAAATGATGTTTATAAAATCTGGAGTGATCTTGGATTATATATTACTGGAAGCCTGTGAACTTTTTTCTTGTGATTTTTCATTTATTTATTCTGCTACCCTGCCCATGATGTGAATTGTGAAAGAGCACAGAATATGTTTAGGTTAAGACATCCTTCCACTTTTTAATAGAAAAGGCCCAAGTGGGTTAATGAGAAATGTGTGATTTATTCTTACATGTGTTTGAACAGTGATAATTATTGAGCTGGAAAATATTCATGAAATTTAAATTCAGACCTATTTAGGCTCCCACCATAGGAAATGGGTATTTGTCATCATTCATTCATTCAGTTCAGTCGTATTTATTGAGTGCTTACTGTGTGAAGAGCACTGTACTAAGCACTTGGGAAGTACAAGTTGGCAACATATAAAGACGGTCCCTACCCAACAGCGGGCTCACAGTCTACAAGGGGGAGACAGACAACAAAACAAAACATATTAACAAAATAAAATAGAATAGTAAATATGTACAAGTAAAATAAATAGAGTAATAAATCTATACAGACATATATACAGGTGCTGTGGGGAGGGGAAGGAGGTAGGGCTTGGCGGATGGGGAGGGGGAGAGGAAGGAGGGGGCTCAGTCTGGGAAAGCAGTAATCCTTCTACTAGAGCTAGAGTCTTCCTTTGCTCGCTTGTATTTTCAGATGTGAAAATATCTTTTGGGCCCTGAAGACATGCTCAGTAAGACTGATACTGCACTAGCCTCTCTCTGTATAAAAAGAGAGAATTTATCCCCAATCGGAGGCACCACCTCCAAGCCCTGTAGTTGGTGGGAAATGGCTCCCAGCAGGTGACAGCAAAGGGGAATAGAGTAATATTCATTTATTCATTCAATCACATTTATTGAGTGCTGTGTGCAGAGCACTCTACTAAGTGCTTGGAAAATACAGTTCGGCAACAAATAGAGACAATCCCTACCCAACAATGGGCTCTCAGGCTAGAAGATTGGAGAAGGGAGAGGCTGGAAGCAAGGAATTAAGTGAGGAGGCTGCTGCTGTAGTTGAGGCGGGATATGATAAGTCCTGGGACCTACATAGTAGTAATTTGGATGGAGAGGAAGGGGTGGATTCTAGAGAGGTTGAGAAGTAGGATTTACAGGATTTGGTAACTTTCCGAACAGATGGGTTGAAAGAGAGAGATAAGGTGAGGATAATGCTAAAATTGTTGGATCAGTGAGACAGGTTGGGTGATGGTGGTGGTGGTGTCTACAGTGGTGGGAAAGACAGGGGAGAAGAGGGTTTGGGTGGGAAGTTGAGTTCTGTTTTGGACATGCTTAATTTGAGGTGTCAGCAGGACATCCAAGTAAAGATGTTTTGAAGGCAGGAGGAAATGCAAGATTGCAGAGAAGGCAAGAGGTGGGGGCTGGAGATGGAGATTAGGAATCATCTGCATAGAGATGGTGGTTGAAGCTGTGGGAGCTGAGTTTTCCAAGGGAGTGGGTGTAGTTGGAAAACAGAGGGGTGAGAGGTAGAGGAAGAGCTGACAAATAGAGTCTGTGATGATGTGGCCCAAGGGATAGATTGTTAACCAGTAGAGAAAAGTGCCAGTGAAGTCAAGGGTAGAGGACATGGCCCTAGTGTCAAAAGCAGCTGAGAATCTAGGTAGATTAGGGTGGAGTAGAGTCAGCATGGCATAGTGGATAGAGCACAGGCCTGAGAGTCAGAAGGTCATGGGTTCTATTCCTGGGCTCCTACACTAGTCTGCGGTGTGACTTGGACAAGTCACTTCACTTCTCTCTGCCTACGTTACATCATCTGGAAAATGGGGATGGGACAGGGACTGTGTCGAAGATTTGCCAGTATCTACCTCAATGCTTAGTACAGTGTCTAGCACATAGTAAGCACTTAACAAATACCATCGTGTTATTATTGGAGTCCATTGGATTTATCAAGAAGGAGGTCTTTGGTGATCCTGGAGAGGGCAGTTTCAGTGAAGTGGAGGGAATGGAAGCCACAAAGTCTCTGGACTGTAAGCTCGTTATGGGAAGGGAACATGTCTGCTAATTTTGTTGTACTCTCCCAAGTGCTTAGTATAGGCTGTGCATATAGTAAGTGCTCAATAAATACCATTGATTGCTTGATGTTGCAGGGGATTGAGGAGATAAAAATGGAGGCAGCAGGTGTAAACAACTTGCTTGATTAGTTTGAAAAAGAAAGGTAGGAGAGAGATATGGTGATAACTGGAGGGTGCCATGGGGTCAAGGGAGGGTTTTTGTAGGCTAGGGGCAGCATGAGTACTTGGTCAGTAATTAGTGAGTTGCAGGACAGCAGTTAGATTTGTAGTGGCTGGTGTCTGCTGCTATTCATGCTAAATTCTTCAGCTGGCACTCTCGTGCTGCTACCTGGGCTATGTCCTGGAGGATCAGCACTGCAATGTCAATCCAGTCAGGTGGAACCACAGCAACTACAGCCATTGATATTTACATACTGGCTCCTATAATTGGGGCTAGTTCAACTTTTTTGTTGAAGTGATCTTTGTTTAAACTCTTACTGTGTGTGTGTGTGTGTGTGTGTGTGTGTGTGTGTGTGTGTGCATGTGCACATATGCATGCACGTGCACATATGCATGCACGTGAGTGTGATTGAGAAGATGTGACCAGCATTAATGCAGTTTAATGCCAGGAAAGAGAAATGGGGAGAGGAGATCCAGGGTGAGAAGGGAATGGGGAGGAGAATCCAAAAGAGGCTAGGATTGTCCTAAGAGAAGGGTTGCACAGGTGGGCACAGAAGGAGAGGCTTTGGAGAGTCCAAGGAGAAGAAGAGGGAGGAGGAGAAGAAAAGTAGAGCGATCATAGGGGAAGGAGGACCATCACCCAGATGAAGGAGGGTGGGGAGGGAGCCAAGAGGCAGAGGAAGAAGAGATGAGGGCACAGAACTACATGAAAAGGGCAAAAATTAGTTATGACTGCTATTGTATGTGTCCTCCACACACTAATTGGAGATGCAGCATGGCTCAGTGGTTAGAGCCCAGCCTGGGATCCATAAGGACCTGGATTGTAATCCTGGCTCTTCCACTTGTCTGCTGTGTGACCTTGGATAAGTCACTTAACTTCTCTGTGCCTCAGTTACCTTATTTGTAAAATGGGACTAAGACTGTGAGCCCCATGTGGGACATGGACTGTGTCCAACCTAATTAGCTTGTATCTTCCCCAATGCTTAGTAAAGTGCTTGGCAAATAGTAAGTGCTTAAAAATGCCATTATAATCAATGAAAAGGTAATATACCTGTATATCATCACTGCTAAATTGTAAACTACATGAGGGCAAGGCCCATTTCTTTTCCTTCTGTTGTATTCATCCAAATTCTCAGCACACAGTAGTTCAATAAATCTTACTGAGTGGAATGATATTTGATTTACTAGAGTGATAAAACATTGGGATTGGTTATCAAAGTAAGTTGTGGGATCTCCATCACAGGAGAGCTTTATAAAAAATATTATCAGGGTATGTGGTAAGAAATAACCTGCCTACTAACAGTAGGCTGGCCCCAATAATATTTCTAATTTCTTCCAGCTCTAATAATAGTAATAATGATGGTGTTTATTAACCTATCACCAAGTGCCTAGATGCAATATAAGCATGTCTATTATTTGGATATTCTCTATTCATATTATTTTATGGTATTTGTTAATAGCTTACTTTGTGCCAGTCACTCTATTAAGCACTGGGGTAGATTACAAACTAATCAGGTTGAACACAGTCCATGTCCCACACAGGGTTCACAGTCTTCATTCCCATTTTACAGAAGAGATAACTGAGGTCTAGAGAAGTTAAGTGACTTGCCCAAGGTCACACAGCTGTCAATCGGTGGAGCCAGGATTAGAACCCAGATCCTTCCGACCCCCAGGCCTGTGCTCTTTCTACTAGGCCAAGCTACTTCTCTATAAACCCAGAGAAGAACATGTGAACATATGCAGTGTAGAATGGGATTTGATCATGTATAGGTCTTATACATCATGTATAGGTCTTAGGTCTTAAATAGAGGATAGGTCTTATACCCATTTTACAGAAGAAATAACTGAGCCCAAGTCCTTCTGACTCCCAGGCCCGTGCTCTTTCAACCAAGCATTCTGAGCAAGTTCTGCTCTCCACAAATTCAACTGAATTTGTTGTATTAAAAGTCTTTCCAATCTTGTTCCTGTAAAATTCGCAAATGCTAACAAAATTAGCTATAAGGTATAAAAATATTCATAATTAGGAAAACACAAAGTTCTATTTCCAAAATGTAGAGGTCTACATAGTCATTAAGGTTGCAATTTTTTATTTAATTGCCAGTGGAACTGTCAGAAGTTACAACATAAATGCTGAGTTTGGGAGGTGCATATTTTATTTTCCAGCCCAAAGGAAAAATAGATCAGCATATATCTGTCTGTCAGGTTCAAAGACAATGGTTAAATTTTTATCAGTGGACAAGAATGGGCATGATAAGACCTGTACATGATCAACATCCCCTTCTATATTGCAGATGTTTGTATGTTCTTCTCTGTGTTTATAGAGAAGCAACTTGACCTAGTAGAAAGAGCACAGGTCTGGGGGTCAGAAGGACCTGGGTTCTAATCCTGCCTCCACTGCTTGTCTGCTGAGTGACCTTGGGCAAGTCACTTAGCTTCTCTAGACCTCAGTTACCTCGTCTGTAAAATGGGGTTGAAGACTGTGTGCTCCATGTTGGACAGGTACTTTGTCCAACCTAATTAGCTTGTATCTACCCAGGGCTTAGAACAGTGCTTGACACATAGTAAGTGCTTAACAAGCACAATTCTTCTTCTTCTTCTTCTTCTTATTAGATATACCCACCCAGGTTTGGGGCTTTAATTATTTCACATTTGAAATCCTTTGCTTAATTAAAAAGTCTTTGGCCTTGGCCATTCTGATATCCCAGGTAGCTGTTGTCCAAGTGAGCTCTGTACAGTTCATTTATTAAAACTAATAGTGTTTATTGAGTGCTTACTATGTACTAAGCACTGTACTAGCTAGAGACATGATAATCAGATTGGACACTGGGATCCCAGTCTCAGAAATGTGGAGAGCAAGAAGCTTATCCTCATTTTACAGATGAGGAAACTGGAGGCAAAGAGAAGTTGAGTGACTTGCCCAAGGTCATATAGCAGGTCAGAGACAGAACTGGCACTAGAACCTGGAACTAGGATCAATTTAAACTTTATTTGTGAACAAATTAGAACAGATTCATTTAACAGTTATCTTTTGGTTGTGTGTGTCTTAGTTTGTCTGTGAGTTCTATGGTGCAGTGGTTGCTATAGTAATTGTTCTTTGTTTTGAAATCCATAGAGCTGCAAAGAACACATTTAAAGTTTCCTTATAGATAGATGGATATTCATGGACAACTATTAGAATTTCTTCTGAGAAAAGTCTTTATTTTTCTCCTATTGTATAGATCTCTTTGAGTCCAGCCTTCATTATATTGAGGGGTGAGATGGGCTTGCATTTTTTGAATGTCAGGAGAGGCATAGAAGAAAATTTGGCTGCCCATAACTAATGAAATTGGATTTTCAAAGACTTGCCACCTTGAAGATCCCTTGTACTGAGAAGCAGTGTTATTTGCATTTTCACAAACCCGTGCGAAACTGGGAAGGCAGTTCTTCATCCCAAATCAGTTGAACCCTCTTTTAAAAAATCATTTATCCCTAGATAAGTTAAAGAATAGGCAAGGAATGTCATGTCAAACTTGAAAATATGTTTTGATTGCCAGGCAACCCCACTTAACTTTTGGCTCCACTTGAAATGGATCAATAATGATATTAAAAATAAAAGTCTTACTGAGAATTTGAATTAAAAATTTCTCCTTGGGAATTTGGCCAAATTTGAAAGCACAATTAATTAGAAATAAGCTCTTGCTGATATTACTATGGGGATCCCCAATCCATCCCCAGTACATTTTCCTTTATACAAGACATTCACAGTAGCAGGGCTGGATCAAACGCTACGAGGACTTGGGAGTGGAATTGTCTTGTGGGTCTCATGTAATGTGCAACACAGATGACATTATATGAAATATTATGTAGACTGTAAACTTATTGTGGGCAGGGACTGTGTTTGCCAGCTCTGTGCTGTACTTTCCCAAGCACTTAGTACAGGGCTCTGTACACAGTGAACAGTTGATAAATACCATTGATGATGATGATAACATAATGACATCATCCCAGGACCGTGCTTTTCCAGTCCTTTGGTCCCTCTCCCTACCTCTAACCCAAAATCCTCTCTCCCTGTTCCTCTTAGCCCACACTCCCAAACATCAGTTCTCAGAAATAACCAAAACTGTGGCACATGCTGACATGAACTGGGGATGTAGAGGAGATGTGAGAGTAAGTAGTAATTATCACCCATTAGCATTCATTGATATCCCACTGACCATTCTGAGAGTGGATTAAAAATAGCTGGGAAGGAAGAGGTGGGTAGGAGGTTGAAAAGACCTGTGCAGGATCGACACTCTTCCTTACCTACCATGTGACCTTGGGCAAGTCACTTTACCTCTCTGAGCTTTATCTGCAAAGTGGGGATTAAATACCTGTTCTCCCTCTGCTTAAAACTGTGAGCCCCATGTGGGACAGACACAGTATCTGACCAGATTATCTTGCCTGGCTCATAGTAAGCACTTAACAAATGCCACCACTATTATTGTTGTTATTTTATAGTAGAGAGAGATCCTTGTTGTACTGGAGGGTGTGTCCCACAATGGGAAGCTGTCTCTATGTTTGACTATGACTAATGAAATGTTAGCTCCACAATACCAGCTCTTTTTTATTTCTGCCCTCCAGGTTTATCTGTCTGCTAGGGCCAGTTCTCTTATCCATTTCTTTATGATATCTGTTATGTGCTCACTGTGTTCCAAGGACTGTATTAGGCACTGAGGTAGATATAAGTTAATCAGGTTGGACACAGTCTTAATCCCTATTTTATAGATGAGGTAACTGAGGCACAGAGAAATTAGGTGACTTGCCCACAGTCAAACAACAGTCATGTGGCAGAGCTGGGATTAGAACCCAGGTCCTCTGACTCCCAGGCCTGTGCTTTTTCCATTAGGCCACACTGCTTCTTATTCCCATTGCTTGATATTGTCCTTTACCACATCTTTGAAGTATTGTTTCTACCTTCCTGAAGTTGGGAGTTACCCCTTCTGTTTCCTGTAGTGGGTGATGAGCTATCCCACTCTAATTGATCCTGCTCCATCAAATGTTTTTGTACAACCCAAACTAGGAAATAAAGGTTTCAGTGGTGTTCTCTGCCCAAGAGAACTCCATTAGTATTTTGCCAGCAATGGAGAGCGGTGTTATCCCGTGGTAGTTTCCACAGTCAGCCCTCTCTCCTTTCTTCTTGAAGATGGTGACAGTGGTAACTTCTTGGAAATCCTCTGTTGTTTCCTCAGTCTTCCATAAATTGAGGAAGTTTGCCTGTGAAGGTGACTAAGCGGGACATCCCCAGCTTGGCTGTAGAGCCTGCCTGGTTCGCCTTCAGATCCCAGAGCAATGCCATTCTCCATGGCTCTGACTGTAATACTAATTTCACAAGACCCGACAGACAAGCCACATTTTCACATCTTGGCAGGCGAATTATTCTTTGCAGTGTGTCAGTCAGTCAGTCAGTCAGTCACATTTATTGAGTGCTTATTGTGTGCACACCACTGTTCTAGGCACTTGGGAGAATACAATATAACAAGAAATAGACACATTCTCTGCCCACATTGAGCTTACAGTCTAGAGTGTATCCTTGCTCAGTCATGCAAGAAAGGCTAAGGACACCATTGAAGTGTTTCTGCCATTGCCTTTGGATTTCTTCTTTACTTGGAATGTGGGTGGATTTATTTTTGTTCTCCGGTAGTGCTGTGGCGGTGTGTGTCGTCCCAGATCCTAAGAAATGCTTATAGCTGATCTGTGTTCCTTTTTGATTTATAGTATTAAATTGTAGGAAAAGCTTATGTTCATTTTGTTTTAAACCTTTTGGAATTGTGTAGCTGACAAACTACTGCAGCTATTTGACAAGTACAAATTTAATCAGTTTCTTCCCCATCATATCAGTCAATGAATCAGTTAATCATTGGTATTTATTGATTATATATAGAGTTCAAAACACTGTACTAAACACTTTGGAGACTATAACAGAAGCAAAACACATAGTTCCATCCATCCAGAGGCTTAGACTCTAATAGGAGAGATTGATAAAAAGCCACTTGATATTTTTGCACCACAGGTTGCTCATTTGCTCATATAGTGAGCAAAAAGAAGAAACAAGGATATGAAAGGAAACATTACAATTGCATCAGGATGAAATCAATGAATAAAGATTTGTAAGGTCAAATAAAAATATAGACCTTTTACTAAGAGTTGAAGAAGAGGAATAAAATATATAAGTGCTAAGGGTACCTGTCATGTTGAGGCGATTTATCACTGATGTAATGTGATATGAATTTATCAAGCTTCTTGAAGGAGATGGAATTTTACATGTGTTTTAAGATGGAGAGAGATATAGTGTGGTAAATTGATGTTTGGAAGGGAGTTCCAGGCTTGGGAAAAAGCAGAAGCCAGGCATCAGAGATGGGACTAATGAGATTGAGGTGCAGTGAGATGGTGTTCATTCATTCATTCTATCATAAGGGCCAATAATCTAGGATGTGGAGATTAGCTGCAGGACTTGAAGCCAATTGGGGTGAGTTTTTCCTTACTGCAGAGGGAGAAAGTAGACATAGGAAGTTTCTAAGGTGTGGAGAGAGAGGTGTCAAGTGACACTGAAAGCTGACACTATCCGTGTAGCAGCCTTTAGTATAGATGAAAGTGGAGAGAGGCCGGAGGCCAGAAAACCAGGCTGGGTGGGGGGGGGGGGGGGGGGGGGGAGACTAACGTATTTAACATATTTGTTTTAGCAAAATTTAAAGCTTGAGCAGGAATTTGTTTTTTAATGTTTGTGTCGAACATATGGCTAGGCAGTTAATTATTTTAAAAGCTGGGTTATCAGTTCTTGTTAGGCTTTTCTGTCACCTTATATTTATTTCTGAAATGTAGTATTTGCACAGTTTTCTTGAGTGCTACACTTTTTAAAACTTTTAAATATAGTGCCCAAAATTGACATTCATCGACAGACTACTAGACACGTAGTCAAAAGTCTACTAAGTGGTGAGAAAGAAACCATAGTTACTTAAATAAAGATAGAAAAGAAGCACATTGAACCCTAGACTGATTAATGAGTGTAAAAGTGAGCAGCAGTAGATTCATAAATGGGTAAAAATGAAGTTTGAGTGCTAATCAGATATCCTGAAGATATGGAACATTTGTTTTAAATGCCATTTTTTCTCTTTAAAATATTAGAGACACATATAATGTAAAGGTCAAAGCAATAGAACATTGCCATAGAATCATGGTTACCTGTGGATGGATAAATGTTAAAGTACAACTATTTTTGAAATAGAAAATGGGGATCAGTTGGTTTTGAATTCTTCGGGTAATAAACCCCCAATCTGTTTTTTTAAACGTCTGCCTGGAAAGGATCATTTCCATTCTGCTTGTTTACACTCCTTAAGTTGAAGCCAGGGTCTGTCAGGTGATCTGAGCAGAATCTTCACTGACATAAAAGATCCCACTTGGGATCACATAGTGGCTGTCCATACTGGGTGGGAAAAGGTGGCCTTCGCATCCCAAGGGCTTAGCCCCTTCCTTCAGTAAGATGGGATCTCCTACTGTGTTGTGATTCCCACCTCTGAGGCTGAATGAAGTCTTCCAATGTACAACTTAAACTTCTAATTGAATCCAAGATCACTTGGTATGCTGAAAGCCTCAAAAAATTTAAGTGATTTCCATGAAGGTTAAGGAGAGGACAATTGGGTCTATAAAAAAAATGGCATTTTAAACTTCCCCTGAATCAGTTTCAAATTTCCATAACATTTTTTAAACTGTAAGTTAGTCCCTTGTCTTTAAACCCTTGATTTGTCAGTTTGTTCTTGAGCCACCATTTGAACTTCATTCATTCATTCAGTTGTATTTATTGAGCGCTTACTGTGTGCAGAGCACTGTACTAAGCGCTTGGGAAATCCAAGTTGACAACATATAGAGACGGTCCCTACCCAACAGCAGGCTCACAGTGTAGAAGGGGGAGACAGATGACAAAACAAAACATATTAACAAAATAAAATAAATAGAATAGTAACTTCATTCAATCATATTTATTGAGCACTTGCTGTGTGCAGAGCACTGTACTAAGCGCTTGGGAAGTCCAAGTCGGCAACATATAGGGATGGTCCCTACCCAGCAGCGGGCTCGCAGTTGAGAAGGGGGAGACAGACAACAAAATAAAACGTATTAACAAAATAAAATAAATACAATGGTAAATATGTACAAGCAACATAAATAAGAAAAAATAAAAAATCTGTACAAACATATATACAGGGGCTGTGGGGAGGGGAAGGCAGGGGATTCATTCATTCATTCATTCAATCATATTTATTGAGGACTTACTGTGTGCAGAGCACTGTACTATTCATTCAATCATATTTATTGAGCACTTGTTCGTGTTCTTGAACTTACTTGAACTTGTTCTTGTAGCTACACTTGTTCTTGTTCCTGGAAAGTTTTACATTTGTATGTTCTCAGAAATAGGCAGAGCCCTCTCACATGTAATGCCAAGTTAAGTGCCCATAACACATAAACCTTTTCAATATAATTTTAATGATACATTGAAATTGATTTGAATGCACTCTGCTGCCTGTATCATTTTTCTAAAACATCATTCTGCACACATCTCACTCCCTCACAAACCTCCAGTGGTTGCCCATTCCTCTCCACATGAGCCAGATATTACTTTCCATTGATTTTTAAGGCACTCAATCAGCAATTTCCCCTCAAATTTGCCCTTTCTCATACTGTACCCTACCTCAAACACTTCATTACTCTCAAGCCATCATTCTTCCTGTGCCTTTCTTCCTGTCTCTCCAGCTGCCAACCTCTTGCTCAAATCGTCCCTTCAGTCTGGAATTACCTCCCCCTTCACATCAAATAGACCACTGCTTTCCCCACATTCAGTGCCCTACTGAAATCAGGGCTTCCCAGATTAAGCTCTCACCTCCCCATTGTATATTCTCTGCAACTCCCACTTAAGGATTTCTGCATCACCTGAACACTTCCCACCCAGCATAGCACTGTACAAATGTATTTTTATATTACATTTAGTATCCATCCCCCCCAATAGATTGCAGGCTTCTTGATGGTGAGAATCTTGTCCATCAGTCATATTTACTGAGCAGTTACTGTGTGCAGAGCACTGTACTGAGTGCTTGGGAGAGTACAGTATAAAAGAGTTGGTAGACACATTTCCTGTCCACAAGGTGCTTAGGGTCTAGAGGGGGAGCTTGCATACTCCTAACTTTATTGTATTCTGCCAAGTACTTAGTACAGTGCTTGGCACACAGTAGGCATTCAGTAAATTCTATTGATTGATTGGCCAGTTTATGATCTGTAAGATAATATGTAAATTCTGTTCAGCTGTGAACCTTAGGCTCGCAAAGTGCATAAAATGGTGACTTTTGACTTTCAAGTTTAATGCGTGAAACCCAGATCCTCCAACTCCAGCCCTGCGCTTTATCCACTAGGCAACCCTGCTTCCCATGGCTACTTTCCATGCAATTTCCAAGCTACTTTGAGGACTAACTATTGAATTTGGTAATTTGGGGAGGGGATGGCAGGGCTGCTCTCTCTTTCTCCCCTTCTTCCTCTTTCCATTGCCTTTACCAGGAATGTCAGCCCTCCCCATAATTGAAAAAGGAGGAGATTTTCCAGCCAGAGGGTCTGATCACCCCACTTCTTTCAGGCCAGCTTCTCCTTTTCCCGTATCTCTCTTTATCTCTCATTCATTCATTGATACTATTGAGCACCTACTGTTGCAAAACAATATATTAAATGCAGAGAAAAAATACATAGATGAGAGTTAGATGTGATACCTCACCCTCAAGGAGCTCCCAGTCTAAGAATAAGTAGGGCAGGATTGATGAAGTTAGTTGTGATACCTCACCCTCAAGGAGCTCCCAGTCTAAGAATAAGTAGGGCAGGATTGATGATGGACACATAAAGAAAGATGAAACAATGAAAACATAAAACCAAAATAAAATACAAGTACATTGATAGAGTGAAAACAGTAGGGCCCTGTGGCTAGAGGAGCAGAGGGATTCAATCTCCTCATGTGTCAGATAGGAGTGTTCAGAAGCTAACTGCCTCAGCCTACAAGTTGAGAAGGACTCACAGTGCTGCTGCCTCCTCGCTGTGCCTGGCTGGAGCAGGGCTTGATGAGAATTGTGGATGGCATGGGGGTAGGGCACCCTCTTTTCCGGGCAGTAGACAGTAGGATGTTAAAGGGACTAGCTTGAGGTTTCCTGCTACCACTGCTTCCTCACCCTCTTTGACAGAGTGTGAAGATTTTTGTTTTTTCAAGGTTAGGCTGGTCTTTTCTAATAGCTGAAGGTTCCAGCCCAGTTGCAATACTAATGGTCTTATCAGGAAAGCAATGAACAAAGAACATTCTCCCTCCAAGTAAGGTATACTCTTGCCCTCCCCCGATCAATCAGTCAGTCATATTTACTGAGCACTTGGTGCAGAGCACTGTACTATGCACTTGGAAGAGTACAGTATACCAGAATTGGTAGACATGGTTCCTGCCCACAGAGAGTTTAGAGTATAGTGGGGGACATTTTGAAAGCACAAAGAAAACACTGGATTTTTCCAATTAGGCAAATATACTATCTTGTTTCCTAGGATGGCTACAGAGACTCTTTTTTAAAGTTTGCATAGACAATTGCTGATTGTTTGTGAAGCAGCTTAGAAACAGCCCTTTAAAGGATGAGTCTAGAACCGATTCAGGCCTATCCAATAATAAAACCTGGAAGCTTCACTACTCTTGATATCTGGGCACTCACAAATGAGGAGTCCTTGGAATATGTCCCATAACTTGTAACAATTGAAGGTACAATTGAAGTGAATGGAGCCAGGCTGGATTTGAAATCTGCATTTATCTGGGTGATTTCACTTCTGTTAATCTTAAATAACTGGGCTCAGTTTCTGTTCTGTCAGGTAAGTTGTCAGAAAGCTCGCCAAGAATTTCTCTCTTGCCACTGATGTCTCAGGGCACATGTGACTGCTCACTGTCCTAGATCCTGAGAGGCAGAAACAGCAGGCTCTTGCCGCGAGTAGTCTTTGCTCCCTGTCCCCATATCTGTGTCAGATACCACGAGGGTTTTCAAAAAATGAAATCCCAAATCAAAGGCCTGAGTTCTGACTGATAACTGTTCCTTGGTACGAAACACGGTGGGAGGCTTCATTGGCACTTTTTCTTTGACCCACAAGACATTAGAACTCTGTGAGAGGCACTATTGCCTTCTGAACCTCATCCATCGTACCCAGATTACCTCATCCATCCTCACCCCATAGAGCCCGTTTTGTTACTTTCCAGGATGGGACTTTGGTTTTTAATTCCAGGTGAGACCTGTTGCTTTGGACTTGGGATGGCCCATCTCAGTAAGAGGATTGTGGATAGTAGTAGAGTAGTAGTAGTACTATTAGAAGGCAGGAGGAAACCAGCAATAGAAAGGGAACCAAACCTGTTCTCTTCGGACACCCACCAATACCAGCGAGCTCCAATACTATGATGACTGTATGTTCCTAGACAGTAAACTCCTTGTTGGCAGGAAATGTGTCTAACAACTGTGTTCTACTGTATTCTTCCAATTGCTTAGCAGTGCTCTGCACACAGTAAGTTCTCAGTAAATACAGTGATTTATAGTAATAGTGTTAAGCCCTTGTTATGTATGAAGCATGGTGCTAAGCACCAGGGTAATTACAAGTAAATAATGTGGTTAGTTGATAATGATTTATCAGTGATATTAGTGGTCTGCAGCTTTTTCAAAGTATTCCCTAATTCATCCAGTCATATTTATTGAGTGCTTAATATGTGCAGAGCACTGTACTAAGTGCCTGGGAGAGCACGATACAATAGAATTAGAAGACACATTCCCTGTCCACAACAAGCTTACAGTGTATAGTCCACAGGAATGAGTTTGGTATTTTAGATTTGCAAAAATTCAAGGAAAACAAATCTGTATGCTATGTGGTTAAAGGGAACCATTGAGGATGTTCGGATGTTCTTACCATATCATCGCAATGACTGTCCAAGATGGCACCATAGCTCTATTCCTCCAGACATCCTTTGTTGCTGCTCTCATCATCATCAATCGTATTTATTGAGCGCTTACCGTGTGCAGAGCACTGTATTAAGTGCTTGGGAAGTACAAGTTGGCAACATATAGAGACAGTCCCTACCCAACAGTGGGCTCACAGTCTAAAAGCAGGGTAGTGGATAGACTTACTGTAGCTTTCAAACACTTCCTTTGTCTTCCTGCAAAATGCCATTAATCAATCAGTCAGTGGTATTCATTGAGTATTTACTGTGTGCAGAGCACTGTACTAAGTGCTTGGGAAAACACAATACAGTATAGTTGGTGGACATGATCTCTGCCCACAAGAAGCTTACAGTGTAGAGGGGGAGATGGACATTAAAATAAGTAATAATAATTGTGGTATTTGTTAAGCACTTAGTATGTGCCAAGCACTATTCTAAACGCTGGGGTAGATACAAGCTAATCAGGTTGGACACAGTCCATGTCCCATATAAGGCTCCCCATTTTACAGATGAGGTAACTGAGGCACTAGAAGTGAAATGATTTGCCCAAGGTCACACAGCAGATGAGTGGCATAGCTGAGATTAGAATCCAGTTCCTTCTGACTCCCAGACCCATGCTTTATCCCCTAAGGCAATACTGTTTCTCAGTGAAACATAGATAAACAAAATAATAGAGAATAAGAATAGGTATTTAAGTTCTGTGGCACCAGGGTGAGTATCAAAGTGCTTAAGGGGTTCAAGGTCAAGTGCATAGTCAATGCAGAAGGGAGGTGGATGGGGAAATGAGGGCTTAATTAGGAATGGTTTCTTGGGGAAGATATGGTTTTAGGAGGGTTTTGAAGGTAGGAAGAGTGGTGAACTGTCAGAAGTTCCAAACCCAAAGGAGAATTTGGGCAAGGTGTTGGTAGCAAGACAGACAAGAAAGCAGGCTTGCATTATTCATTCATTCGTTCATTCAATTGCATTTATTGAGCGCTTACTGTGTGCAGAGCACTGTACTAAGTGCTTGGGAAGTACAAGTCGGCAACATATAGAGACGGTCCCTACCCAACAACGGGCTCACAGTCTAGAAGGGGGAGACAGACAACAAAACAAAACATGTAGACAGGTGTCAAAACCATCAGAATAAATAGAATTATAGCTATACACACATCATTAACAAAATAAATAGAGTTGTCAATATGTACAAGTAAAATAAACAGAGTAATAGATCTGTATGAATATATACAAGTGCTGTGGGTAAAGGAAGGAGGTAGGGTGTGGGGGTTGGGGAGGAGGAGAGGAAAAAGGGGACTCAGTCTGGGAAGGCCTCCTGGAGGAGGCGAGCTCTTAGTAGGGTTTTGAAGGGAGGAAGAGAGCTAGTTTGGCAGATGTGTGGAGGGAGGGCATTCCAGGCCAGGAGAAGTATGTGGGTCGGGGGTCGACGGTGGGACAGGCGAGAACGAGGTACAGTGAGGCGGTTAGCGGCAGAGGGGTGGAGGATGCGGGCCGGGCTGTAGGAGAGAAGGGAGGTGAGGTAGGAGTGGGTGAGGTGATGGAGAGCCTTGAAGCCGAGAGTGAGGAGTTTTTGCTTGGTTCATAGGTTGACAGGCAACCACTAGAGATTTTTTAGGAAGGGAGTGACCTGCCCAGAGCATTTCTGTACACAGATAATCCGGGCAGCAGAGTGAAGTATAGACTGAAGCAGGGAGAGACAGGAGGATGGGAGGTCAGAGAGGAGGCTGATGCAGTAATCCAGTCAGGATAGGATGAGAGATTGAACCAGCAAGGTAGCAGTTTGGATGGAGAGGAAAGGGTGTATCTTGGCGATGTTGTGAAGGTGAGACCGGAAGGTTTTGGTGACAGATTGGTTGTGTGGGGTGAATGAGAGAGCAGAGTCGAAGATGATACCAAGGTTGCGGGCTTGTGAGACGGGAAGGATGGTAGTGCCGTCAACAGTGATGGGAAAGTCAAGGAGAGGGCAGGGTTTGAGAGGGAAGATAAGGAGCTCAGTCTTGGACATACTGAGTTTTAGATGGCCACATACATACAGATGGAGATGTCCTGAAGGCAGGAGGAGATACAAGCCTGGAGGGAGGGAGAGAGAGCAGGGACGGAGATGTAGATTTGGGTGTCATCATCGTAGAGATGATAGTTGAAGCCATGGGAGTGAATGAATTCACCAAGGGAGTGACTGTAGATAGAGGACAGAAGGGGATTAAGAACTGCCCTTTGAGGAACCCCTACAGTAAGGGGAGGGGAGAATTAGGGGAGCAGAGTGCCCTGGATGAGTTGTAAACAGCGCTTAGAACAGTGCTTTGCACACAGTAAGGGTGTAACAAATACCATCATTATTAATAGGAAATCAAGAAGTTCTAAGTGGGGTGTGGCTGTCATGAAAACTATGCGAGACTAGAAAAGTTGAAGTGCCTAAATAATAATAATAATAATGATGGCATTTATTAAGTGCTTACTATGTGCAAAGCACTGTTCTAAGCACTGGGGAGTTTACAAGGTGATCAGGTTGTCCCATGTGGGGCTCACAGTCTTAATCCCCATTTTACAGATGAGGTAACTGAGGCCCAGAGAAGTTAAGTGACTTGCCCAAAGTCACACAGCTGATAAGTGGAGGAACCGGGATTTGAACCGATGACCTCTGACTCCAAAGCCCGTGCTCTTTCCACTGAGCCACGCTGCTTCCTGCTAAACACAGCAGGATCATTTTGACACTATATTAATGTTGGGAATTCTTGTTTGAGGGATGCTGCTAGTGAGGTGCTAGCAGAGCATTCCTTAAGCTTCCATATGCACATTGCTATTTATCCACAGATTTCTAAAAGGAGTCCGATGATGGATTCAGTGTGGATTGGAAAGCAGCCTTTTTGTAAAGGGTATGTTTGGTTCATCCACGCACAATCTAGAATCTTGGGGTGCTGTCCTACCTTCTCTTTGTTTGTGAAAGCTGAATGCCACAAAAAAGACTGACTGAATTTAACTCTTTGAGCAGTTCCATCAGTGAAGTACTGGAATGAGGTCAGTCTTCTAGCACTGAAGTTCTGTTTACCTGAATTCAGCAGCCCCGGCTGGGATAAGTGAGGAGAATGGATGACAGCAGGATAGCTGCTCTGTGGTAAATTGAAATTGAGAGACCAAAAGCCAGGAGCACAGTGGAAATGTTTGAGAGCACAGTAAAACAAAGCCTCTGACAATCAATCAATTGTATTTATTGAGCACTTACTGCATGCCGAGCACTGTACCTAGAGCTTGGGATAGTACACTGTAACAGAGTCAGTAGATGCATTCCATACCCAGAGGGATCGCAATGCTCATTCCCATCTGAAAACTGGGAGTCAGTTGCCGAGTTTAGACCAGTGAGGAAAGGAGCGGCTCCTTTTGAGTAGAAGCTTTGAAAGAAATAAAATACAAGGAGGCAGAAGTGGAAGCCACTTTTGTTGTTGCGCATAGCAAATAGAAAAGAACAGCCAACAGCCTTGGTGTGCTCATCATGCTTCCAGTCTCACTTGGGCCTGTTGATTCACATGCAGGGGACTTTCACCAGCAGAAGTGTCATCTTTGAGTAAGCAGGACGACTGTGTGTGTAATATATTGGGTCATAATTTAATCAGTGGAAAGTTCATAGGGGAAGTTGTGTTCTCCCTCCACTCCCCTGGAATAAACATGAGAAAGAAACTGAAAACAAATGCAACTAAACCTGAGCAACATTTGCTTATACATGCTGATGTAAAAAATATGTTTTCATCTACAAAGCCTCATTTAATACTAAATACGAAAGTGAGGTTTGATGGAAGTTTTGTTGGAAATTAAGTAGTTTGACTGCAGATTAAGACTAGCATTGTTTCGGAAATTGCTTCTCTATTAAGTACAAGTGCATGTATTTCCAGTTTACCATCAAGGAGCCTCTAGTTAAACACTGAACAATGCAGCAATTCATACAAAATTCCACCCTAATACACTTTGATACATAAACTGTCCAAAACACATTTTATGATATTTTTAAAATAGTCCCTTATAGCCCAATTTAAAAAGGGAAAATTGAATGGAAAAAAAAGCATTAACACAATGTCAGCCAATTTATTGTAAGATTGAAACATTAAATTTACTAACAGTATATATTCAGCTAGCTGTGACATAGAATTTCAATTTTTGTATTCAGGGTTCAAAGGGGGATTTAATAATCTTGGGACTGAAACAAACAACGTTAATAATAATTTATACACCTTAATGACTTTCAGACTGGCATTTAAGAGTACTTTATACAAATATGAAGTTAATTAATCTCTCAATCCCATTTTGTAGATAAGATGAAAACCAAAAGCAATAGTTATGGGACCACATCTATAATTGTACACTGAATTCATGGAAGAGTTGGAGTGACCAAGTTTTTGAAACTCCAAGTGTGGCTGCCTGGTGAATTCTAGGGGATGTGGGCAATGGTCCAAGAGCTCATTCATTCAATTGTTGTAATAATAATAATTATGGAATTTGTTAAGTGCTTACTATGTACCAGGCCCTGTATTGAGTGCTGCGGTGAATACAGGCAGATCGGGGCTGGACATAGTCCCTGTCCCACATGGGGCTCACAGTCTTAATCCTCATTTTACAGATGAGGTGACTGAGGCCCAGAGAAGTAAAGTGACTTGCCCAAGGCCACATAGCAGACAAATAACAGAACTGGTTTGAGAATCCATAGCCTTCTGACATTCAGGCCCATACGCTATCGACTGTGCCATGCTGCTTCTTTATTGAGCCCTTTCTGTGTGCAGAGTGCTGTCCTAAACTCTTCAGAGAGCACAATATAACAGTAAACAGACTCATTCCCTGCCCACAACAGTCCAGGAATGGGAAGGGTGTGGAAAAAAATAAGAAGTTAAGGAGGGGGGCAGGCGATAGACTGTGAGCCCATTATTGGGTAGGGATTGTCTCTATATGTTGCTGATTTGTACTTTCCAAGCGCTTAGTAGAGTGCTCTTCACACAGTAAGCACTCAATAAATACAATTTAATGAATGAATGAATGAATGATAGAAGAAAGAGACAAATATGCAAAACTATATCTATCTATATGCATATATATGTTATATATATAGATAGATAGATATTTAACAAAGAGAGATAAATGCACTAGGAAAAATACACATGCATCTATAAAGCAGAAGAGACACACAGAATTTCATAAAGGAGGATAGAATCACATAGGTGTAGGCATCCATAAAGGAGGAGAAACATATAAATAATAATAATAATGGCATTTATTAGGTGCTTTCTATGTGCAAAGCACTGTTCTAAGTGCTGGGGAGGTTACAAGGTGATCAGGGTGTCAAGGGGGGCTCACAGTCTTAATCCTCATTTTACAGATGAGGTAACTGAGGCACAGAGAAGTTAAGTGACTTGCCCAAAGTCACACAGCTGACAGTTGGCAGAGCCTGGATTTGAACCCATGACCTCTCACTCCAA
This sequence comes from Tachyglossus aculeatus, assembly GCF_015852505.1. Lineage (NCBI taxonomy): Eukaryota > Metazoa > Chordata > Mammalia > Monotremata > Tachyglossidae > Tachyglossus > Tachyglossus aculeatus. Next base: position 18,988,640 of record NC_052087.1, on the reverse strand, counting down.
AGCCTCTGCTCTTTCCATTGAGCCATGCTGTGGAGTGACACACATGGATGAGCATACATAAAGAAAGTGAGACAAACAGGCACACTCAGAGGGAAGCACACAGATTCAGTGACACACCCACAGAGAAGAAAGACAGTGGTATACACTAAGCACTTACTATGCACAGAGCACTGTACTAAGCTCTTGGGAGAGTACAATATGATAAAGTTGGAAAACACAATCCCTGCTCACAAGGAGCTTGCAGTCTAGAAGGGGAGACAGACACTAAAATAAAGTATGGATATGTTCATAAGTGCTGAGGGTGGGGTGAATAACAAGTGTGTAAAGAGCACAGATCCAAATGCATAGTTGTTGCAAAAGGAAGGAGTAGGAAAGGTGAGGGCTGAGTCTGGGACAACCTTTTGGAGGAGATGTGATTTAATAAGACTTTGAAGGAGGGGAGGGTGATGCTCAGTTGGATATGAAAGGGGAGGAAGTTTCAAGCCAGGGACAAGATGTGGATGAGAGGTCAGTAGTGGAATACTTGAAATCAAGGTACAGTGAGTATGTTGGTGTTAGGGGACTGAAGAGAGCATGCTGGGTTCTTGTAGAAAATCCATTACGTAAGATATGAGGGTGCAAAATGAATGAGTGCTTTAAAACCAGTGGTAAGGAGCTTCTATTTAATGTGCAGGTGGATGGGCAACCCCTGGAGGTTCTTGAGGAGAGGGAAAACACAGACTGAATTCTTTTTAGAAAAAATGATCCGGACAACACAGTGTAGTGTGGATTGGAGTGGGGAAAGACAGGAGGCAAGGAAGTCAGCAAAGAGGCTGATGCAGAAATCAAGGCATGTAGGATAAGTGCGTGGATCAACTTGGTATCAATTTGGATGGAAAAGAAAGGCTGAATTTTAGCGATGTTGTGAAGGTAGAACCGATAGGATTTGGTTACAGATTGAATATGTGGATTGAATGAAAGAAAGGGAAAAGTCGAGGATATGCCAAGGTTCTGAGCTTGTGAGACAGGGAGGATGGTGATATTGTCTATAGTGATGGAAAAGTCATGGGTAAGGCTGGGTTTGGGTGGGATTAGGAGAAGTTCTGTTTTGGACATGTTAACCTGTAAGTGTGGGTGGGACATCTAAGTAGAGATGTTCTGAAGGCAGGAGGGAATCTGAGACTGTAGAGAAGGAGAGAGATCATGGATGGAGATGGAGATTTGGGAATTATCTGCATAGAGATGGTAGTTGAAGCCATGGGAGCAAATGAGTTCTCCCAAATAGTGTAGTTGGAGAATAGACAAGGACCTAGAACTGAACCTTCAGGGACTCCTACAGTTAGGGAGTGGTAGGCAGAGGGGGATCCTGCCATAGAAACTGAGAATGAGCTGACAGAAATAGGAGGAGAACCAGGAGAGGATAGGGTCAGTGAAGCCAAGGTTAAGTAATGTCTCAAGGTGCAGAGTTCATCACTAAATCCTTTGGGTTGCACGATCACAACATCACTAAAATCCACCCTTTCCTCTCCATCCAAACTGCTACCACATTAATATAATCACTTATCCTCTGCCGCCTTAGTTACTGTACCAGCATCATTGCTGACATTCCAGGCTCCTGTCTCTTCCCACTCCAGCTCATACTTCACTCGGCTGCCCGGATCATTTTTCTACAAAACGTTCAGAGCATGTTTCCCCATTCTTCAAGAAGCTCCGATGGTTGCCCATCCACCTCCACATCGAACAAAAACCCCTCACCATTGATTTTAAAGCACTCAATCAGCTTGCCCCATCCTATGTCACTTCACTACTCTTCTACTACAACACAACCTGTACCCTTTGCTCCTTTCATGCTAACCTTCCCATTGTACCTCAATCTAGTCAATCTCACTGCTGATTCGTCGCCCACATCCTCCCTCTGGCCTGGAATTCCCTCCCACCTCAAATCTGACAGACAGTTTCTCTCCATGCCTTCAAAGCCTTATCAAAGCCTATGGCCTCTTCTCCCATTCCCTTCTGCGTTGCCCTGATTTGCTCCCCTTATTCATTGCCCCTTCCCAGTCCCGTAGTGCTTACATACATATCTGTAATTTATTTATTTATATTAATGTCTGTATCCCCCTCTAGTCTGTAAGCTCACTGTGGGCAGGGAATGTGTCTGATTTTTGTTATATTGAACTCTCCTAAGTGCTTAGTACAGTGCTCTGCACAAAATAAACACTCAAAAAAGTACTATTGAATGAATGAATAAAGGAAATGGGGTGATAACTGGAGGATGCTGTGGGGTCAAGGGAGGACTTTTTCTTTGGATGGAAGATTTGTGCACATGTTTGAAAGCAGAGCAAGGAACATGCCAGAGGTAAACTCAGAGCCAAACAAATAAGACAACAAAGTACCACACACACAATTTCTTCACATGCCAGATTTTTATGCACAATAATTATTTCTGATTGCCACTTTCTGAAGAAAGGAATGGAGGGTAAGATACTTTGTCATAGGTCCTGAACACCTTTTTTCATGGTATTTGTTAAACACTTACGATGTATCAAGCACTCTTCTGAGATCTGAGGTAGATAAAAGTTAATCAGGCTGGATACAGGCCCTGAGCCACATGAGACTCACAGTCAAAGTAGTTGGGAGGGCAGGTGTTGAATTCCCATTTTTCAGTTGAGGAAACTGAGGCATAGAAAAGTTAAGTAACCTGTCAGAGGTCTCACAGCAGGCACAATTGTTAAGGAGCATGCTCTAGTAACAAGAGCCCAGGTCTGGGAGTCGGAGGACCTGTGTTCTAAACCTACCTCTGATACTTACCTGCTTTGTGACTTGGACGTCACTTGACTTCTCTGTTCTTCAATGCACTCATACGTAAAATGGGGAGTCTATACCTTTTCTCCCTCCTATGAGCCCCATGTGGGACCTGATGCTCTTGAATCTCAGCCAGCACTTAGTATAGTGCTTGGCACATAGTAAGTGCTTAACAAATACCACACCTATCATTATTATTATCAAGTGGTGGAACTGGGATAGAACACAGGTGCTTTGGCTCCCAGACCCTTGCTCTTTCCATTAGACCATGTTGCTCAGGGCAAATCACAGCCTGTGAACCCAGACCTTACTCCAGATTTAGCTTTTAGAACCCACTGGGGTAAGTATTAAAACTCAGAAGCATACTGCTTTTGGCACACTGTAATTTGAATATTTTTCTCAGTGTTTGGAGTCTGGCAGCACATCCTATAAAGCTGCACTGCAATGTCAAATGTGCCAAGAGGAGCTTGGCAATGATTCAATAAAGCCGTAAGTCTGACTATGGAAAGTTCAACCTTTAAAAAAATGAATAATAACCTTTTAAATGCACAGTTGAATTGAGTGCCAGTAGCTGTGCTTTCTTTTATAATGAAGCAATTATTGGAAATAATGTATGTTGTGAGGACAGTGAGGGTATGGGCTCATCAACTCCTATCACAGCCCACAAAATGATGTGGTCTCTGATCTTCAGGGGAATCCCCTTCTCCTAATCATCACTGGTGAGGGGAGGGAGATGATGAGCTTTTCATGTTGGCATGGCAACACACCGGATTGTCAAAAACTGTGGGGGATAAGGGCATGCTACAGTGATGTTATCACCACGCAATTTGTCTTTGCTTTTCCTTAGCTGAACTGGAAGGATAGTTTTCGTAAAAGGAATGAGTGAGACTTATTCCATTTAAACAGTAGGAGGGTCACACTAATGAATTTGTGCAGAAATGCTCTGGGCATGTTACTCCCCTCCTCAAAAATCTCCAGTGGCTGCCAGTCAACCTACGCATCAAGCAAAAACTCCTCAGTCTTGGCTTCAAGGCTCTCCATCACCTCGCCCACTCCACCTCACCTCCCTTCTCTACTTCTACAGCCCAGCCTGCACCCTCCGCTCCTCTGCCACTGTACCTCGTTCTTGCCTGTCCTGCCGTCGGCCCCCGGCCCACATCCTTCCCCTGGCCTGGAATGCCCTCCCTCCACACATCCGCCAAGCTTCCTCCCTTCAAAGCCCCACTGAAAGCTCACCTCCTCCAGGAGGCCTTCCCGGACTGAGCCTCCTTTTTCCTCTCCTCCTCCCCATCCCCCCCACCCTACCTCCTTCCCCTCCCCACAGCACCTGTATATATGTTTGTACAGAGTTATTACTCTATTTATTTTACTTGTACATATTTACTATTCTATTTATTTTGTTGATGATGTGCATCTACCTTTATTTCTATTTATTCTGATGACTTGACACCTGTCCACATGTTTTGTTTTCTGTCTCCCCCTTCTAGACTGTGAGCCCGTTGTTGGGTAGGGACTGTCTCTATATGTTGCCAACTTGTACTTCCCAAGCACTGATTACAGTGCTCTGCACACAGTAAGCACTCAATAAATACGATTGAATGAATGAAATGACCCCCATGGCAATAGCACCTTCATCTCTCTTTACTTAATAGCTTCCCAACTGGTCTCCTACTTTTTGCCTTGTTCCCAGTGACACAATCACTTGCTGACATATCTCCAGGACTTGCTTTAGTGGTGACAGAAGATTGGAAACCATAACAATTCTACTTTCACTCCTCCCCAATTTCTACCTGTGGTGAATTCCAGAAAAGCTAAATTCTGAAGCTGGCACTAAACAATATCAATCAATCAATCAATTGTATTTATTGAGCGCTTACTGTGTGCAGAGCACTGTACTAAGCGCTTGGGAAGTACAAGTTGGCAACATATAGAGATGGTCCCTACCCAACAGTGGGCTCACAATGAATGGGAGTAGGAGTTCTGAGCTCTAATAATAATAATGGCATTTATTAACTGCTTACTATGTGCAAAGCATGGTTCTAAGTGCTGGGGAGGTTATAGCATTATCAGGTTGTCCCATGGAGGGCTCACAGTCTTAACCCCCATTTTACAGATGAGGTAACTGAGGCACAGAGAAGTTAAATGACTTGCCCAAAGTCACACAGCTGACAATTAGTGGAGTCGAGATTTGAACCCATGACCTCTCACTCCAAAGCCCATGTTCTTTCAACTGAGGCATGCTGCAATCCTGGCTCTGCCACTTGACTGCTCTGGCACTTTGGGAATGTCAATTAACTTCTTTTTTCCTCAGTGGCCTCACCTGTAAAATGGAGATTAAACACCTGTTCTCCCTGCCTTTTAGACTCTGAGTGCCACATAAGGCAGGGACTATTAGTCATATTTACTGAGCATTTAACTGTGTGCAGAGCATTGTACTAAGTACTTGGAAGAGTACAACAGAGTTGAAAGACAAATTTCCTGCCAACATTGTCGAATTGGAATGTATTGTATCTATACCAGTACTTAAATAATAATAATAATTGTGGTATTAAGTGCTTACTATGTGCCAGGCAATCTACTAAGTGCTGCAGTGGATACCGGCAAATCAGCTTGGACACAGTTCCTGTCCCACGTGGGGCTCACAGTCTCATTCCCCATTTTACATATGAGGGAACTGAGGCCCAGAGAAGTTAAGTGACTTGCCCAAGGTCACCCAGCAGACAAGTGGTGGAGCTGGGATTAGAACCCCGTGACCTTCTAACTCCCAAGCTCTTGCTCTAGCCACTACACCATGCTGCTTCTCAGTGCTGGACCCATTGTAAGCACTGTGAAAATACCACAATTATTTTTAGTGTTATGAAATTGGGATGCTTTACCCAGACTTATGCTAAAGGAGTTTTTAGGGTACCAAGTACTGTTTGCCTAAAATGCATAGCTGGGATTATGGGATGTAAAACTGAGTTGTACACCATTCTTTATCCCAATCAAGTTTTCTTAATGAAAGCTTTTCACTTTGCTGTGTTCTTCTGAGACTACCTGGAAAATGGATGAATGTGATGACATTTTCTTTTCTTTTTAGACTATTGTACAGTTGCTGGATTGGCATTTTAAAGCCTTAAATGATCCATCTCCAGTTTTCATGCCTCCCTGATGAAAATGCTAATAAAGATACTGCTGAAAAATCACAGCCCAGCATCGCTAAAATATTGCTTTGATCTAATTGGTACTATGATTACAATCAAAATTACATAAAGGGGAAAAAAGATGAAATGTTTCCATGAAAGCTAAGCCATATTGAATTCACACAACACAGCCAGTTGTGCACCGCTTTTACTTGAGAAACAAGTAGGCATGCCTTTATGCAGAAGAGTTCAATAAAACGTGGACTTGAATATCTAAACATTTAGCTAGCCCTGCCTGTGCTTTCATAGGTTTTTCATTTCATATAGTTGGGTTCTCCAAGAGCAGATTGTGTGTTATTTGAGATTGCCAAGTGCACACAACACACATCATTTTGTCTTTATTACTGAACTAACCACTGTCCTAATTTTTCCCTCAATCATCCAGTTAGTGGTATTTGAGTGTTTACTTTTCCAGAGCACTGTACTAAGTTCTTGGGAGTGTACACTACATTTGGTAGACAAGATCCCTGCCCTCAAGGAATTTAAAGTTTAGCAGGGGAGACAGGTACTAAAATAATTTACGGGTACAGGTTGCTACTGAGAATAAGAATATGTGCGTAAGTGCTGTGGGACTAGAGATTCATTCAATCATATTTATTGAGCACTTACTGTGGGCAGAGATGGGGATAGTACCTAATTGCCTAGTTACCTAATGGGACCAAGTGACTAGGTAAAACAGTAGGGAGAGAAAGTAAGGTGTGGGGGATAAGAGATTAGTCAGGGAATGCTTCCTGGAGGAAATGGTTGAAAAAATGGATTGTCATTGCCCACAGGGTTAATTAGTAATTATTACTGCCTTCAGAATGATGTTTTTGAAGAGGATGATGAGTATTGGTTAAACTTAAAGTTGACCACACAAAATCTCACCATTTATCCTGAGACTCCTTTCTTAAACTTTGAACTTTGTCTTTCAAAAAAATAAATTGAACAGGTTAGTGCTTTTTAGTGATACAATTATGAGTCTAAATGATTTAAGATTATAAATAAAATCTAATAAGGTTTAAATTTTATTGCTCAATTTAAGGCTGTTGCAAGAAAATTGTGAGGTCAATGCCACTTTGATGACAGTCATTTTAAACATCAGGGGAGCTTTTATTAACAGAAGTAGTGAGTTATTACTCAATGCATTAAACTCATTTTTTCTAAAGGTAGAGTCTGGGGGTGCAAGTGAGGGTATAAATGGGGGTACTATGAGAGTTATACCGTAATCATCAGGAGTGACAGAAGCAGAGTAGTGACAGAAGGAAAGATGGGGAATTGACAAATAGCCAACAATGTGGTCTAGCGGAAAGAGCACAGGTCTGGAAATAAGATGGCTTGGTTTCTAATCCTGGCACCCTTACTTGCTTGCTGTTTGACCTTGGGCAAGTCACTGAACTTCCCTATGCCTCAGTTTCCTCATCTGTCAAATAGGGATTCGATAATAATAATAATGATGATGGCATTTGTTAAGAGCTTACTATGTGCAAAACACTGTTCAATCAGGTTGTCCCATGTGGGGCTCACAGTCTTAATCCCCATTTTACAGATGACGTAACTGAGGCTCAGAGAATTTAAGTGACTTGCCCAAGGTCACACAGCAGACATGTGGCGGAGCTGGGATTAGAACCCATGACCTCTGATTCCCAAGCCCGTGCTCTTTCCACTGCGCCACAAAGCTTCCTGCGTAGACTGTGAGTCCCATGTGGAGCAGAGGCTGTGTCCACCCTGGCTATTTTGTATGTACCCCATCACTTAGCATAGTGCTTTACACATAGTAAGCACTTAGCAAATACCATAATTATTAAATATTATTAAATGACAAAGGGCCCAGTCTGATGTTTTCATTAAGAACATTGTTCATAAAAACATTGACTAAGGTCTCAAGAAGATGTTTTATTTAGCCTTAAAAGTTGACCAAATTTAACCCTTGTCAATTTTTCTAATACTCACCCATAAAATGAAATCTTATGAAAGGACTTTGACAGTTAATTGCATGCCAGAGGGCATGACTGATTTTTACCCAAATGTCAGAATAATTTTTTGGAACAAAAAATTTGGGAACCCATGCATTACAACATGCTGTAATAAGTTCTTGCCTTAGGCTATCAAATGATTATATTTCTTCTGGAGAACCAAATATTTCTTTAAGCATTTAAACACATTTTTTGAGGTGAAGATCATGCTTAATAATGTTTAGATTTTCAAGATTACATTGTAGGTATGGTGTGACAAATGAAAAAAGTGAATTATTGATAGTTTTTTGTTTAAAATATCCTGTTTAAAAAATCAGGCAGAAAATCCTCACCCTCGGCTTCAAGGCTGTCCATCACCTCGCCCCCTCCTACCTCACCTCCATTCTCTCCTTCTACAGCCCAGCCCGCACCCTCCGCTCCTCTGCCGCTAATCTCCTCACCATGCCTCGTTCTCGCCTGACCCGCGTTGACCCCCGGCCCATGTCATCCCCCTGGCCTGGAATGCCCTCCCTCCCAACATCCGCCAAGCTAGCTTTCTTCCTCCCTTCAAGGCCCTACTGAGAGCTCACCTCCTTCAGGAGGCCTTCCCAGACTGAGCCCCCTCCTTCCTTTCCCCCTTGTTCCCTTCTCCATCCCCCCGTCTTACCTCCTTCCCTTCCCCACAGCACCTGTATATGTATATATATGTGTATATATATATATATATATATATATATATATGTACATATTTATTACTCCATTTATTTTACTTGTACATATCTATTCTATTTATTTTATTTTGTTAATATGTTTGGTTTTGTTCTCTGTCTCCCCCTTCTAGACTGTGAGCCCACTGTTGGGTAGGGACTGTCTCTATATGTTGCCAACTTGTACTTCCCAACCGCTTAGTACAGTGCTCTGCACACAGTAAGCGCTCAATAAATACGATTGATTGATTGATTGATTTTTGATACAAAATTGAAGACTTCAGGATAAAATAATTCAAGCAGGTGAAAGCCTGCTTTTTTCACTAATGCAACTTAATTGTTGCTTTGCTGACTAGCTTTCCTAGAACTATATGTAAATTACATCTCTTTGTTTAGTCAAGACAAGCTTGTGTGCATCTGCTTTTAAATACAGTGGAAGTCAAGTGAAGCCTTCTAATATAAATTAGAAGTTCATAGTTTTTAAAGATGTACCAGACATCAACTGCTAAATGCCAATAATTGGAAATATATTAACTCCCTGGTGCTAAAACCTGATTCAGCTAAATGATTTTCCATGACACTGAATTTTGTCAGCATGCTAAAATCATTGGTACCACTCTGGTAGCCACTCTGTTTACAACATGGAACTGTAGATTTTTGTACAAAGCACTTGTCAACCTGACGTTGATCTTGGGAAGGAGTTAGTTTGGCTGGACAAAGTGACTTTCAAATTTTCAGCCTCTATGAGAACAGCATTATTGAAGCACCTACAGTTCAAAATTAAAAGCCCATAAAATCATTAAAACCTTGTTAAATCCAATTCTGAATAGGCAGCGTTTCTGAAGAGGAGGTCTCCCACCTGCTTTCTACATCCATCCCCTCCATATGAATCTTTGGCCCTTATCCCCTCTCAGCTCTTAATAACACTGGCTCCCACACTCCTCTCCTCCCTCCCACCCCTCTTATTTCAAATTCTCACTCTCCAATGGCTCCTTTCCCTCTGCTTTGAAACACACCCAAGTCTTTCCCATACTAAGAAAGCCTTTTCTTCATGCCACGTCCCCATTCATCTATTACTCCATCACCTAACTTCCTTTTCTATCCAAACTCTTGGATTGGGTTGTATACACTGACTGCCTTTGTTTTCTCTGTATCAACTCTTTTCTTGCCCCATTACAGCCAGAATTTCACTTCACTCTACCAGACTGTGCTTTTTTTAAGATTACCTCCTCTAAAGTCAAACCCAAAAGTAGTAGTAATATTTATTAAGCACTTTCTTTGTAGAAGACGCCATACTAAGCAATGTGAAAGAGTGTACAGGTGGGAATTAGATATAGACCTTGTCTCTGAAAGGGCTTACAATCTCTCTACTCTATCTTAACCACCCTCATCCTCTCAGTTGCCTTTGACACTAGGGACCATTCAATCTTCCTCAAAAGATTTTCAGGCCTTGGTTTTACAAAAATGGTATTAGCCTTCAAGAAGGAAGTTTCTATGGAGCAAAGGGGATGGAAGCCAGATTGGAAGGAGTCAAGGAGAGAATTGGAGGAGAGGAAGTGGAGACAGCAGGTGTAGAAAACTCGCTCAAGGAGTTTGGAAACAAGTGGTAGGAGGGAGATGGCATGATATCTGGAGGGAGCCATTGGGTCAAAGGAGGGGTTTTTTATGATAAGGGGGACATGGGCATGTTCGAAAACAGTGAGGAAGAAGCCACTGTAAAGCAAACAGTTGAAGGTGGTGTTCAAGTTGGGGACAAGTGCTTTGATCAGTTCAAAAGGTTGGGGTCGGATGTGGCAGGTGGAGGGGGTGCATTTTGAGAGAAGGCAGAAGATCTCTTGAGATATTCCCGGGAAAGATAGGAGAGTTGAAGAAGGGACAGGAGGAGGGAGGGACTGGAGAGTAGCAAGGGAGATTTTAGGGAGATCATGCCTGGTAGTTTCAATTTTTTCAATAAAGTAGGTAGCCAAGTCAGTAGGGGCAAGTGATGGGGGAGACAGGGGAATAGGGGGCTTGAGGAGGGTGTTAAACATCTGGAGTAACTGGTGATTGCAATGGGCATGGGTGTTAAAAGGATGGAGAAATAATTGCTTTAACTTAATTTTTTGGTTTGAAAATATACCTGTATTATGGTATATATTTTACTAAAAACTTAATGTTATTACTTGCCATCTGTTACAAAACCTCTGGAAAATGATATGAAATTATTTTATATGATCTATACTATTACATTAAGGGTAATTAAACTATTGTTAACTAAAGTATCTGGCCTGGAACACCCCCCTCTTCATAGTAATAATAATGATGATGGTATTTGTTAAGTGCTTACTATGTGCTGAGCACCATTCTAAGCGCTGGGGTAGATACAAGGTAATCAGGTTGTCCTACATGAGGCTCCCAGTCTTAATCCCCATTTTACAGATTAGGTAACTGAGGCACAGAGAAGTGAAGTGCCTTGCCCAAGGTCACACAGCAGAGAAGTGGTGAAGGCAGGATTAGAACCCGCGTCCTCTGACTCCCAAGCCCGAGTTCTTTCCACTGAGCCATGCTAATTCTCAATCTTCATATCTAGCATACATTACCCTCCCCAACTTCAAAGCCTTATTGAAGGCATATCTCCTCCAAGGGGATCTTCTCTGACGAAGCGGTCATTTCCTCTTCCACTCCCTTTTGCACATGGATTCGCTTCCTTTATTCACCCCTCCCTCAGCACCCACAGCACTTATATACATATTTGTAATTTATATTAATATCAGTCTCCCCCTGTAGACTGTAAGCTTATCTACCAATTCTATCAACATGCCTATCAATTCTGTTATATTGTACTCTCCCAAGTGCTTACTAGTGTTCTGGACTCAGGAAGTGCTCAATGAATATGATTGATTGAAGTAAATCAAAGTCTAACATCACAATGTTAGGCTAAATAGGGAGGTATAATTTGATTCAGAATTTTTGTAGAAGGCTGCAGAATTAGGAAATTTGTTCTGTATGCTCTGGAAGTGATTTTTCAATTTTTGAAGGGCTTCAGGCACAGAGTTTAGGGAATTTCTCTGTAAAAGTTACTATCAGATTGTGAGCACTGAGGCTCCTCTCAACGGTTAGCTCCACCAGACCTAGCTATTTGTTTCACTGCTATGCTACAACTTGCGGTTTCACTCAGCCTACAGTAAGGGTCCTCACCGAAAGTAGCCAAAAATTTTCATCTCTGGCTTTATGACTTACTGGCTGTGTGACCTTGGCAGGACACTTAACTTCTCTGTGCTTCAATGTCCTCATTTGTAAAATGAGGATTCAATATCTGCCCACCCATCTACTTTGATCGTGTCCCATGTAGGACAGGGGCTGTGTCCGATTTGATTATCTTATATCTTCCCCAGCACATAGTATAGTGCTTGACACAGTTAAGTACTTAACAGATACCATTATCATTATTGTCACTGTTATTGTTATTACCACATTGGCAGGGATTGCTCTAACCAATCCACAGTGAATACCCAGGGACTACTCTTATCTCTTTTGTAATAATGCCTTTGATTTTTCCAGAATCCCCTGTTAAATTTCTTCAGATTAGGGACCAGGTCTTATTTTTATTTTTATTCTCCATTCCTACAGTAGTGCTTTCTCACTAACTGGTAATTATGGTGGTAGTTTTGACTTTCTGTAGTTCAACACTAGGATGACCTGGGTCCATTAGCTGAATTCAGAGAAAAAAATGAAGATGAATACGCGGGTGAAAGATCTGCTTTACAGGTAAAGAGTTATAAAGAACCTTGCTTAAAATAACATTTTTCTGAAGTCCATTTCTAACACCAAAGTTGACATGAAATTGCTTAGGTTCAATTAAAGTTACACTGATTAACCTAGAGCCATGAGTGAATTTATAAAAAAGGAAATTTATATAGAGTGGTTCTCAGGGAAAATTTCTGGGAAAATATGTTGGGCATAGTATGGGTTAGCTGCCTTAAAAAAAATGATCCTCAAGACCGGTAGTGTAGCCGTCCTTGCCTGAGAGATTTAAAATTAATTGAAATTCAGGGACAAAGCAATCCCTGCTGGCACAGGATGATCTAGATGTCTCCTGCTAATTGCTATTTCTAGGTTCTCTGGTAGCTCCTGGGTCTGTTTTTGCTTAAAAATCCTGAGTGTTTTGCTCCCATCCAGGGCTCCTGAAGTGGAGGAGAGATAGCCTCATTCAGTCCATTGGTACTGTCTTATTTTCCACTTGAAGCTTGTGTTCCAGTTTTGAACCCAGAAGCAGTATGGAAGCATTCATTCATTCATTCAGTCGTATTTATTGGGCACTTACTGTGTGCAGAGCACTGTACTAAGTACTTGGGAGAGTACAATATATCAATAAACAGACACATTCCTTTCCCACAACGAGGAAGCACCGGGGCTTAGTAAGCACTTAATATAGTGTTCTGTACACAGTAAGCACTCAATAAAAAGGTTGAATGAATGAAAGAGCATGGGCCTGAGAAACAAATCATAATAATCTAATCCTGGCTCTGCCATGTGCCTGCTATGTGACCTTGGGAAAGCTTCTTAACTTCTCTGAATCAGTGTTGCCTAGTGAGCAGGGGCCTGGAAATCAAAAGGTCTTGGGTTCCAATCCCAGCTTTGTCACTTGCCTGCTATGTGACCATGTCACTTCCCTTTTCGATGCCTGAAGTACCTCATCTGTAAAATGGAGATTAAGACTGCGAGCCCCATGTGGTGGAAGGACTGTGTCCAACTTGATTAGATTGTGTCTACCGCAGTACTAGAATAGTGCCTGGCACTTAGTAAGCACTTAACAAATACCATTATCATTATTATCATTATTATTATCATTATTCTCTGTGCCTCAGTTTTCCCAATTCTCCCTTACCCTTATCTGTAAACTCCATCTGGGTCAGGGACTCTGTTTAATGTATTTTATATACCCCAATGCTTGGCACAGAGTAAGTACTTAACAGATACCACAATATCAGAATTATCCACTAGATTGCAACCTCCTTGAGGGAAGGGATCATGTTCATTGATTCATTCATTCAATCATATTTATTGAGCGCTTACTGTGTGCAGAGCACTATACTAAGCGCTTGGGAAGTACAAGTTGGCACATATAGAGACGGTCCCTACCCAACAGTGGGCTCACATCATCATCATCATCATCAATCGTATTTATTGAGCGCTTACTGTGTGCAGAGCACTGTACTAAGCGCTTGGGAAGTACAAATTGGCAACATATAGAGACAGTCCCTACCCAACAGTGGGCTCACAGTCTAGAAGGGGGAGACAGAGAACAAAACAAAACATATTAACAAAATAAAATAAATAGAATAAATATGTACAAGTAAAATAAATAAATAAATAAATAAATAGAGTAATAAATACGTACAAACATATATACATATATACAGGTGCTGTGGGGAGGGGAAGGAGGTAAGGTAGGGAGGTTGGAGAGGGGGAGGAGGGGGAGAGGAAGGAGGGGGCTCAGCCTGGGAAGGCCTCCTGGAGGAGGTGAGCTCTCAGTAGGGCCTTGAAGGAAGAGAGCTAGCTTGGCGGATGTGGGGAGGGAGGGCATTCCAGGCCAGGGGGATGACATGGGCCGGGGGTCGATTCCGGGACAGGCAAGAACAAGGCACGGTGAAGAGATTAGCGGCAGAGGAGCGGAGGGTGTGGGCTGGACTGTAGAAGGAGAGAAGCGAGGTGAGGTAGGAGGGGGCGAGGTGATGGAAAGTCTTGAAGCCCAGGGTGAGGAGTTTCTGCCTGATGCATAGGTTGATTGGTAGCCACTGGAGATTTTTGAGGCGGGGAGTAACATGCCCAGAGCGTTTCTGGATAAAGACAATCCAGGCAGCGGCATGAAGTATGGATTGAAGTGGGGAGAGACAGGAGGATGGGAGATCGGAGAGGAGGCTGATACAGTAATCCAGATGGGATAGGATGAGAGCTTGAATGAGCAGGGTAGCAGTTTGGATGGAGAGGAAAGGGCAGATCTTGACAATGTTGCGGAGGTGAGACCGGCAGGTTTTGGTGATGGACTGGACGTGAGGGGTGAACGAGAGAGCGGAGTCGAGGATGACACCAAGGTTGTGGGCTTGTGAGACGGGAAGGATGGTAGTGCCGTCAACAGTGATGGAAAAGTCAGAGAGAGGGCAGGGTTTAGGAGGGAAGACAAGGAGTTCAGTCTTGGACATGTTGAGTTTTAGGTGGCAGGCAGACATCCAGATGGAGATGTCCTGAAGGCAGGAGGAGATGTGAGCCTGGAGGAAGGGAGAGAGAGAGCAGGGGCAGAGATGTAGATTTGGGTGTCATCAGCTTAGAGATGATAGTTGAAGCCGTGGGAGTGAATGATGTCACCAAGGGAGTGAGTGTAGATCGAGAACAGAAGGGGACCAAGAACTGAATCTTGAGGAACCCCTACAGTAAGGGGGTTTGAGGGGGAGGAGGAGCCTGCAAAAGAGACTGAGAATGAACGGCTGGAGAGATGAGGAGAACCAGGAGAGGATGGAGTCTGTGAAGCCAAGGTTGGATAGCTAACTAGCTCTATTGCATTGGATTCATACAAGCACTCAGAATAGTGCTCTGCACAGAGTAAATGCTCGATAAATACCATTGATTCAGAGAGTGACTGAATAAGAAGCATTCCCCAAGGGGCAGGTGACTAAACTTCTGCTATTCAAGCAACCCATCAGTCAGCCTATTTATTGAACAGTTACTATGTGCAATGCACTGTACTAAGCACTTGGGATCTTACAATATAATAGAGTAGATAGGCATGTTCCCTGCCCACAAGAAGCCTGCAGTTCTGAGGGGAAGACAAAACAATGAAATAAATTAGAGATATGTACATAGGTATTAGGAGACTTAGGGTGGCGTGAATAAAGACTACAAATCCAAGCACAGGGGTGATGCAGAATTGAGAGGGAGTAAGAGAAATGTGTGCTTTGTTGGGGGCGGCCTCTTGGGGATGGTGTGACTTTGTGAGGAGAATCATACTCCGTTGGATATGAAGTGGGACGGAGTTCCAGACCAGGGGCAGGAGGTGGGTGAGGGATCATCAGTGAGATAGGCATGATGGAGGTATAGTGAATAGGGTGGTGTTAGAGGAGCAAAGTGAATATGCTGGGTTGTAGTAGGAAATCAGTACTGTAAGATGGGGGAGGCAAGGTGATTGAGTGTTTTAAAGCCAATGGAAAGGAGTTTCTGTTCAATTCAGAAGTGAGTGGAATACCACTGGAGGTTCTTTATGATGTGAGCAGGAGAGTAAAGTATGGCATGGGAAAGGTAGGGAAGTCAGCAAGGAGGCTGATGCTGTAATCCTTAATAAACATGGCAGCATACTGGATCGAGAGGAGAGGGAAGATTTTAGCAATGTTGTGAAGGTAGAACTGTCAGGATTTGGTGATAGATTGAATATGTGGGTTGAATGAGAGAGATGAGTAGAAAATAATGCTAAAGTTACAGGCTTGTGAGACAGGGAGGAAGGTGTTGCTGTCTACAGTGATGGGAAAGTCATGAGGTGGACAGGGTTTGGGTGGGAATATGGGGAGTTCAGTTTTGGACATGTTAAGCTGGAGGTGTTGGCAGGACATCCAAACAGAGGTGTCCTGAAGGTAGGAGGAAATCTAAGACTACAGAGAAGAAAGGTCAGGGCTGGCCATGCATATTTGGGAATCATCTGCATAGAGATGGGAGCGAATGAGTCATCCAAAAGTTGTAGATGGAAATTAGAGAGAGATCCAGAACTGAGCCATGGACTCTCACAGTTAGGAGGTAGAAGACTGAGGAGGAGCCCATGGAAGAGACTGACAGTGAGTGGCCATCGAGATTGAAGGAGAACCTGGAGAGGTCAGTTATCAGCAAAGCCAATATTTCCAGGAGAAGGGGATAGGCCGTAGTGCCTAAGGCAGCTGAGAGGTTGAGAAGTAATAGGATGGAGTAGTGGGTTTGGATTTTTCAAGGAGTCCATCCCAGCCCTCCTTTCCTGTTAAGGTGAATTCAGGAGGCAGTGTAATGAAAGTAGTTTGGTGGTGATCCAGCTGTTCCTGCAAATAGGGCTGCTTAATAAGTAGTATTTATTAAGCACTTACTGTATCAAATGCTGGGAAAGAGTATTTAGGTGGGATTTGGGTATGAAATCTGTCCCTCTGGGGGCTCACAGTCTATGTATATAGGGGGTGGGGGGCAAGGACTGGAGACATATGTTGGGAGCAAGGAAACACTAAGGCAATAAAACAGCATAAGGGGCAAGGACAAATGTGAAATATGCAAAATAAAAACAAAAGTCTGTAGGTCACTATGGCTATAAGAGCAGAATTTCTCCTCATGATTCAGAGTCCACAACAATGGCTATACAGCCACTAGGATTTCCAAGGTTCCATGAGACCTCCTGCTGCAGGTGCTGTTCTCATTCCTGCCGAGGCGGGAGAAAGCAGGAAGGGATGGGGTCTGCTCAGTGGGATGGAGGGAAGACAGTGCCAGCCCTGGGTGGTGGGAGGAAAGGCAGTTATCTTGGCTCTGGTGAGGGGCCTGAGAGCACGCAGGGAGGTGAAGCTGCAAATGCCGAATGTCTCATGCAGCTCTGGGGGTGAAGAGGAGCTGAGAAGGCAGAGCAGTAACTTTTATCCCTGACCTAACGCACCCAGAACAGTCTGGGTTTAGGCAGAGAGTTCTTCAGCCATGGCAAGAGGGCCAAGGGAAGCAGGATTTACATTTCACTCATTTGTGGTGGAGAGAGTAGAGTCTATTCACAGGTAACACCAAGACAAAAATGACATTCCTTCCCTTCACTAGGTCCACCTAGGTATCACTGCACAGATTTAAATCAGCCAATTGTCCTGTTACACAGGGGCCAAAATCAGTTTTAACACCATTTTTTTTTGCACAAAATATAATAGGTCATTTTCTCCAAGGCTTGCACATTCCATCACAGAAAAGACATATCCTCATTAAATCTGGCTGTTGCTGAAATTGTTCTACAATAATATCTGCCTCTCCAATTGCTTTATATTTACTTTTCTGCTTATTTGAAGTCCCCCTAAGTTGCATTTAAAAGAATAAAAATAACAACACAATCTTTCTTGGCTTCCTCAAGCTTTTGAGTCACTAAGGACCTCTAGCCTTTGTGCCTGGTTGCTCTTTGCTCTATTTTTTTCTTGCTAACCTTTTTATAACACAGTGCTTGGAATTGAACACAGTATTTCTAGTATAGTCTCACCACTTCCTTACATAATAGTCGTTTCCTTTGACTTGCGTTCTGCATCTTCTATTATGCACCACTGAACTTGGTTTGCTTTCTTTTTTTTTACTGCTGCAAGCCAAGAGACAAACATTTTAGAGTTATATCTAGCATCTCATCAGATCATATCTATTTTCAGCCTTGCGACACACAACCACTGAGGCTATATTACTCTTTTTGCTGTCTCCATCTCATTTTTCTTGTACTTCTCACTATATAAATGTATGAAATCTTCATCCCATTAGTCAGAATCATTCATTTTCTATTGGATTTTATTGTGCTTTTCTTCTACTAAACCCTATCTAACTCCCCTGTTACCTTCTAACTCGTTTCCAACAAACATTGAGCCTGCTGTTGGGTAGGAACCGTCTCTATATGTTGCCAACTTGTACTTCCCAAATGCTTAGTACAGTGCTCTGCACACAGTAAGCGCTTAATAAATACGATTGAATGAATGAATGAATACTCCTCCTTTGAGGTCATTGATGCCTAATGTGAACAAAATCGATCTAGTTACAAATGTTTGCTGAAATGTATAAACCTCTTCCTCCGTGTTGAACTGGTACTCCTTCTAGGGACATTTGTCTTCTATTTCAAAGGTGACTCCATACTCTTTTGAATGCCCTTCTAAGATTTTTCTGGGTCTAGTCAACCTCCTTGCAATCCAATCCAATTGATTTTGTTGCCTCAGAATACAATTTTAAAAAGTCTATTTTCATATTTTAAGATACCTTTGTTTAATTTGTCACAGCCTCTATTCTCAGTACTAGATTTGAGATGGTATCATAAATGGTGAGCACTAGGAACAGGAATAGAGAATTTTGTAGAACAAGGGTTTTGAAAGGAACTTTGAGAGAGATCATTATATGCAACCCTCTTGCTTTGACAAGAAGAGTTCATGTAAACTGCCCAAGAGGTGAGTCTCAATAAGGCCATTTCTAGACATTTTAGTGTCTGTGGCTTGTGCCCTACTTGAGTGTTCAGTGGGTACATTGGGAGATTGAATGAATGAGATGCTGATACAGTAGTGATTCACTGCATTTGCCCCCGAAGTGGGCAATTTCTTCTCAACTTGGGTGGGAGAATGTTAGAACCTGGGATTCCCACTTCCTCGGTGTCCTTGACTCCTGAGCATGGCATAGGCTTCCTCCATTCTAGCCATGCTTTGAGCCCATTTGGGACATCAGGTCATTTTTAAGGCTGTCTGGAAGGAAATCCCACATCCGTAACCCAGTAACTTCTTCTTTTTGTCTAATTGTAGTCCCACTGTTCTAATTTAAGCTGATTTTCTCTTGCTAATCACCTAAGAGACTCGAGGATCATGAATCCTTATTCTAACTCTGCATTCATTCGCTTTCTGCCTCAGTTTACTCATTTGTAAAATAAGCAGAAAGTCTGCCTGCTTCCCAAGTTGCAGAAATAGCTAATGAAAACTAATGTCTCTGTTAAGCAAGTGTGTAATTGGTAATACTGTTTTTAAATGTGTAGAGCTGATAAAGTCTGATAACTCCAGATGCAGCCCTGAACAGGTTTTCTAGCAGGATTGGGTAACCCTTTGGTATTCTCAGTAGGGTAATACCTCTTCTGTCCTATCTCTTTAGCTTGTGGGCTGTAATTGGTATCAGTCAAGTGCACTCAGGTTTGGGATTCAATGGGAACTTGTCAGATTGCTGTTTGCTGACTTGCCTTTTCAGGCTAGCTTTATACAGGAAGCATTTTCCCATTTTGGCTATGGTAACTCCCTGGACCCATTTAAGGGTCATTGTTTCCCAAATGACTCTTTCATTCTGCATCAGAGCTTTCTCAATGTGACTTTTCCACTTGATCATAGCCAAAAGAGTATGTTTGGCTTTCTTCATTTCTGCTGAGAATTCAGTTCCTGACTTGATTAAATCACAGTCTTTCATTTTGTAGAGCAGTAAGCACTGGTTAGCTTTTCTACCAGTTCAAATGTAGCTGGAGAACTATGTCCTTGTCTGAGAAACACAAGGAGATGGAAGGTACTACTCTGTCTTCCTGCTTTGTACCGATCCCTACATTGTGAGTGCAGTGTGTAGTGTGAGAGAATTTACACATAGGTATAAATTGGATCACTTCTAGAAGGATACATAGTCTCTTTCAGCACATTCCAACAAGTTTTAATGAACTGAAGCGTATAACTTGCCAATTTTGCTTTAATGATATTAAAGAATTAATGTACATCTGAGATCAGGTCTATTAGCAAACCAAAGAAACGGTTGCCCCATATCTTCTTTTGTCTTGTGCTGTCCAAATTGTCTCTGACCCATAGCGATGCCATGGACACATCTCTCCCAGAACGCCCCACCTCCATCTGCAATCATTTTGGTAGTGTATCCATAGAGTTTTCTCTGTAAAAAAATATGGAAGTTGTTCACCCTTGCCTTCTTCCTTGCAGTAAACATGAGTCTCCTTCTGCCTTTGACTCTCTCCCATGCTGCTGCTGCCTGGTGTAGGTGAGTTTCGACTTGTAGCAGGTTGCCTTCCTCTTGCTAGTCACTGCTCAAGCTAGGAATGGAATGGATATGCCTCTGCTTGACTCTCCCTCCCATAGTCGAAACTGGTAGAATACTGGAAACTCTCCAGGTTTGAACCTGAGAGGGGCTATGTCTTTTAGATTGGCTTTTTATTCTGTTCTCTACCATTATTCTGTTATGGGAGAAGCAGTGTTGCCTAGTGGAAAGAGCATGAGCCTGGGAGTCAGAGGACCCAGATTCTACTTCCAGCTCTGCCTCATGTGCTGTGAGACTTTGGGCAAGTCATTTAACTTATCTGTGCCTCTGTTAACTCATCTGTAAAATGGGATTAAGACTGTCAACCTACGTGGGACATGGACTGTGTCCAAACATCATTTAGTAGTTATCTGCTCTCTGTGATATCATCATCTGCCTATTTTATTATTGCCATAGCATGTTAACTGCCTTCTGTGATGTCGTCACCTACTTATATCATTGCTACTGTGTTTTTGCTACTGCATTTCAATTGTTAACTTCCCGCTGTGCTGTCATTTACCTTGCTGACCTCAGCATGAACTATCAATTCCCCTGCTCCCAACTGCCATTCCCATTCCTCACCTTTCCCTTCCCCTCTCCCACCCAGCTCTTTCCCTCCCTTTCCCCCATCCCACCCCTCCCTCTCACCCCCTACCCAGGATCCCTCTGTAACAGCGCCAACCCTCAACTCCTCCCTCCCAGCCCCCTCCCACCCCCACCCCATCCCAGTTCTCCTTTCTCATCGCCACCCCTCTTCCCACTTTCCCCACCCAGGCCCCCTCCAACTCATCCCAATCCAAACCCTCCCGACCCCTCGCCCCCTCGCACCCTTCCCCTCCCTCCCATCCCTCGACAGCTACTGCCAAATGTGGCCTCTGGAACCCCCGCTCTGAGTAAGATCCCTTTCATCCTGGACCTATTCCTTTCTTGCACTCTACTCCTCCTCACCCTAACTGAAACATGGCTGTCTCCGGACGACATGGTCTCTTCTGCTGCTCTCTCCAGTGGAGGCCTCTTCTTCTTCCATTCCCCCAGACTCACCGGAAAAGGAGGAAGTGTCGGTTTCCTTCTCGCCCCCCAATGTCGCTTTCACACTATTTCTCCTCCCCCTTCCCTTTCCTTCCCTTCCTTTGAAGCCCACATTATTCGCCTCTACAACCCCCTTCAGATTCTTGTAGCTGTCGTCTAACTCCCTCCTGGCCCCACCTCCAACTTCTTTAACGATTTTGACCCCTTCCTCACCTTCCTTCTCTCCTTTTCCATGCTCACTCTGATCCTCGGAGACTTCAACTCCACATGAATATCCCTGGTGACTCCTCTGCTGCCCTTTTTCTATCTTTCCTTGATGCTACCAGCCTCCTGCTCTACTCCACCTTGCCCACTCACCAACTTGGTCACACCCTTGACTCATCTCCTACTGCTGCACTATCTCCACCCTCACCAACTCTGAAATCCCTCTCTCTGATCATAACCTTCTCACCTGCCTCCTCACTCACACTCCTCTCCCCTGTAAATCTATATTAGTACCTCACAGAGACCTCCTCTCTCTCGACCCCATCCATCTTTCTGAGTGCCTCACACCCCACCTTGCCTCCCTTTCCTCTCTACCCAATCTTGATGATCAGATTACTGCTCTCAACTCTATCCTCTCTACTCAGATTGACTCCCTCACTCCCCTTTCCCTTCGCTGCTCTTGTACCACTAACCCACAGCCCCGGATCACTGCCACTGTCCGCCTCCTTTGCTCTTATGCTCGAGCTGCTGAACGATGCTGGCGAAAGTCTAAACACCAAGCCAACCTCGTTCACTTCAAGTTTATCCTTTCCTACCTTATCTCTGCCCTCTCCTCTGCCAGACAAAACTATTTCTCCTCCCTTATTGACACCCATGCCCATCATCCCCATCAGCTCTTCCATACATTTAACTCCCTTCTCAGGTCCGCCATTCCTCCCCCTCCTCCCCTCACCCTCAATGATCTGGCCTCCTACTTCATTAGTAAAATTAACTCCATCAGGTCTGAGCTCCCCAAAGTCACTCCTCCCACTTCTCCAACCCTCCTGCTCTCAACCCTCTCCGCTACTCTCCCATCCTTCCCAGCAGTATCCTCAAATGAGATCTCCTCCCTCCTCTCAAGTGCTACTGCAGCCACCCGTGCTTTTGACCCCATTCCCTCTCATCTTATGAAATCTCTTGCCCCGACCCACCTCCCCTCCTTAACTTCCATCTTCAACCACTCACTCTCCACTGGTTCCTTTCCCTCTGCCTTCAAACATGCCTACATCTCCCCCATCCTAAAAAAACCCTCTCTTGACTCCACCTCCCCTTCTAGTTATCACCCTATCTCCTTCCTATCATTCCTTTCCAAACTCCTCGAACAAGTCGTCTACATCTGCTTCCTCGAATTCCTCAACGCCAACTCTCTCCTCGACCCCCTCCAATCTGGCTTCCATCCCCTACATTCCACCTGAAACTGCCCTCTCAACGGTCACCAATGACCTCCTGCTTGCCAGATCCAACAGTTCCTACTCTATCCTAATCCTCCTTGAACTCTCAGCTGCCTTCAACACTGTGGACCACCCCCTTCTCCTCAATACGCTATCCAACCTTGGCTTCACAGACTCAATCCTCTCCTGGTTCTCCTCTTATCTCTCCAGCCATTCATTCTCAGTCTCTTTTGCGGGCTCCTCCTCCCGCTCCCATCTCCTTACTGTAGGGGGTTCCTCAAGGGTCAGTTCTTGGGCCCCTTCTGTTCTCTATCTACACTCACTCCCTTGGTGAACTCATTCACTCTCAAAGCTTCAACTATCATCTCTACGCTGATGACACCCAAATCTACATCTCTGCCCCTGCTTTCTCTCCCTCCCTCCAGGCTCGCATCTCCTCCTGCCTTCAGGACATCTCCATCTGGATGTCTGCCCATCATCTAAAACTCAATATGTCCAAGACTGAACTCCTTATCTTCCCTCCCAAATCCTGCCCTCTCCTTGACTTTCCCATCACTGTTGACGGCACTACCATCCTTCCTGTCTCACAAGCCCACAATCTTGGTGACATCCTCGACTCTGCTCTCTCATTAACCCCTCGCATCCAATCCATCACCAAAAGCTGCCAGTCTCACCTCTGCAACATCGCCAAGATCTGCCCTTTCCTCTCCATCCAAACCGCTACGCTGCTGGTTCAATCTCTCATCCTATTCCAACTGGATGACTGCATCAGCCTCCTCTCTGATCTCCTATCCTCCTGTATCTCCCCACTTCAATCTATACTTCACGCTGCTGCACGGATCATCTTTGTGCAGAAAAGCTCTGGGCATGTTACTCCCCTCCTCAAAAATCTCCAGTGGCTACCAGTCAACCTATGCATCAGGCAAAAACTCCTCACTCTCAGCTTCAAGGCTCTCCATAACCTCTCCTCCTCCTACCTCACCTCCCTTCTTTACTTCTACAGCCCAGCCCACACCCTCTGCTCCTCTGCCGCTAACCTCCTCACTGTGCCTCGTTCTCACCTGTCCCGCCATCGACCCCTGGCCCACAACCTCCCCTTGGCGTGGAATGCCTTCACTTCACACGTTCACCAAGCTAGCTCTCTTCCTCCCTTCAAAGCCCTACTGAGAGCTCACCTCCTCCACGAGGCCTTCCCAGACTGAGCCCCCTCCTTGCTCTCCCCCTCCCCATCCCCCCACCCTACTTCCTTCCCCTCCCCACAGCACCTGTATATATGTTTGTACGTATTTATTACGCTATTTAATTTACTTGTACATATTTACATATTCTATTTATTTTATTTTATTAATAGGTTTTGTTTTGTTGTCTGTCTCCCTTATAGACTGTGAGCCCACTTTTGGGTAGGGACCATCTCTACATGTTGCCAACTGTACTTCCCAAGCGCTTAGTACAGTGCTCTGCACACAGTAAGCGCTCAATAAATACGATTGAATGAATGAATGAATTTAACTTATCTGTGCCTCCGTTAACTCATCTGTAAAATGGGATTGACACTGTCAACCTACGTGGGACATGGACTGTGTCCAACCTCATGAGCTTGTATGTACCCTAGTGCTTAGCACAGTGCCTGGAACATAGTAAGTGCTTAACAAATGCCATTAAAAAAAATGACCACAGACTGAACCTGTTCTCTGTACCAACAAGACCAGATTATGCCACCAGGTAGATCCAAGTGCTTCCCCAGGCAATTTCTAATCTCCTCACTTGATATAATAATAATACTAATAATTATGGCATTTGTTAAATGCTTACTATGTGCCCGGCACTGTGCTGGGTGCTGAGGTGGATAAAAGCACATCAGGTTGGACACAGTCCCTACCCAACATGGGGCTCACCGTCTCAATCTCCAATTTACAAATGAGGTAACTGAGAAACAGAGAAGTGAAGTGATTTGCCCAAGGTCACACAGCAGAGAAGTGGCAAAGCCTTGATTAGAACTCATGACCTTCTGACTCCCAGGCCGGTACTCTATCAACTATGCTATGATGCTTCTCATAGTAAGTTGCTTCTCATAAGTTTGTTCATATGCCACCAACTGCCATTTAAGCACTTCTACCTCACTTAGGCACTTGACTACTTATGCTCACTTGGCCCTTATACATACATTCATACTCTATTCCATTTCCCTATCTGTAATTTACTTGGTTGTATTCATTTTGAGGGCAGAGGTCATGTCTATCAGCTCTTTAGTACTCTCCCCAGGTGCTTACTTAATACAGCACTCTGCACATTGTAGGGTTCAAAAGCAGGTATTCAACCATAGGTGTTCCAATAAATGCTTTGATTTATGGAAGAGATTGTGCATTTGCCATGCTCTACAGCAGTTTCTACCAGTGCAGTGCAGTGACTCTAAGATGGCAAGTGGGGGTGAAGGGAAATCCGAGCAGTCCAGGTGGGGCCCCAGTAATAACTGAGTGTCAGGCTGTGCATTCTGGTGTGAATTATTTCAAGACAGACACTTTGGGTGTTTTTTTTTAAAGAGCACTACCCGAAGCACTTGGATGTGCAATGGCAGCCCAGGAGGTGGGCTTCCGGTCTCTGACATGTGAGCTAAAGAGGACACTCATCCCCAGCATAGCTTCTGTACCCACCTGAAGGGTCTGGGTTGCAGTATGTCAGGTAACTGATCAATCCCTGGCAGCAGCACTGTCTACCACCATGGTGGATGGGCATAGCTCTGGGCCTGGAGCAGAGGGTCATGGGGTAGAGAAGGGAGGCGATTGCAGGGTGAGAATAGGGTGGTGCTGGCTCATGGTCCTTCTGCTCCAGCAGGAGTGTTCCCCTTGTACCCTCCAGACTGCCGGGAGGCCTGGAGCCTTGCTACCACTGAAATTGGAAATGCCTTACATCCCTTCCCTCACCCCCCACAACTACAACTCACACATGTAGCTTCTGGTGTTCCAGAATATCCAGGCATCTTTAAACGGCCCAATCTTGTTACATAGCCATTTTTATTTTTAGCCCTGATGGGCTAGCTACATTTTAGGAGGCCGAATGCCACTGCATATGTTAACGCAAAGTAGGTTCTTTTAGATGAAACCAAATTCTCTCAGTTAATAAATGCTGTTAAAGCTTCTTTTAGACAAGTATGTCCTGTTGTGCTGTGGGGAGGTTTCCTGAGTAATGTTTGGCTTACTGTTGTGAGAACCTCCCAAGTGGGTTGTTGGCTTGTTCCATTGTTAGGGGACCTTTCCATCCGGTTGCCTGCATAAGGACTGACTCCCGGGGACCAAGGGTCAGTCAGGTCCATATCTTGAATTTATCATGGCCCTCAATGGAGGTCTTCACACAGAACAGCATGTTGAGAAGCAGTGTGGCTTAGTGGATAGAGCACAAGCCTGAGAGTCAGAAGTACCTGGGTTCTAATCCCAGCTCTGCCATTTGTCTGCTAGATGACCGTGGGTAAGTCACTTAATTTTTCTGTGTCTTAATTAGCTTACCTATAAAATGGGGATTAAGGCTGTGAGCTGCATGTGAAGCATGGACTGTATCCAGCCTGATTAGCCTTGTGTCTACCCCAGCGCTCAGAACAGTGCATGGATATCATAAATGCTTAACAAATATCATAAAAAAATGACAGCAGACTGGATAACCAAAGTTTTTATTTTGCAATACCTAGTGCTTTGAAAGTTTAACAGCTCAAGGATTCAGTTGAATGGCTCATACTTTGATGTTGGGTTATAGGTAGGAATAATATAGTCTCCTTAATGCTTAATATTGTCAGCCTCCTTAATTCTTCCGACTAACTGATTGATTGAGAAAAGGACTTGCAAAATAGTTTGATCATTTAGGGAAAGTTGTTGTTACTATGGCGACATTTTATTTCACTTGAGATTTTTAGGCCTGGCATTTTACATTTTCATTGAAGCAGTAACTGTGCATAATGTTAATGACACTGCCGGCTCGGTTGTGTAAGGAATCCAGTTGAAGGTTAAATCAGATGGCTTAATTAGTCAGTTCTTAAAATAAGTCTTCATTCAGATGGAATAACAAGATGATAAACAGAAATCATCAGTGCTTAGTCTGCAATGTTATTTGCCACTCAGAGTATAAGACTAAAAAAATTATGGATATATTGTCATGTTCACAACAAAGGAAACTCGGGGCTTAGAAATTAAATTTTCAGGTCTGTTCTTTTGTCTTGAGTAGCCACTTTCATATTACAGCTGACATAGGTGACTGGTGAGGTCTGTGAAATGTGTTTATGCCATTCTTAACTGAATTTCCCAGTCGAAATCCACCTTCATTGGAACCCTGAAAGTCTATTTGTTCTACCATGAATTTAATACTATCATCACAGAGGCATTTTTATTTTCCCCCAAGATAGAGTTCAAACCAGCTATGTTAGCCTTTTAGAAAATCAGTACTTGTGGGTCTTCACTAATGTACTTACCTGGTTCTCTTCCAATTGCAACCGTCCTTCTGCCAGCAAGATTTGAAACTGGCAGGCGACAAAGGGAACTCTTGTATGAGGTCAGAGCCATGAACATTTGAAACTTGGCTTCAGCTGTCCCATTCCTTCCTTGATCCAAAATTCTGAAAAGCACAGAAATTTTATTAAATAGTAAATGTTGGTGGAGCAAATGGAGACTAACTTCAAATGAGTCAATCTAGGAAAGCTGGGGTCTTTATATTTTTTAGATATAAAATTACCAATAAAGAGGCTGATAATTGTACCTCCTCTTTTCCTCCCCATAAATTCATACGCCCTTCTGTGGAGGAGAGAATGTTTTGTAATAAAGTCATGGAAGAACACTGATTTTTAGTGAAGGAAGGACAAAGAAGATGTGGTTGGAGGTCAGTCAGTGACTGGTTTGCATCACCAGATTCCTCGTTTGTGTGCTGACCACCAAACACTTCTTCGGCTTTATGCTCCTCCCAAAGCTCAGGGTGTGGTGATGGAAGGAGCCTAAGGGCTAGACTTTTGAGATGATAATAATAGTAATAGTAATAATAATAATTGTGGTATTTGTTAAGCATTTACTATGTGCTGAGCACTGTACTAAGAGCTGGGGTGGTTACAAGCAAATCAGGTTGGACATAGTCCCTGGCCCACATACGATTGAATGAATGGAACCCACAGTCTTAATCCCCATTTTACAGATGAGGTAACTAAGACACAGGGAAGTTAAGTGACTTCCCAAGGTCACATAGCACATAACTGGTGGAGCAAGGATTAGAACCCAGGTCCTTTTGACTCCAAGGCCTGTGCTCTATCCATTAGGCCACTCTGATTCTTATGGCATTGGAGACCGAGGCATAGGTATTTACCTTCTTCATTTTGTAGGCCCACCACAACTGTAGGTTTGTAGTGTTGGGTGGGTTTGAGAGCTGATATATTTCTTCTATGGGCAACCCCACCACTGGCTGAATCAGATGTTTGTAGGGCTGTTCAGTAGTAAATACCATAACAATAATAATAATAATAATAGTCCGGAAACAGTGTCATTCAGTGGCTAGAGCATGGTCCTGGGAGTCAAAAAGACGTGTTCTAACGCTGGCTCCAGCACTTGTCTGTTGTGTGACCTTGGGCAAAAGTCACTTGACTTCTGTGTACCTCAGTTCTCTCATCTGGTTTCAGGACTGTGAGCCCCATGTGGGACATGGACTGTGTCCAGCCTGATTAGCTTACATCTACCCAGCTCTTAGTACAGTGCCTGGCACATAGTAAACACTTGACAAATATCATAAAAAACCACACACACACCCATGACACGATTTGCCAGTATCCAGTATGGACATAAGCAACTGAAGTAGCCATTCTCCCTCATCTGTCCCCACAAAAAAAGACTGTAGAAAATGGGTAGAGTGAGTATCCAGGTCTCTTCTTTTCATCTCCAGGAGAGTGCCCTGTTGTACACTAGGAGATTCCAGAGAAAGATATCCAAATCCAAAAAAACAATGAAAATCAAGCCATTTAATATCAAGTTCATTTCAACTCACCTTTTATTATTTTTAAGTAAATTATCTTGAATGTGTTTAGTTTAACTGCTGTAAGAAAGGACACATATTTTGTGCATTTAGAAATAATTTCTTTGGGGTTTCCATTAACAATAATTTTTCTTTTGCCCCACCTGCCAAACATTTTCATATTTTCCATCAAATTTCCTCTAAAGAATAATAAATCTAATCCTGCTATTGAAGGAAAAGAACATCAATCCCACATTATGGGAATGTATGAAACAAAGCCATCAGAAGCATAATCTGTTCCAGATTGGCTGTCGTGCCCAATACAGTCCAATGTAGCCAACCTTGAGTATCTTTACCCAATATGAAAATTGGGTTCATTATATGGAACTCTAATGTAAGTGAGAATTATCCTTTGGAGATTTTTATTTCCTTTTGTATGACTATAAGTCTGCCCTGGATATTGGAGACCTTTAATGCAGCAAAATACTTATTTTCTTTAATTTAAGTAAGAAAAGGGAAAATGTTTGACAACCCATGGTGCTTAGATTGTAACTTGCAAACCAGTCCTTAACCTGTACATTTTCTCAGTGTTTTAGTAGGTGTTAATGAATCGGGGAACATTGAATTATTAGAAATCATGTTGTTTTATCTCTACAGACTGCTAAGAAAATTTAAGAATACGTTGCATGACTTCCAAAAGACAAAATGCGTAAACCCAGGTTTAACTATGGGACTTTCTATGGGAGCTGGGAAAATGCAAGTTAGTCATGCAGGATTTGATCATTCGGAATTCCATTGTTGACTTAACTCCTTCCTTTGACTATGTAATTTCACTTTTCTGGGTCTCAGTTTCCTCTTTTGTAAGATGAGTACATTTCATACTAAAGTTGGATCTTTTGACTATAAAATGTTTTGAAAACTGTCACCTGGCATACTTAGCAATTCTTTTGGGTCTAAAATGATGCTACTGTAATTTTATCCATTAGCGCAGGGTGTGGCTGAAAAGACCTACTTGGTCTTCCAGACTGTTTACTAGGAAAAATAGACCTTTGCTGTGCTGTTGCATTTGCTGTTTCTGATTTTTCCCAGGCTATTCCAGTTCTAAAGCTTTATTGTCTCTCATGCTGAGGTGAAGGATGAAAAAATAGATTTCCAAAAATTCTGATTACAGTCAAAGATTAAGGTTGAAAATCTAGATTGGTCCTGGGAAACCTCTCTCTGGAGAAGGTGTTGTATGGGTTTATGAGAGCCACATAATTAGGAGTGAAGTATCTACTTGTTGGAAGGGAACCTGTCTACCAACTCTATTGAATTGTACTCTCCCAAGCATTTAGTACCCTTCTGCATACAGTAAGTGCTTAATAAATACCATTGACTGATTGAATGATAGATTGCAAAAACTTGTCAGCCCAGGGATTGCTGGCAGCCAATGGGAAAGCCTCCAGTGCAGCTGCATATAGCTTGACTTCATCTGTTCCTCCCCTCTCACTGGGGGAACATTCAAACATATTCTGATCATTGTTACACCTCCTATTAAATGGAGGTGTCCTCAGGCAGGGTTCAATCTGTCAACTTTGTTTTCATATTGGAGGGTTACAGAAATGTTGATTCCAATAATTTTCCAGGAGGAAAAATGCCAAATCCTAAAGGATTTGTGATATTGCCTTTCGGAAGCCTCACCTCTGAGTTTCCAGATCCCTGAGTGTTATATATCAGATGGGTGTGTGTTCTGCCATTTTCTTCTTTTATCCAACAGCTGTGCCACATTGTTTGAAGTTTTGCTTTGCTTCATCTTTAAAAAGTTCCTATTACTCTTTGCTTGTAGTGCCCTTATTTCAGCTCACTCACTGCACATTCTTCTCATAGTAAAATGATGTTATGATGACTGGGTTTTAAATGATATTTGTGTACTAGAACTCATCACCGTAACACTGCCTTGCCAATTGATGTTAAGTATGGCAAGTAATGGATGAACTGCTTGAAAAGGTGGATGTGTTAAATGTGGTTAATTGGGTCCCTAGAATCATCACACAGAAGATCAATCAACCAATCAATCAATCAATCAATCATATTTATTGAGCACTTACTGTGTGCAGAGCACTGTACTAAGCACTTGGGAAGTACAAGTTGGCAACATGTCTCTAGACAGTCCCAACAGTGGGCTCACAGTCTAGAAGGGGGAGACAGAGAACAAAACAAAACATATTAATAAAATAAATGGAATAGATATGTACAAGTAAAATAAATAAATAAATAAATAGAGTAATAAATATGTACAAACATATATACATATATACAGGTCCTGTGGGGAAGGGAAGGAGGTAAGACGGGGGGATGGAGAGGGGGACGAGGGGGAGAGGAAGGAGGGGGCTCAGTTTGGGAAGGCCTCCTGGAGGAGGTGAGCTCTCAGTAGGTCCTTGAAGGGAGGAAGAGAGCTAGCTTGGCGGATATGCAGAGGGAGGGCATTCCAGGCCAGGGGGATGACGTGGGCCGGGGGTCGATGGCGGGACAGGTGAGAATGAGGCATGGTGAGGAGATTAGCGACAGAGGAGTGGAGGGTGCGGGCTGGGCTGTAGAAGGAGAGAAGGGAGGTGAGGTAGGAGGGGGCGAGGTGATGGAGAGCCTTGAAGCCCAGGGTGAGGAGTTTCTGCCTGATGAGCAGATTGATTGGTAGCCACTGGAGATTTTTGAGGAGGGGAGTAACATGCCCAGAGCGTTTCTGGACAAAGACAATCTGGGCAGCAGCATGAAGTATGGATTGAAGTGGGGAGAGACAAGAGGATGGGAGATTGGAGAGAAGGCTGATACGGTAGTCCAGATGGGATAGAATGAGAGCTTGAACGAGCAGGGTAGATGTTTGGATGGAGAGGAAAGGGCAGATCTTGGCAATGTTGTGGAGCTGAGACTGGCTGGTTTTGGTGATGGCTTGGATGTGAGGGGTGAATGAGAGAGCGGAGTCAAGGATGACGCCAAGGTTGCGGGCTTGTGAGACGGGAAGGATAGTAGTGCTGTCAACAGTGATGGGAAAGTCAGGGGAGGGCAGGGTTTGGGAGGGAAGACAAGGAGTTCATTCTTGGACATGTTGAGTTTTAGGTGGCAGGCAGACATCCAGAGGGAGATGTTCTGAAGGCAGGAGGAGATGCGAGCCTGAAGGGAGGGGGAGAGAGCAGGGGCAGAGATGTAGATTTGGGTGTCATCAGCATAGAGATGATAATTGAAGCCGTGGGAGCGAATGAGGTCACCAAGGGAGTGAGTGTAGATCAAGAACAGAAGGAGACCGAGAACTGAACCATCCCACAGCGGCTCTCAAGACCCTCAGTTGGACCCAAAGCTTGATTTTACATTTATGTTATACACCCCATTAGTCTCCCAAAGGAGGGGCTGCTGTCCAGATTCAACTCAATTCTGAAGGGAATAGGTTCTAATCCCAGCTCTCCCACTTGTCTAATTGTGTGACCTTGGGCAAGTCATTTCACTTCTCTGAGCCTCAGTTACCTCATCTATATAGTGAAGGTTCAGATTGTGAGCCCAATACGGAACAGGGACTGTTTTCAATGCAATCTGCCTGTTCCCACCCCAGCACTTAGTACAGTGCCTGGCACATAGTAAGTCCTTAACATATAACACAATAATAATAATTTTTATTAATTTTATTTTAATTTTCCTAGTTGTATATCGTTAGACCATGAGTTAGTAATCATAATAATAATTATGGTATTTGTTAAGTGCTTACTATGTGCCAAGCACTATTCTAAGCACAGGGATAGATACAAGGCAATCAGGTTGTCCCATTGGGGCTTACAGTCTTAATCCCCATTGTACAAATGAAATAACTGAGGCACAAATAGGTGACTTGCTCAAGTCACACAGCAGACAAGTGGAGGAGCTGGGACTAGAACCCATGACCTCTGACTCCCAGGCTCGTGTTTTATCCATTACTCCGAGTTGTATAAGTATGGCATTCAGTGATAGTGTTCAGCTCTGATTTGTCGATGAATTTTTGATAATATGAAGAAATTCCCAGGTGCAGGCTGAAAAGTATGATACACATTTTATATAGTATGCAATTCTGTCTTTATCCCTTAGGCTATTAAGTGAACTTGAACCTATGGATACTTACTAGAGTTTGAAACTAACACACTACCGTACATTTTCCATTTTTCTTTTCATCTTCAATCCTTGAAATCTTACCATCACCCAATGAAAAAATCACCAAACTACAGTTTTTAGACAATATTGGAAATGTTTGTCCATCTAGACTAAATCAAGAGGCAGAGTAGCTCATAAATATTCTACATACAGAACCTTGTGTGATCCTGAAGGGGATATATCCTAATCCTCCTCGACCTCTCAGCTGCCTTCGCCACTGTGGACCAACCCCTCCTCCTCAAGACGCTATCCAACCTTGGCTTCACAGACTCTGTCCTCTCCTGGTTCTCCTCTTATCTCTCCAGCCATTCATTCTCTGTCTTTTGCGGGCTCCTCCTCCCCCTCCCATCCCCTTACTGTAGGGGTTCCTCAAGGGTCAGTTCTTGGGCCCCTTCTGTTCTCTGTCGACACTCACTCCCTTGGTGAACTCATTTGCTCTCACGGCTCTCAACTATCATCTCTACACTGATGACACCCAAACTACATCTCTGCCCCTGCTCTCTCTCCCTTCCTTCAGGCTCGGGTCTCCTCCTGCCTTCAAGACATCTCCGTCTGGATGTCTGCCCGTCATCTAAAACTCAGTGTGTCCAAGACTGAACTCCTTATCTTCCCTCCCAAACCCTGCCCTCTCCCTGAATTTCCCATCACTCTTGATGGCACTACCATCCTTCCCGTCTCACAAGCCCGCAACCTTGGTGTCATCTTCGACTCTGCTCTCTTGTTCACCCCTCACATCCAATCCATCACCAAAACCTGCTGGTCTCACCTCTGCACATCGCCAAGATCTGCCCTTTCCTCTCCATCCAAACTGCTACCCTGCTGGTTCAATCTCTCATCCTATCCCAACTGGATTACTGCATCAGCCTCCCCTCTGATCTCCCATCCTCCTGTCTCTCCCCACTTCAATCTGTACTTCACGCTGCTGCTCAGATCATCTTTGTGCAGAAACACTCTGGGCATGTTACTCCCCTCCTCAAAAATCTCCATTGGCTACCACTCAACCTATGCATCAGGCAAAAACTCCTCACTCTTGGCTTCAAGGCTCTCCATCATCTCGCCCCCTCCTACCTCACCTCCCTTCTTTCCTTCTACAGCCCAGACCACACCCTCCGCTCCTCTGCTGCTAACCTCCTCACTGCCTCATTCTCGCCTGTCCCGCTGTCGACCCCCGGCCCATGTCCTCCCCCTAGCCTGGAATGCCCTCCCTCTGCACATCTGCCAAGCTAGCTCTCTTCCTCCCTTCAAAGCCCTACTGAGAGCTCACCTCTTCCAGGAGGCCTTCCCAGACTGAGCCCCCTCCTTCCTCTCCCCCTCCTCATCCCACCCACCTTACCTCCTTCCCCTCCCCACAGCACCTGGATCTATGTTTATACATATTTATTACTCTATTTTACTTGTACATATTTACTATTCTATTTATTTTATTTTGTTAATATGTTTTGTTTTGTTGTCTGTCTCCCTCCTCTAGACTGTGAGCCCGCTGTTGGGTAGGGACCATCTTTATATGTTGCCAACTTGTACTTCCCAAGCGCTTAGTACAGTGCTCTGCACACAGTAAGTGCTCAATAAATACGATTGAATGAATGAATATTTTGGAATGTTCCCAAATGCAAATTGCAATAACTCACAGTGGAGCTAGAAATAGTATTACTTTTAGCTTCTTTATTATTAATCTACCTCAATGAGTCTTCAGAGAGAAAAGTTTCTCTCAATGGAACTGGTTGACTAGAATATTACAAATGCTACAAACACCTACATATTTGTTTAACGATAACCTTGTGTTATTCCTTTTTCATCCCATGTTATTTATAAAAGTATGATTCATTTAACATTTATTTTGAGATGGAGACATGTTGCCTCTAATATAATTTAAATTGTAGTTATCTTAAGCAGCAGCAGAGAGGAAGCAAAGATTGAGATTTACGTCTTTTCTCCCCCAAGTCAGAACTATGCATAAAATGTACTGAGACTGCAGACCCATATCTCGTCACATCATATTTATAGTTTTATTTTTTAACTTTATTTAAAAAAAAAACCACAATCCACTAGTTCATATATTAGTTCTTTCCATTTGGATAATCTGAGAAGGAAATGATGAAATTCTAATATAAGCAAGCATTGCAAACTGCATTACCCTTTTCTGTGCTGTCTTGATAAAAAATCTACTTGGGTAGGGATTATCTCGATTTATTTGCTGAATTGTACTTTCCAAGCATTTAGTACAGTGTTCTGCACACATTAAGTGCTCAGTAAATATGAATGAATGAATGAACAAATGATAGCAAATCTACATCCTGGAGCTGAACCTGATAGGGGAGGAAGCTATTTCTGGAATATTTGTAAGCCACTTAGGAACCCATACTGTCTTTTGCAGGATACCATGGTACTGGTCATGGAAAGAGTATTTAAGTAAATATTAGTTGAATAAATCAATGGAATTTATTGCATGCTTACTGTGTGCAGAACATTGCACTACACATTTGGGAGACTGCAATATAGCAGAGTTGGCAGGTGTGCTCCCTGCCCAGCGAGCTTACGGTCTGGGGGGGGAGGCCGGCATTAATGTAAATAAATATTTAAAGTTTAAGATTTACAAAGAGTGGAATGTCCCTCAGAATACACCCAGAAGTAGCATGATCTAGTGAAAAGAGCACAGGCCTGGGAGTCTGAGGACCAGTTCTAATTTTGCCACTTGACTACTGACTGAGTTACTTAACTTCTTTGGGCCTCAGTTTTCTCATCTGTAAAATACCTCGACTTAGACTTTGAACTTGATGAGAGACAGGGACTCCTTACC
This sequence comes from Tachyglossus aculeatus, assembly GCF_015852505.1. Classification (NCBI taxonomy): domain Eukaryota; kingdom Metazoa; phylum Chordata; class Mammalia; order Monotremata; family Tachyglossidae; genus Tachyglossus; species Tachyglossus aculeatus. The sequence continues at coordinate 18,952,940 of NC_052087.1, read as the reverse complement.
TTATATCTACCCCAGCACTTAGTTCCTTGCTTGGCACATAGTAAGTGCTTAGTTAATAAATATTCAGTCATTCATTCAGTTCTATTTATTGAAAGCTTACTGTGTGCAGAGCATTGTTATCACGATTATTATTATTATATCATTATTCAGGGAGTTGTTAGTCAAGCCAGCAGGATCTTGCCCATCACTGTGTCAAAGCCATATAGAATCTCAACAGTAGTGATTGACTCTTGGATTTATTTTTGTGGAGAAAAATAAAAAAAAGACACTATAGAGAACTGGTTTTTCTTATATATTAACTCTAACTTGAAACATTGTACCCACCAAGCCACAAGAAATTTAGTAAAGAAATTGTACTTTCATATTGCTTCCTGATATGTTCACTTGATTTGAGGTTTTTCAGGTAGTTTGACAAAAATTTTGAAATCCCGAAATCCCTCTTCAGCTCTAAATCTTCTTTTCTTGTTGCTAGTATGGCAGTCACTCCACCTAGTCTACACTCAGGAGAGCGGGGAGGAGGAAGTCAGGAGGAGACTCATTTCTAAGCATCCCTCCCTGAGGGAAAGTTAATTGGGGCAGGGAAAAAAACCTTTCATGGTATTGACTTGGACCACAGACAATCAGAAGGAAGGATTGGGAATGATGTAGTCTTACCCTGTAGTTGGGGCATTTGGTTGGTAAAGATTTGAGCCATGGCCCTGGGAAGACATAGGGCACAGAGGTGGATCTGAGTAGTTTTCTCAGAAGGTTAGAGCACCCCGAAGGTGCCCTTGAAGGGGAGAAACTTTTAGAATGATCAGTATCTAAGATACCTGGACATCTGAAGATCCTGAAGGAAGGATCTTCCCCTTTTAGACCGTGAGCCCACTGTTGGGTAGGGACTGTCTCTATATGTTGCCAATTTGTACTTCCCAAGTGCTTAGTACAGTGCTTCGCACATAGTAAGCGCTCAATAAATGCGATTGATGATGATGATGAAGGATTGTGGGAGGCTGAAACTGGATTGGAACCTGAGTCACCCTGAGGGGAGGAGGGGAGAAGACTAGAAGAACATGTGCACCAGGACTCTATAGGATAGTAGAGTCAGTCAGTCATTCATGTTTATAGGGCTCTTACTGTGTGCAAAGCACTGTACCAAGTGCTATGGAGAGTACAATATAACAATAAACAGACACATTTCCTGCCCACAACGAGCTTACAGTCTAGAGTTCCGGGGAAAGTGGTAGAGATAGGGAAAGTTGGCTTGGAAGGAAAATCTGTTCTATTTGAATTAAAGCACTGATTAACCCACCCCCTAGTAGTAATAATAATATTTATAATAATGGCATTTATTAAGCACTTACTATGGGCAAAGCACTGTTCCAAGCACTGGGAAGGTTACAAAGTGATCAGGTTGTCCCACAGGGGGCTCACAGTCTTAATCCCCATTTTACAGATGAGGGAACTGAGGCACAGAGAAGTTAAGTGACTTGCCCAAAGTCACACAGCTGACAATTGGCAGAGCTGGGATTTGAACCCATAACCTCCGACTACAAAGCCCATGCTTTTTCCACTGAGCCATGCTGCTTCTCTAACAATAAAGCTACCATCCAAGAGGCCTATTAAAACATATTCAGATCTCTGGACTGTTAGTTCCCAAGCACTGAATATACTCAATGGTATTTATCGAGTTTTTACTGTGTGCCGAGTGCTTGGAAGAGTACAGTTAAAAAAAAAAAGAGTCAAGGGAAGAGTCTCCACCACCCCTTCCCCTCACCCCCAAGGCCTAGGATCAAGCCTGAGGGAAGGTTCTTTGCTCTCTGCAAGTGGGTTCCTGAGGTCTGAGCAAAGGGGAGGGTCATCCCCCAGCCCCTCCCACCAGTGCCCTGGGACTGCCCAGGGAAAAGAGACCCCCGACTCCCTAGGAGTACACCAGGGGAGGGGACACAGGCACCCTTCCTCCCCACTCCCCCATCTATCCACGAACCCAGAATTTGGGACTGCACGAGGAAGGTAACCCTAATCCCCACCACCATCTCCAATCCTTTTCAAGAGAAGCAAGAGAGCAGTGTCAACAATCACCCATCGACAACGATTTGATAGCCCTTGCCCTTTCACTCTGGACAGCTACTATTATGACTTGCTAATTAGGAGGTTAGGGGACTTGTGTACTCCCTTCAACTGGGAGCTGCTGAGACCCCACTACTTTTGGAACCTAGGTTGTCCACTGGGCCCTATAGACCAACTGCTGCAGCTCCTGGCTTTCTTTCTCTTACTCTTTAGGCCCCCACTGTGTGCCCTCAGTCCCCTCCCTCTGATCCCTCATGCCAAGTACCACTCCTTATCCTCATTCCCATGTGCTGGCCCCCTTCAGCTCACTCCCATCAACTCCTCCCCGACCCTTGCACCACTGTCACTCCTTTCCTCTGTTCCATCCCTGTCCCATTGCTGCTCCAAATCTCCCTCTTGCCGCCACCCCCTGCATGGCCCCCCACCAGGTCACTCCCATTCAAACCCTTCCTAGCCTAACCTCATTCGCTCCCATGGCTTCAACTATCATCTCTACGCTGATGACACCCAGATCTACATCTCTGCCCCTGCTCTCTCCCCCTCTCTCCAGGCTCGCATCTCCTCTTGCCTTCAGGACATCTCCATCTGGATGTCTGCCCGCCACCTAAAACTCAACATGTCCAAGACTGAACTCCTTGTCTTCCCTCCCAAACCCTGCCCTCTCCCTGACTTTTCCATCTCTGTTGATGGCAATACCATCCTTCCCGTCTCACAAGCCCTCAACCTTGGTGTCATCCTCTACTCTGCTCTCTCATTCACCCCTCACATCCAAGCCGTCACCAAATCCAGCTGGTCTCAGCTCCGCAACATTGCCAAGATCCGCCCTTTCCTGTCCATCCATACCGCTACCCTGCTCGTTCAAGCTCTCATCCTATCCCGTCTGGACTACTGCATCAGCCTTCTCTCTGATCTCCCATCCTCGTGTCTCTCCCCACTTCAATCCATACTTCATGCTGCTGCTCGGATTGTCTTTGTCCAGAAACACTCTGGGCATGTTACTCCCCTCCTCACAAATATCTCCAGTGGCTACCAATCAATCTGTGCATCAGGCAGAAACTCCTCACCCTCGGCTTCAAGGCTCTCCATCACCTCGCCCCCTCCTACCTAACCTCCCTTCTCTCCTTCTACAGCCTACCCTGCACCCTCCGCTCCTCTGCTGCTAATCTCCTCACCGTACCTTGTTCTCGCCTGTCCCACCGTCGACCCCCGGCCCACGTCATCCCCCGGGCCTGGATGCCCTCCCTCTGCCCATCTGCCAAGCTAGCTCTCTTCCTCCCTTCAAGGCCCTACTGAGAGCTCAACTCCTCGAGGAGGCCTTCCCAGACTGAGCCCCTTCCTTCCTCTCCCCCTCATCCCCCTCTCCATCCCCCCATCTTACCTCCTTCCCTTCCCCAAAGCACCTATATATATGTATGTTTGTACATATTTATTACTCTATTTATTTATTTATTTTACTTGTACATATCTATTCTATTTATTTTATTTTGTTAGTATGTTTGGTTTTGTTCTCCGTCTCCCCCTTTTAGACTGTGAGCCCACTGTTGGGTAGGGACTGTCTCTATATGTTGCCAACTTGTACTTCCCACGCACTTAGTACAGTGCTCTGCACACAGTAAGCGCTCAATAAATACAATTGATTGATTGATTGGTTGTGCAATCTCCTCCCTGCTAACCCTTCCCACAGCCTCAGTCAAACGTGGCAGGTGAAATTCCTGCTCCCTTTTAAGAAAGCTTCCCCTCATCCGTGACCTGTTCCTGACCCAATCTCCGCTTCTCCTCACCATGACTCTTCCCAGATGACGTGGTTTTCCCTGGTCCTCTCTCCAGGGGTTGGGGTAGAGGGTGGATCATCTTCTCCCACTCTCCAAGATTTACTGGGAAAGAGGGGAGGAGTCAGCTTCCTTCTTGCTTCCCATCGCAGTTTTCCCACCATCTCACTTCCCCCATACCACTTTCCCTTCCTTTAAAGTCCATATTATTTGCCTCTACGACCCGCTCAATGACTAGTCTTGATTGTCTACCTCCTCTGAGGTCCCTCCTCCAACCATTTTGATCTCTTTCTCACATTCCTTCTTTCATACTCCATCCCTATGTTGATCCTTGGGGATTTCAGTATCCATGTGGATGTTCCCAGTGACCCTTTCACAGTCCACCTCTTCTCACTCGTGTACTCCAGCGGCCTCCTTCTCCACTCCAGCTCACACACTCACCAACTTGGACACACTCTTGATTTTATAATCTCTAGCCATTGTACAATCTCTACCCTCACCAAATTCAGAAATTCCATATAAGACCACAGCCTCCTCACCTGTCTTTTCTCCAGTACACCACCAACTGCAAATCTGTACTGTTCCCCTCACAGAGACCTCCATTCTTAGGACCACCTTCAATATTCTACAGCATCCTACCCCATTTGGACTCCATACCCAAACTACCATCTTTTGATGCATAAATAGGCAACTCTCAATGCCACCCTCTCCACTGAACTCAACCCCTTGCTCCCCTGTCCCTCTGCAGATCTCATACCACTAACCCACATCCAGAGATCACCTTCACAGTATGCTTTCCCTGCTCCTGTATCTGAGCTGCAGAGCACTGTTGGTGGAAATCCAGGCATCTCTCTGACCTTGTCCACCTTTAATTCATTTTTATCTGCTTCTGTTTCAGCCCCCTTCTCTGTCTGACAGCAATACTTCTTTGTAATCCACTCCCATTCCCACTGCCCCTGCCAGCTGTTCCAGACATTTAACATCCTCCTCAAACTTCCCGTTCCCCCCGTCCTCATCATCTCTTTCCCGTAATTATCTGGTCACATTTCATTGATAAAATCAAAATCATCTGGTGCTAGCATTCTAAAATCTCCCCTGCTCCTCTCCAATCCCCTGTCTTCTGCCCTCTTTAACTCTCCCTATATTATCTGCAGGATCTGCAGAAGAGTTCTCTCACTTCCTCTCTAAATCTACCCCCTCAACCTGTGCTTCTGACCACACCCCTTCATACCTTTTTAAAATACTCCCCCTCCCTTCCCCTTTTCTTCCTTACTTGTCTGGCATCTTCAACTGTTCACTTTCCAGTGGATTCTTCCCCACCTCCCTCCTACCATTCTCCTACTTCTTGAGAGATTCCTTTAAATCAGCTGTCTCCACTTCCTCTCCTCCAATTCTCTCCTTGATCTCCTCCAATCTGGCTTCCATTCCCTTCACTCCATGGAAACTACCTTCTCTAGCATAACCAATTACATTCTTCTTGCCAAATCTGATGGCCTCTACTCAATCCTAATCCTCCTAGACCTCTCACTGCCTTCGACAATGTAGACCAGTCCCTGCTCCTTGAAACTTCACATAACCTTGGCTTCACTGGCAACTGTCCTCTCTTGGCTCTCCTCCTATCAGTCAGTGGTAGTTATTGAAGCACTATTCATTCATTCATTCATTCATTCAATCGTATTTATTGAGTGCTTAGTGAGTGCAGAGCACTGTACTAAGTGCTTGGAAAGTACAATTCGGCAACAGAGAGAGACAATCCCTACCCAACAATGGGCTCACAGTCTAGAAGGGGGAGACAGACAACAAAACAAAACAAAACAAGTAGACAGGCATCAAAACTAATAGGCACTTACTTTGTGTAGAGCACTCTACTAAGTGCTTAGGAAAGTACAATACAACAGAATTAGTAGACAATTTCCCTGCCCATAACGAGCTCACATCATCATCATCATCAATCGTATTTATTGAGCGCTTACTATGTGCAGAGCACTGTACTAAGCACTTGGGAAGTACAAATTGGCAACATATAGAGACAGTCCCTACCCTACAGTGGGCTCACAGTCTAAAAGGGGGAGACAGAGAACAAAACCAAACATACTAACAAAATAAAATAAATAGAATAGATATGTACAAATAAAATAAATAAATAAATAGAGTAATAAGTATGTACAAACATATATACATATATACAGGTGCTGTGGGGAAGGGAAGGAGGTAAGATGGGGGGGATGGAGAGGGGGGCGAGGGGGAGAGGAAGGAAGGGGCTCAGTCTGGGAAGGCCTCCTGGAGGAGGTGAGCTCACAGTCTAGAGAATTCTCTCTGACTGCTTCTTCTCAGTCTCTTTTGCAGGCTCCTCCTCTGCCTCCCACCATCTGACGGGGGGGTCCCTTAAGGCTCAGTTCTATGGCCCCCTTCTATAGATGGAGATCTATGCTCACTCTTTTGGAAGTGATTAAGTTCTCCATAACTTCAGTGATCAACTACCATGCAGACAATTCCCAAATCTACATCTTCAGCCTTGACCCCTCTCCTTCACTGCAGTCTCATATTTCTTCCTGCCCTCAAGACATCTCTATCACAAAACTTAACTTGTGAAAAACTGAACTCCCGCTCTTCCCACCCAAACCCTGTCCTCCCTTTGTCTTTTCCATCATTATAGACAATACTTCTATCCTCACAACATTGCTAAAATGTGCCCTTTCCTCTTCATCCAAATTGCTACCATTCTGATCCAAGTATTTATCCCGTCCCTCCTGGACTACTGCATCTGCCTCCTCACTCTCCTCCCTGCCTCTCCCCACACAAGTCCATAATTCACTTATTTTTCAAAAAAAAAAAAAAATAATTCAGTCCACATCTCCACACTCTTCAGGAAAAACCAGTGGTTGTCCATCCATTTTCACCTCAAACAGAAATGCCTTAGCATTGGCTTTAAAGCTATTAATCAGCTCCTACCTTAACTTACCTATCTGCTACTACAGCCCAGCCTGCACACTTCTAGTGCCAGCTTACTCATTGTGTCCTGATCTCATCTGTCTTGCCTTCTATCCCTTTCCCACATCCTTCCCCTAGCCTGGAACTCCCCCTTCCATATATGCCAGAGCACCACTCTATCCATCTTCAAAGCATTATTAAGGGCACATCTCCTCCAAGAGGCCTTCCCTGATTAAGTCCTCATTTTCCCAGCTCTCTCTCCCTTCTGCAATGTTTATGTACTTGAATTTGTGACATTTGTGTATTTGATATTAGCTCACCCGTAACTCCATAACACTTATGTCCAGTTCTCTAAGTTATATGTTATTTATTTATATTAATGCCTGGCTCCCCTTCTAGACTGTAGACTCATTGTGGGCAGGGAATGTGTCTATCAACTAAGTTGTATCGTACTCTCCCAAGTGCTTAATACAGTGCTCTGAACACAGTATGCTCTTAAAAAAAGCATTGGTGATTGATGATAGTAGTTACTAGTGGTACTAGAGAAGCAGCATGCCGTAGTGGATAGACCATAGGCCTGGGTGTCAAAAGGTAATGGGTTCTAATCCCAGCTCTGCCACTTGTCTGCTGTGTGACCTTGGGCAAAGCACTTCACTTCTCTGGGCCTCAATTACTGCACCTGTAAAATGGGGATTAAGACTATGAGTCCCATGTCGGGCAGGGACTGTGTCCAAACCAATTTGTTTGTATCCTTCCCAGTGCTTAGTCCAGTGCCTGGAACATAGTAAGCACTTAACAAATGCCACAATTATTGTTATTATTATCACTAGTTGTTGTAATAACCAGTAACAGTATTTATTATTTATTAATATTATTTATTAAAAGTATTTATTATAGTCCTCTAACCCTTAACTCCACAGCACTTATGACCAGTTCTCTAAGTTATATAAGTTATTTATTTATAGTAATGTCTGGCTCCCCCTGTAGACTGTAAGCTCATTATGGGCAGAGGCCATGGCTGCTACTTCTGTTTTATTGTAATAATAATAATAATGGCATTTATTAAGTGCTTACTATGTGCAAAGCACTGTTCTAAGCACTGGGGAGGTTACAAGGTGATCAGGTTGTCCCTCGTGGGGCTCACAGTCTTAATTGTCATTTTACAGATGAGGTAACTGAGGCACAGAGAAGAAGTGAAGTGACTTGCCCAAAGTCACACAGCTGACAAGTGGTGGAGCCAGGATTTGAACTCATAACCTCTGACTCCAAAGCCCGGGTTCTTTCCACTGAGTCATGCTGCTACTCTCCCAATACATTCTATTGCAAATAGTAGGCATTCAATAAATACCATCGATTGCTCGATTCAGCACTTACTATGTGCCGAGCACTGTCCTAAGGACTAGGAAAAAATATATGTAGGAATTAGACATAGTCCATGCCCCACAGGGGACAGAAACAGAGTTTCAGGAATTTCTCATGAATTCACTGCCAGATTTCCATGAAACGTTTTAGTGCCCACAAAGAAATTCAGTCAGAGTTAGAGCTGGTGTCATTGTACATATGACACCAATTCTGGTAGGTCAGAAGAACCTCATGGAATCCAGTCTGCTATTAATCAATTTACCTTGGTAATCATCATCATAATAATAGGAATGCCCCAATCATGGCATTTGTTAAGCACTTACTATGTGCCAGGTACTGTACTAAGCGCTGGGGTGGATGCAAGAAAATCGAGTTGGACACAGTCCCTGTCCTACATGGGACTCACAGTCTCAGTCCCCATTTTACAGATGTGGGAACTGTAGGGACTTGCCCAAGATCACACAGCAATCAAGTGGCAGAGCCGGGATTAAAACTCATGACCTTCTGACTTGAGTACCCCTCCATCATAACTGTAGAACAGACCATCCTTCTTGATATCATCTTATAGAAGGAGGCGGAAGAGGGCTTGTTGTGGGAAGGGAACATGTCGATAAACTCTGTAATATTGTACTCTCCCAAGTGCTTAGTGCAGTGCTCTGCACACGGTAAGTACTCAATCAATACAATTGATTCAATTAACCAGGTATGTCCTGGGGTCAGGCAGGATAGAGCTTACTAGCCAGAACTGTCTCCCAGAGTGAACTCTCGTATAACCTCTTTCACCAAACTATGTTTTTGACTTGTGAGGATATTTCATATTAAAAGTTCTGATGCCATGCTATTTATCTACTGAGGTTTTTTTTATCATTTTAAGGAACAGAAACTTCCTGCACTCATATTAAATGTAGTCCACAGAACATTATCCTTGATTGGAGGCTTGAGGTTTAAAGAGCTACTTAGAGCCTTGTGGAGTGCTGGCAATATTTGCCTTTTCAGTACATCTCAGAACTATGGTTTAGTTAGTCTACTGGGATGGACTGATTTTTGGATATTTTATTCAATGATCAGTAAAATCACTTTTCATTTTAAATAGTAAATGCATTTGCTTCTGAGAATTGCCTTTCATTTTGGATAAATAAATGGATGGAATAAATGGCAAAAGCAGGTGAAGTCACAACTTAACCGTTCTCTCATCAGAATTTCATATGATCAATAAATGGTTTTGATTTCAACTGTGGAAAAAAGCAGTTGTTTACAAGCACGTGACCTTTAGGATATTAATGATAATAATAATTGTGATATTATCTTTATCCTTATATTCTTACCCAAACCCTGTCCTTCCCCATGTCTTTCTCATCACTGTAGACAACACCACTACCCTCCCTATCTTACAAACCCATAAACTTGATGTTGTCCTTGACTCATCTCTCTCATTCCACACACAAATTAAGTCTGTCACCAAATCTTGTTAGTTCTACCTCCACAGCATTGCTAAAAACCCACCCTTTCCTCTCCATCCGAACTGCTACCATTCTAATCCAAACACTTATCCTATCCTGGCTTGACTACTGAATCTGCATCTGCAGAAGCAGTGTGGTTTAGTGGAAAGAGCACAGCCTTGGGAGTCAGAGGTCATGGGTTCTAATCCCACCTCTGCCACTTGTCAGTTATGTGGCTTTGGGCAAGTCACTTCACTTCTCTGGGTGTCAGTTACTGCATCTGTAAAATGGGGATTAAGACTGTGAGCCCCACGTGGGACAACCTGATACCTTGTATCTCCCCCAGTGCTTAGAACTGTGCTTGGCACATAGTAAGCACTTAACAAATACCAACATTATCATTTCATTAATATTATCTGCCTCCTCGCTGACTCCCACCTCCTGTTTCTACCCATTCCAATCCATACTTCACTCTGCTGCACAGATTATTTATCAAAAAAAAATGTTCAGACCATGCCTTCCCACTCCTCAAGAACCTCTAATGGCTGCCTGTCCATCTCCACATCAAACAGAAACTTCTTACCATCTACTTCAAAGCACTCAGTCAGCTTGCCCCATCCTACCTCAGCTCTCTAATCTCCTACTATAACCCAGCCCATTCACTCCACCCCTCTATTACCAGCCTACTCGCTGTGCCCCAATCCCATCTATCTCACCACCAACCCCTTTCTAAAGTCCTCCCACTAATATGAAATGACCTCCTCCTCCATATTAACCAAACCACCACTCTCTTCACCTTGAAAGCATTATTAAAGTCATATCTTCTAAAAGAGGTCCTCCCCGATTAAACCCTCTTTTTCCTGGATTGCTCTCTCTTCTGCATCATCTGTGCATTTAGATCTGTGATCTTTGGATATTTGATAGTCTCCCCACCCCCAACTCCACAGCACGTATTTACTATTCTGTTTTGTCAATGATGTCCCTCTAGCTTTACTTCTATTTATTCTGATGACTTGACACCTGACCACATGTATTGTTTTGTTGTCTGTCTCCCCCTTCTAGACTGTGAGTCCATTGTTGGGTAGGGACCGTCTCTACATGTTGCCAACTTGTACTTCCCAAGCATTTAGTACAGTGCTCTGCACACAGTACATGCTCAATACATACGATTGAATGAATGAATATCTTTAAACTATATATTATAAATTATTCATGTTGATATCCATCTCCCCCTCAGGACTGTAAGATCATTATGGGCAGGGAACTTGTCTGCTAATTCTGTTGTGTTGCACTTTCCCAAGGACTTCATACAGTGCTCTTCAAATAGTATGTGCTGAATAAGTATAATTGATTGATTGATTAATTAGTAGACATTAAGTGTGTACCATGTGTCAAGCACTGTACTAAACACTGGGCTAAATACAAGATTATCAGTTAAGTTATAGGAGTAAAATGGGAGAAAGAAACTCAAGCTGAATTGCTTTCCAAATATCAGTTTTCCATGAAACCTCAGGTTTTTAAATAAGCTCAGAGGACTAAATCGTCCGTAACAATTTTGTTTCCCAGCTAAAGTGGTCTCCAACTGTTAGAAAATTGCACTTCAAGCTGAGATTAGCTGCCTAGGAGCACCAGCAGCAGTTTAAGTGTTTGCTCATGGCACTGTATGCGACGATATGCCAGACATAGTGACTTAAAAAGAGCTTACTATCGAAAGCAGAAAACCCTGCCAGGGCCACTTGGATATCTGAACCAGAAAAAAGGACATAGCTTGCGTCAGGCAAGCTAATGCTCATTTGAATAAGGGCATTTATCAAGGAGGGCTCGGCATTTTGCAAGTAGAGCTCTGGTACTCCATCTCTGCCAGTTAGGCTGAGTCATAGCATAAGGCCAAGCTGCTTTAACTGTTGGGCAAATTGGACATTTGTCCCAGGTCAGCATTCCCTGAGAGCCCATTGTGGTTGCCACAATGGTAATAATTGTGGTATTTGTCAAGTGTTTCCTATGTGACAAGCATTTTACTAAGTTCTGGGGTAGATACAAGATAATCAGGTCTCACATGGGGCTCACAGTCGAAGTTGGAGAGAGAACAGGTATTGAATCCCCAGTGGGCAGATGAGGGAACTGAGGCACAGTGAAGTGACTTGTCCAAGGTCACATAGCAGGTAAGTGGTGGAGACAGGACTAATAATAATAATGATTATGGTATTTGTTAAGTGCTTACTATGTGCCAGGCACTGTACTAAGCATTGGGGTGGGTCCTCATCAGCTTTATCTCTGGCTGAAGGTGTTCCATAAAGTTAATAATTGTTCCGGGAGTACTAGGAGGGGAAATTCATGTGCTCCCTCAGAGAGAGGAAGAGAGATGTAGGTAGATAGATATTGGTCTAGGAACCAAGGGAGAATTTGGACTGATCTACTGCCCTGGCACCACCATGAGATGCCCAGTATAAAGCTTTTTTGGATGCTCACAGAAGTAGGAAAGAGAGATTTGAATTATGAAGGTTGGAAACAGATGGATATAAATACAGATTAATGATTACTTGCTAATTCCATAATCATCACGCCATCAGACGTCTTTCTAGGCATATTTATGACACTTGTTACATGCCTTCCTGGAAGGACTCCAAAATGCTAAAATGTTATGATGAAAGAGGAGCTTTAAAAAAAATGATTTGGGGGCTACTTGTCTTGCACTTGTAAACAGACGTGGTTTAGAGAGGCGTTCACAGGACTGACCATTTGCATTAAGTTGATGGTTCAAACAGTCACTATCTTTAAATCCCTGAAAGTTGGAAATTGATGTAAGTGTGGCAGTATTTCTTTTGGTGACTAGCAGAGGGCAGGTAGTATAGTCCTGGTGGGTACACGATACAGTCCATTGGCTACACTATGTTTGAATGGATTGCAGCCATCCCATTGGTACCTGTGTCCTTCATTCATTCATTCATTCATTAATCGTACTTATTGAGTGCTTACTGTGTGCAGAGCACTGTACTAAGCGCTTGGGAAGCAGCGTGGCTCAGTGGAAAGAGCCCAGGCTTTGGAGTCAGAGGTCGTCGGTTCAAATCCCGGCTCCGCCACTTGTCAGCTGTGTGACTTTGGGCAAGTCACTTAACTTCTCTGGGCCTCAGTTGCCTCATCTGGAAAATGGGGATTAAGACTGTGAGCCCCCCGTGGGACAACCTGATCACCTTGTATCCCACCCCAGAGCCTAGAACAGTGCTATGCACATAGTAAGCACTTAATAAATGCCATTATTATTATTATTATTATTACCCACCCTGTTAAAGAGGTTGATTGTCGGCATGTTCATGGGTTGCATCCTCTGGTTCCTACATATAGGATCTGACTGATTGGCAAATCGGCCAATCTTCTGATGTAGTGAAGACATAGTAGGGCACAGAGACCAAGAAAGAAACAGAAAAAATGTATCTAAAACGTCAGAATCAGTATCCTTCTCCACAATGCTGTGTTCTAGATCCTTGAGGTAGTTAAGGGGTTGTAACTCTGAAGAGGTAGGAAGGGCCCGGGAGACCATGAGGTACCCCACAAGGCCCCAGACTGGGCAGACATGTGGCAGAGCTGGGGTCAGAACCTAGGTCCTTCTGACTCCTAGGCCTGTGCGTAGACGCCAGAGCACCTTATGTTAGTTAATTTAATTTGCTCCCCACAGCACACCTGCAAGCTAAGTTCAGGTATTATTCCCATTTTACAGATGGGAAGGGTAAATGACTTGCCCAAGGCCACAAAGTAGACAGGTGGCCTAGACCCCGGGGCTTCTGACTTCCAGGCTACAGCTCTACCACCATGCCATACTGTGAGGTGTTTACTGAACCTGCAGGGTGAGCAGGTGGGGACCAACAGAAATAATAATAATAATGATAGCATTTATTAAGTGCTTACTATGTGCAAAGCACTGTTCTGTGCTTTGTGTGTTGTGTGCTGTTCTGTGCTCCACAGAAATCTGTGGAGATGTACTGTATTGCCAAGGTATTTACGGCAGATATGTGACAATTATATGGCTTGCAACAGGGTGCTTGGGATGGAGGAGATAGGACCATGTTTCCACCCTTCCTCCTCTCCCTGCCTTGGCCCCTCTTGGCTAGTTGGGTCGTAATCTACAGGCAGTGGACTTGAAATGGGGAATAATTACTTAGTAAAGCCACCTATACAATAATCAGCTATTGTTCAGTTAGGCCAACTGATGGTCACCTTAGTCATCTCACTGTTATGTTATATTGTCTACACTTATGCTCCATGACAGTAGGGCAGTATATACTTGAGAAGAATCATTGCCACGAAGACTTTTGCGCTATTAGCAGATTCAGTCCCCCATGACAGCTTGAAACCCTTAGGCAAGAACGTGTACGATTTTCCAGTCAGCCAGGAACGCATCCTGCAAGAGTCAGGGGCAGTTGTTCAGAGTACAGCTCTCTGTACACAGTAAGTGCTCAATAAATAGCACTGATTGTACCACTGATAAAACTGGCAGGGTTTCAATCTGAGCCCACAGAGCTCTCCAAAAGGGACAGTGGGGGTCAGATGAGGGATGAGATGAGGGATTAGATTAAGGCAGCCCACATGGTATAGTGGCTAGAGCACAGGCCTGGGAATCAGAAGGTCACAGGTTCTGATCCCAGCTCTGCTACTGTCTACTGTGTGACCTCGGGCAAGTCACTTCATTCATTCATTCAATCAATTGTATTTATTGAGCGCTTACTGTGTGCAGAACACTGTACTGAGCACTTGGGAAGTACATGTTGGCAACATATAGAGATGGTCCCTACCCAACAAGGGGCTCACAGTCTAGAAGACGGGCTCACTTCTCTGTGCCTCGGTTACCTCATCTGTAAAATGGGGATTAAGACTGTGAGCCCCACGTGGGACAACCTGATTATCTTGTATCTCCCCCAGCACTTAGAACAGTGCTTGGCACATAGTAAGTGCTTAACAAATACTATTATTATTATTATTGTTGTTATTATTCCTCCACTTCCACCACCTGCCCTTTGTCTTTCCTGTTTCAGTCCGATCATTTTTGTTCAGCTTTTGCCCAGTAGGGTTGAGGGCAGCAGGCCAGGTAACTGGAGGTGGCTGGAGATGAGGGCAACTGCGACCGAGATATTAAAAATGAAATTAAAAAAGAAAAAAAGAAGCAAGGCTGGTTTGGGGCACAAGGGGGCTCAGGGAGGAGGGGAGGCAGGAAGGCCATGCCATAAAAGAAGGACTGAGGAGAATAGTGAAGTCTTAGTTCCATAGGAGAGGATATTGAGAAGCAGCATGGCTCAGTGGAGAAGAGCCTGGTCCTCTGGAGTCAGAGGTCATGGGTTCAAATCCCAGCTCCGCCAAATGTCAGCTGGATGACTTTGGGCAAGTCACTTAACTTCTCTGAGCCTCAGTTCCCTCATCTGTAAAATGGGGATGAAGACTGTGAGCTCCCTGTGGGACAACCTGATCACCTTGTAACCTCCCCAGCGCTTAGAACAGTGCTTTGCACATAGTAGGCACTTAATAAATACCATTATTATTATTATTATTATTATTGTGGGAAGTGTGCTTTGCCCAACAATCAATCAATCTATCAGTGGTACTTATTGAGCACTTACAATGTGCAGAACACTGTATTAAGAGCTTGGGTGAGTACAGTATAACAGAGTTGATAGACATGTTCCCTGCACGCAAGGAGCTTACAGTCTAAAGGGGGAGACTACATATGTACCTAAGTGCTATGAAGCAACCAAGAGAAGGATGCTGATCTCTCCAGTACCCATTCAGAACTCAGTGCTCGACTATATCTGGATTGTGGCTTGGTTTCAGATAGAGCCCAGAGGAAGTGTTGATCTTTTCAGCCTTATGTATTCACTCCAAGGGAAGAGCATCAGGAGCATTGTCTTGAATATCATGATGGTAGATAAGATATTTTATTACTGCATATCTATTTGGTAATCCCTTTTAAAAAATCACCTCTGCTTCTCAGTTTTCATTCATTAATTCAATCATATTTATTGAGCACTTACTGTATGCAAAGCACTGTACTAAAGTCTTGGGAGAGTACACTCCTGATTATATTGGGGGGTTGTCTGCAGATGAACTGAAACTTAATTTATTTCAAAAGAACTTGGTGAACAAAATTTTCATTCTATTGCATTTTTGCTCGAAGTCCAAAAATGTGTCTGGAAATGTACCAATATGTGTCACGATCTGAGATGTTGAGAGGATAAAATGAGATAATATATGTGAAAGTGTTTTCAGCTTTTAAGGAGAAAATCACTGAATCAATGCAAAATTATATTACTGTTGCTGAGTCCGGCTCTCCTTTCTGTGGCTCCCATGGGCAACATCATCTACCTCAGAGCTCCTCAGAGTGAGTCGACTCCCTCCACCTCTCCCTTATTTTCATTTAAAGCTGGCAGATGAAGCAAAATTGGCAAAGGTAGCTGGCTCTTAGCCCCTAACTTTTTATGGTATTTGTTAAGCGCTTTTTATGTGCCAAGTACTGTACTAGGTGCTGGGGTAGATACCATCTAATCAGGATAGACACCGCCCTTGCCTGCCCAGTTTCCTAACAGTTATGACAGAACTGCCTGCCACCAGCATCTGGCTGAGTCCGCTACACCCCCAACAACCTGTGTATCTTAGCTACAGACTTTGGAAATGCCCTTTCACTGACAGCGAGGGGAGAGGCATATTCTTTCATCTCGTTCTCAGTGTAAATCTAGGGAGACATTCGGGATGAACAGGCGATGTCATCCACGCCATGCCAGGCATGCTACACTAATGTAATGACATCACCTTCACCATTTTGCAGATGTACATCTGAGGCAACTCTAGTTTAAGAACCACCACCTCCTCCCACTTTCTCTAAAACCTTTGTGTTCTCTTCTCAGGTACTTGTGAACAGGGGGCCCCTTCTGAACTGCCTCTGTCACTTGCTTGCTGTGCTACCTTGGGCAAGTCACTTAATTTTTCTGTACCTCAATTTCCTCGTCTGTAAAATGGGCCACAAATACCCATTCTCCCTTCTACTTAAACTGTGAGCCCCTGTGGGACAGAGCCTGGGTCAAATCTGATTATCTTGTATCTACCGCAGTATTTAGTACAGTACTTGGTACACACAGTAATTGCTTAACAAATACCACAATTGTGAATATTATTATTAATTTGGGCTTGAGCCAGGCTAAAGACAGAAAGACTGGGAGATTAAAATAAATATACCCGATTTAAAAGATTCTGGTGCCACATCTCTACTGAACAAGGAGTAGACCGGATGAAAACTAACTGGCTTGCCATCACAGAGACATACCACCACAGATTTTCAACAGCTTGCTCTCCTGCTAGAAAAGGGTGGTATTTGTTGAGTGCTTATTATGTGCCAAGCACTGTGGTAAGCACTGGGGTAGGCAATAATAATAATGATAATAATAATAATGGTATTTGTTAAGCCCTTAATTTGTGGTAGGCACTGTTATAAGAGCTGGGGTGGATACAAGCAAATCAGGTTGGACACAGTCCTTGTCCTGCTTAGGGCTCACAGTCTTAATCCCCATTTTACAGATGAGGTAACAGGCACAGAGAAGTGAAGTGACATGCACAAGGCTGCACAGCAGTCCCATGGCAGAGCCTGGATTAGAACCCATGACCTTCTGACTCCTAGGCCTGTGCTCTTTCAACTATGCCATGCTGCTTCTCATAATCAAGCTGGGCACAGTTGGAAGCAACTCGTCTAGAAACCATCCTCTCCCTTGCTTATGCAGAGGGTCTCCAAAATCACAAATTTACATTTTAAGCAACTTTTTTCTCTTCTTGCCTTAAGAATTCCGCATAAGGAGAAAGCATTTCAGATGCTAAATAATTGGCTTATTTTCTCATTCATTTAGCTACATCAATTCAAGCCTGAATATTAGGCAACAAGTAGATTAGTTCCATGTTAAGTGGAAATTACTGCAAGAGGGAAGTAGCAAGGTCACATAAATTATTCCTTTTTTTAGATAAATCCTCAACAAAAACTATCTTCCCCTGACTTTCACTGGTGTATATGAAGCTAAGGAAAGGAGGTCAAATTCTGTCCTTAGAATAAATGAGGACAGAGTATCTGCACTAGAAAACTGTACTAATGAAGGGTGCCCTTATTTGTTGGCTTTTCCAAATGAATCTAGAGTAATTGACTTCTTGGAGCAGACCTCCCCGTATCCAAAATGAAACTTTTCAAACACCATGGGGATAAATTTATAACATGAGGTATATTGCTCATTAGGCGATAAAATCACCTATGGATAAAATGATACCGTGGATCAGAAATAATAATGAAAAGAGTAATTATAGTATTTATGAGCCCTTCCCCCTCTATAAACTTGTTGTGGGCAGGGAATATATCTGTTATCATTAAATTGTACTCTCCTGAGTGCTTAGTACAGTGCTCTGAACCCAGTAATCACTTAATAAATACAGTTGACTGACCAAGAGGATCCATGTCTAATTTCCACTAGTATACTTTTTCATCATTAAGTATTTCACAGTATAAATATTTAAATAGTTAACACTATTACTGTTGAACCTTCTCAGTAACATGTCCCGAGGTAGGCACAGAATAGTCAGATTAGATATAAACCTGCCCCACCTGGGACTCACAATCTATATCAGCAGTGTTTGCACATAGTAGGGTCTTAATAAATGACATTGATATTATTGTAGTTATTATTAGTCAACCAGAAATTTTTGCAAAAAAATGGGATATGAATTTAAGGTACTTGATTTTCCCAACTCTCCAAATGCTCATATTTGCTCCTTGAGGACCAGGATTCTGTCTACCAACTCTGTGTTATAACTCCCAAACAGTACTGTGCTCTGCACATAGCCATTAATAAACCCATCAATTGATTGATGGAGTTGCAGATGTAAAGTGGTAAATATGCTAAAATCGTGAACATACCAAGTAATATTGTTTGTCTGCATGGATTTTGTAGTGGTTAGTGATTCTGGCTTGGTTTGATATTTTAGCCCTTTTCTGAATTTGTGAGGCTATCAATCCCTGAAATAGAGAGAAAAAATTGAACAGTTCACAACCTAGCGATGACTAGTAAGCTTACCTTGAACCTACTCTCTCCATTGTACTCAGCAAGATAAGCAACAGATGTATTCCTCTTAGTGACACTGTCAGGTTCTTGTATTTCTTAATTCATCCTTTTAATCATTATACTGAGTGCTTACTGTGTGCAGAGCACTGTACTAAGCTCTTATAATCTTGGCACTGTGCTGATTTTCCCTGAAGAATTGATGGAATGCACGCTTAGTGGTTTGAGAAAAAGAACCCCAATAATTCAGCACAGAATGAAGTGGTTTTACATGCCATAGTGAAAAGGAAAACCACTGTACTTAGCTTTTCTCTATTAAACCCTCAGTTTACTTGAAAATCCATTCTGATAATAAATAAATAAATATTTGGGACCGTACTTCTTCCAAACTGCATTTTCTCATTAGCGGGTTGGCAGAATCCATTTCTTTTTATGTTCCCAACTTTTTTTCTCTGTCATAAATGTGATGATATGTAAGAGCCGATGTAATTCTTCAATAAAAATTAAGAATTGTCATTTTTGGGAACTCAAGCAAATTAGCACTCAGATTCCTTATGTTAATCATTGTTACTTTCTAAACTACAGTTTTATGCTTTATTTTCTAATTTATATCTTATAGTGTGTCAACCATATGGAGTTTAAAATTGACTGCTCCAGTTGCTTTCCTCTGTCTTTTTTTTTTAAAAAAAATTTCTGAAGTGGTTCTCTTAGCAACAAAAAGATACAGTACTTAATGACAGTCACCATCATCATATAAGATGGCATGGCACATAGTCAAATAAATGCTCTATTCAAGTATAGGTCTAAATCACTTATTCCATGTGAACCATATTCCCTCTTTTAACAAAAGGATTTCCAAAAAACATAATATTTTTATCTAAAAATATTTATTCTTTCATCATCACTGAAACATAACTTCAGTATGAAGAATTACTGTTTTAGAAAATTACTTTTTTAAATAATGCTTCAATAGCGCCTACTCCCTCCTACTTAGACCATGAGCCCCATGTGGGACAGGAACTTAGCCCGTTCTGAATTTCTTGTAATTAATCCAGCACTTAGAATTGTGTTTGACATTCATTCATTCATTCAATCGTATTTATTGAGCACTTACTGTGTGCAGAGCATTGTACTAAGCGCCTGGGAAGTACAAGTTGGCAACATATAGAGATGATCCGTACCCAACAGTGGGCTCACAGTCTAGAAGGGGGAGACAGAGAACAAAACAAAACATAGTAACAAAATAAAATAAATAGAATAAATATGTACAAATAAAGTAAATAAATAGAGTAGTAAATGCGTACAAACATATATAGAAAAAAATATGGAATGCTTCACGAATTTGCACAAAGTGCTTAACAAGTACTATTTTAAAAAATGGCATCTGCTTATTTTAATTGTTTGCCCCCGAATTGCCGCTATTGGCAAGTGCTTGTTCTAATTTTCAGGTACCCATAGAAATTCTACAAAAATAAGCCTTTAATAAGTGATTTTTTTTTAATTAGCTGATAATAATTCAAGGCGATGACTGAAATGCCTCCTAATTATTTTCTTATTCCATGGGTACAGAGAAACATACTCCTTCAGAATAATGATTTTAATGGAAGAAATAAGTGTTGCTTGTGTCTGTTACCTTTCAGAATGGAATATGGGTCATGCTAAGAAATTATGCTAATGGTAGTTTTGCCTCAAACTTTAAAGTAAGTGTGCTCTGGTGTTTTCCTCTCATTGACTTTTTCTTTCAGCATTATCACTGGCAAGTGAACAACACCAAAAATATTCTTCTTTTAAACTAAAAAAAGACCAGAACACTTATGGTTAGCTACTAAAGTTAAACTGAAGTGCGCTTCTGCTCACGCTCCATTTCAGATGTTTCCTCCACTAATTGAAGCTCGCTGGATGTGGTAACAAAATAGTAGCACGGAATTAATTCCCGTCGCATCCCCAGATATTAATGTTTGATCCATTTTAACCTGCGGTTTTTCTCCTCTCCATTTTTTGTTTGCTTGTTCATCAGTGTGATGACTACAAAAGCACAGAGTAACGTCGAAAAGGCTGGTGGTGTTCACATGACTAATACTGTGAAAGATAGCAAGATTTTGAACAGCTCCAGTCTACGCACAGTTGGTTCCCAGCTGACAGACAGAATGTGGGGTGGGCTTCGTCACCAGAACGCTGGGTATGGCATGCCCAGCTATGCTTATGATTCCACAGTGCCCAGAAACCTGCTGCCTGTTTCCTGGTGCAGGCAGCTAAAACACATAGAAACTGGGTAGCTCCTTTTTTATTCTTCCAAGAGAAAAAAATTATATAATGAGAGGATTGCTGCTAAAATAGAAGGAAAAATGAAGTCTTTGTTAAATGCCTTAACAAAGAAGGAAGGTAAGACAAATGCGTAGGGAACCTGAATTTTTGTAATGGGCAGTTTTTATTGACATTTCTTAGGATCTTCTTAGCCCACTGGGCATATTTTCAAATCCAATCGATGTTTCATGTGCTATAAGTTTGGTTTCTGTAATTAGTTAACTAAGAAAAATATCGGTTGCTCTGTGTGAATGAAAAAGGTTTGTTTTAGTTCTCTGTAAGCGTTCTGTTTCATTAGATAAATTTAGAATATTGATTTTAAATGCTCTTTAATGAGGATGTGCATACCTATCTATCTGTATAGATGCCTGTGTGTCTGATTAGAATCTGAATTCAGAAAAAGAGGGAAGTCGAGCTATAGCATTTCAATTGACTTGGAACGTGGATAATCACTGCTAAAGAAAACAGAAAGCATTGTGAACTGAATGGGATTGTTGTGAGCTTTACAAATCACTTCTAATATTCCTTTCTAACAGCTATGCACTGCAGTTTATATATAGATGAGAGAGAGAAAATGTAACTGAGTCTGAAGTCCATATGCTTTGAATCATACCTTTATGTCATTTTCATTTTGAAACAATGCAAATAATGTCTGAAAGACAAACCTAATAAAAAACACTTATAGTTTGTAGTTTGCTGGAAACAGGTGGTAAATGGTTCATTTTTAGGGAAGTAATTATTTCTAACCCTCTATGCACATATTAAAATAATTCTATACACATTTAGATCCTTTATCCAATTCCCTTTTTTCTTGTAAAAGGTAATGTATCCCTTAATTGTTCCAGTAAGGACTGTTTTTTCAGTGATTAGTCTTAAAAAAATGAATTCTATTTGTGAAATGCTCTCAGGTCTGAAATCATTTCAGAATAAACATTAAAGACATTG
This sequence comes from Tachyglossus aculeatus, assembly GCF_015852505.1. Taxonomy (NCBI): domain Eukaryota; kingdom Metazoa; phylum Chordata; class Mammalia; order Monotremata; family Tachyglossidae; genus Tachyglossus; species Tachyglossus aculeatus. The sequence goes on along the minus strand of NC_052087.1, from coordinate 18,931,070 downwards.
TATCTAAAAGAAATAGAAAAAAAGCTAATTTCATATGAAACTTGGCATCTGGACAAGGTGTTTTTCATTAAAGTGTTCACCAGAATTCCACATGTGTGTCTCCATTTTCAATATGAGTCTATTTAACTATGCCCTTGCCATTACATCACTGTTCTTTTGAGCTCTCCACGGCAGTGGCAGTGATGGGAATTATTTTTCCTGGCCCTTTCACTTCCCTCACCTCAAACCCAATAAGCCATCTAGTAACTTCACGTATTGCCAGCATGCTAAATACAATTTTGATTTTATATTCTGAGTAGAACACATGAAAAATCGGGTTTGAGATTAGAAAATTCTAAGATTGGTTGTGTAACTCTTGTAGGTAACACTTCAATTTGTGTTGAATTTAGGAAATTATTTTTCATTCACTAAAGGAATCTCTAAAATATACCAATTTTTATTAAAGGTAATGATCTTAAGTGCAATTATATATGTTTAAACTGTCCTCTAGAATGTAAGCTCTTTGTGTGCAGGGAACGTGACTATCAACTCTCTTATATTGTACTCTCATTCATTCATTCAGTCGTATTTATTGAGTACTTACTGTGTTCAGAGCACTGTACTTAGCTCTCACAAGCACTTAGTATAGTTCTCTGCACACAGTAAGCACACAGTAAGTATGATTGACTGATCATAAACATATACTTTTAATAATAATAATAATTGTGGTATTTGTTAAGTGCTTACTGTGTGCTAAGCACTGTACTAAGCACTGGAGTGGGTACAAGAAAATCAGGTTGGACACAGTCCTCATCCTGCATGGGGCTCACAGTCTAAATCCCTGTTTTACAGATGAGGTAACTGAGGCACAGAGAAGTAAACTGATTTGCCAAAATGCTATAGTAGTCTGTAGTATTATAATGTAATGAAATATATGTTTTCCCTCTTTCCAGAGTTCCCTTGAAATCTAGTTTACATTTTCTTCAGTACAGCTTATATTGTCCATAGCCTTGGTCCTAATATCTTTTGAGAGAATAATCATACTCTCTGGAAACTGAAGGTGTGTCACAATTCATTTCTTTCTGAAAATTTCACAGGAGATTTTGGATTTAGCATAGTAATAAAGCCTCTCAGCGTTAAGTTATGAACACCAAATGATAATTTTATAAAATTGTACTTTTCACTCTCTGGAGAAATAGAAATGTTTTTCCCCCCTCAAAACAGAGGAGGTACCCATTAAATTAACTTCAGGCAAAATAGTGATTTCCTAAAAAAGTGATTTGATTAGAATCCTCTTTTTCGTATTGCTCCATTTCAGATTTTCAGAAACAGCTTTATGATACTGACTTAATTACTTCCCAGTGGCAAAGAATTCAGTTCATACAGATTGTCCTAATGCATCCCATCCTCTTAGCTCCTGCTAAAAATTCTCCTTTTTGACCTACATTATTTTGTAAACCTAGGTTGACATGTCCTTACTGTTGAAACTTGGTAGTTCTCACTTTCCTAACTGAAGTCCAAGTTACATTTTCATGAGGGAAAGGTTTTATTAATTAGAAAGTATGTAAACTTCCTCCCATGTTGTGTCATTTTGTAAAACTTTCAAGCTCCATTTTATTTACAAATCAGTTATGAGCAAAATTCTTTGGAAAGATGTGCAACCTAGGCACATTAGCCCTGAGTTTCAAATTTGTCCTGCATGTTTTGCTATATAGTTTTGGGATGCTGTTGCCTCTAATTAAAAGTTGATATAGGTCATACAATTGTCTACATTTTGGGATAATCCACTATTAAACCTCTTTCAAGTTGGGAAAATAGGTCAGATTCCTTTACAGTCTGGAGGCTATAGGAAATTGAGACATGTTGAACAAGGATTTTTCCTCCCCCAGCAATAGGCCATGGAAAGACAGCATGGCCTATTGGAAAGAACACTGGAGTTGGAGGTCCTGCGATTCTAATCCCAGTTTTGCTACTTGCCTCCTATGAGAACTTGGACAAGTCACCTAATTTATCAGTGCCTCAGTAATCTCACCTATAAAATAGGGATTAAATACTTGTTTTCTCTCCTACTTAGACTGTGAGCCCCATAAGGGGCAAGAATTGTGTGATCTTGTGTGATTATCTTGTACCTATTCCAGTACTCAATACAATGCTTTGCACAGAATGAGCACTTAATAAATATTCTATTAACACGTAATAATAATGATAATAATTGTGGTATTTGTTAAGCACTTCCTATGTGCCAGGCACTGCACTAAGTGCTGGAGTAGCTGCAGCTCACATTCATAATCGCCATTTTAAAGATGAGGTAACTGAGGCCCAGAGAAGTGAGGTGACTTGCCCTAGGTCACACAGCAGACATGTGGTGGAGGCAGGATTAGAACCCAGGTCCTTGTGACTCCCAGGCCAATGCTCAAAATTTAGCATCAGTACATTAACAAATGGAAGTTCACTGACTCTTTGAAATGGTCGCATGCTGTCTGATTTTACTTTGGTTCATCTTTTAAAGCAATGTAGACCTCTCGGTAGAAAAGACTGATTTGTTGTACTTAGAGAAAACTTTTTTGATAGTCATTTCAGACATTTATGGGTGCTGTTTCTAAAAAATGAAAAGCTCTCCTGTACAGCTCTGGAAGATGCAGTTACTTTCTTCTCTGTTTCTCCCTTTTTAAATGACAACAATTACCTCAGAACAAAAGCTAGAGGAATGCACAGCTATTATCCTGCGTATTTTAAACTAAATCAGGTAAATACGACACGAGGCAGAAAAACCCACTGAGAAGCTTTGCACAGGTCTCCCTAGAGAGAGACAGTTCTTTTCTACATTCATTTTGATTTGTTTCTTCCTTCCCAGTCTACTCCTCTGTACCATGTTTCCCTTAAGACCTGCCTTCAGTTGTAGGAAATGGTGCTCTATCCACCCCCAGTTCAGGAACATTAGTCATAAACCAGCTACTTCCTATGTGGGGCTGTCAATCATCAAATAGGGTAATACTCTGCTAAAGAGTAGATTGTTTCATATGTGTGCATGTGCTTCTTTATTATGGGCCACAGGGCTCTGCAGCTTATTCTGTGTTGGTCACTGCCTTCCTTTTTTTCCATCTCTATGCATTCAGTCTTTCCCCATGTGCCTGTCCCCAACCACTCAGGTCCATTTATAGTGAACCTTCTGAAGGCCATAGATGGTGTTTTATTTCTCATTGTTGTGTTTCTCCCAGTCCTTAGAATACTGTTTTTGCACCCAGTGGGTGCTAAATAAATCCCATTGAATCAGAGCCAGTTGTGGAGTTTGAGATTGCCACAAGAAAATAAAAGTGTACAAATATGTTATCCCTCCTGCTTAGACTGTGAGCCCCGAGGGAGGCAGGAACCGTACCTTACCTGATTATCTTGCATCTACCATAGCGCTTAGTACAGTGATTGGTGCAGACTAAGCACTTAAAAATTGCCCTAAAAATGAGAAAACAAAAATAAAGCCTTCAGTCAGAAGTATTTGTAGAGAGCACACTGTGCAAAGCATTAGAAAAGTATACAATACAATGGTCCCTAGCCCTCAAGCTTCTTGTGAGCAGGGAATGTGTCTGCCATTTGTGTTGTATTGTACTTATCTAAATGCTTAGTACATTGCTCTGCATACAGTAGGTGCTCCATTCATTCATTCAATTGTATTTATCGAGCACTTACTGTGTGCAGTGCACTGTACTAAGCACTTGGGAAGTACAGTACAGCAATAAAGAGAGATAATTCCTGTCCACAGTGGGCTCACAGTCGAGGTGGGGAGGAGACTGACATCAATAGAAGTAAACAGGCATCAATATAAATAAATAAAATTATAGATAAGTACATATATACATAAGTGCTGTGGATGGGGATAGAGGGAAAAGCAAAGGGAGCAAGTCGTGATGATGTGGATGGGAGTGGGAGCTGAGGAAAAGGGGGGCTTAGTCTGGGAAGGCCTCTTGGAGGAGGTGCACCTTCAGTAGGGCTTTGAAGGGGGAAGAGTGATTGGTGGATTTGAGGAGGGAAGGCGTTCCAGGCCAGAGGTAAGATGTGGCCCAGGAATCGGCAGTGAAACAGGTGAGATCAAGGCACAGTGAGAAGTTTAGCACCAGAGGAATGGAATGTGCGGCCTGGGATGTAGAAGGAGAGAAGGGAGGTGAGGTAAGAAGGGGCAAGTTTATGGAGAGCTTTGAAGCCAATAATGAGTTTTTGTTTGATACAGAAGTGGATAGGCAACCACTGGAGATTTTTGAAGAGGGGAATGACATGCTCTAAACACTTCTGTAGAAAGATAATCCAGGCAGCGGACTGAAGTCTGGACTGAATCTGGGAGAGGCAGGAAGTTGGGTGGTTATTGGCTCAATAAGTATCATTGATTAATTGATTGACTCACAGCCTTAAAGTGGTATTGAGCCCTGGTAAATCAGTCAATCAATAGCACTTATTGTGCACCTGCTTTGCACCTATTTTTTATTAAGGGCTCAGGAGAATACAACAGAAAAAAATGACATGATCCCTGCCCTCAAGGAGTTTACTGGAACTCTGCCATGATAACTTGTGTGGACAAACTGTTCACGTTGCGCCTCACTCTTTTGTAAGGACGAGGAAAAGATATATGGCATGGAATATGCTCATGGAGCAACAGGTGTGACCCACTGCAGAATCAATCAACCAATGATAGGAATTGAATGCTTACTGTGTACAGAGCACTATATTAAACACTTGCAAGAGTACATTCCAATAAACTTGGTAGACATGTTCCTAACCCACAAGGAGCTTACAGTTAAGAGAGCATATGGGTTTACCAAAGTTTTTTCTTTCACAGTGCCATTTCGAGAGGCTCCGACCTATTCCAACCGAAGGCGGAGGCCTCAGAGCACCCTGGCGGCTCCCCGGATTCTGCTTCGCTCTAACAGTGACAACAACCTCAACATCAACAACGTCCCTGAGTGGTCGGCCTGCTCCTCCGCCGCTTCACACCGCAGCCTCTCGCCTCAGCTACTACAACAGATGCAGAATAATCCTAATGGCACAGTGAAAACCATCGGGAGCTACACCCCAGGACCTCGGAGTCGGTCACCATCCCTGAACAGGCTTGGAGAAGATGCCAAGAGGCAGCAGCATAGGCACATCAGGTGATTATTAATGTCTCTTTTTATGCCTGGCACTGGGGTAGGTAAAAAAAATAATCAGATTCATACACTGTGTCTACCTACTTAGGACTCATTTTAAGAGGTAGAGAGATCAGGTGTCTTGTTCCTATTTTACAGTTAGGGTGGCTGAGACACAGATGGTTAGGTGACTTTGCTAGTTCAGTCAGAAGGCCAGTGGCAGAGGTTGGATTGGAACCCAGGTCTTCTGATTTCCATGCTTTTGCCCTAAGCCATGGTACCTCCAGGAGATCAAGCTTAGTTCTGGGGTGATGCCATATGGGTAGGAATGCTAAGTCTTTATTGTACTTCAGGAAGAATTGAATCAATTAATCAGTCATATTTATTGAGTGCTCATTGTGTGCAGAGCGCTGTACTAAGTGCTTGGGAGAATACCACATAACAGACATGTTCCCTGCCCATAGTGAGCTTACAGTCCAAAGACGATGTTATGCAGAGTGATGAAAGGATTTAATGTTACCAAATAGATTTATAAGAGTTGAACACTGGACCAGTTTGGTAAATGTAATGTAATCTCCATCTGAAAGTTATTGACTTTATTCTGCTTTCCTTCCCCAATGAACACTATTCTTTCAGTCATGGGGAGTAGTGGGAGAAAGTAGATTCATGGATAATCAATCAATCAGTGGGATTTATTGAGTGCCTACTGTGTGCCAAGCACCATACTAAGCACTTGTCAGAGTACAGTGCAGCAGAGTTGGTAGAGACGTTCCCTAAGCCTAGAGAGGAATGATCTCAGCATCCCCGGGAGTGGAAGAGGAGGGTGTTGAGGGGAGAGGGAGGATAGCTCTATGTGGGGGGAATCTGTTTGTGTATAGCTTAGGCTGGGCTGTCTTGAAAAGAGGCATGACTAGTGCCATGAGAGAGGAAATGGTGCCCAGAGCAACAATCATAATTCTGCTCTTTGCCTAGTGACCAATGTTACTCGCCAAGCAGAAATTTGAGGCCTCTGCCAGCAGTTCTGTTGGCTAGTGGGGAGCTAAGCCTCCTGCATCTTCAACCAGGCAGAGGGCATCTCTTCTACTTTGGAAAAGCCCATTTTCCATCGTCCTTTCCATCTTTAGGAATCTGTACATGAATGATGAAAATTGGCAGAGGAGGCAGGTGAGTGAATTACAAGTGGGGAGAGCCAGAATCCTCAGCCACTGCAGGAATAGAGGAGACCTGTTTGTCTATTGGACTCACCTCTGCCTGGATCTCCATGAAAGATGGAAAAGCAGAGTGGTCTGTGCTGGACCCTCCCCCTAGGGCAGTTCACACCATATCCCCAGCCATGGGCAACCCACTGGGATGCAGGCAAAGGGAAAGGACCATTGTGAAAAATCCACGGTAACCCTTTGGCCTGGGTCTTCGACTGCTTCCTTTTTGTCTCTTGCAGAATTTTATCTGAGTCTTTGCCAGGTTCTGGACACATTTTTTTTTTAGTAGCTTATTAGGATTTTACTTAAGGGAGAAGGTTTCCCTCCTTTGAAATTGCAGTCATCATTCTGACTAATCATATAAAGTGAAACTTAGTGACTGGGGAATCCTTCAATTTAGCTCTGCATAGTTCATAGCACCAAGGGAATTCTCATATCGGGTTACTTAGAATAAAAATCTTGCCCATTAATGAGAGTTTGTCCCAATTCCTGGGTAGTTTTAGGCTGAATCCTGATGCAAAATCTCATTCAGTGTAGACATCAGTCCTGAATGTAGAGTCGTGGAAGCAGGATTAAATGATCGTAGGGAATCTTCTGTTTCCAGGTTAATCCCCATATTATGGTTCACTCCTGTCCCATTTAAATGGGAACTGGTGATCAGTGATCTCAGATCTCTACCTGGAGACCCCAGAATTGTGCTTTGTAAAGGAGCCTCCCTTCCTGCTGTTTGCATGTTCTTTGGCTGGCCAAGGTAGTTGAACTGGTCTTTTAGCTACCTGGCTCCAAGGAACAGCTGAGAACCATGGATGCAAATCCAGGTGCAGGAAAAGCCCCATGCAGCAATGCACAAGGCCAGGGACTCACCCTGGAAGTTACTGATGGAATACACTCAATATCCTTGTCCTGGCTGTGCCTCTCAACAGACAGCCCCTCATCCACCACCTCTTCTCTTTCCTTCTCTCTCTCTCTTTCAAATGTTACTTGTTAAGCACTTACTATGTGCCAGACACTGTACTAAGAGTTGGGTTAGATACAAGATAATCAGGTTGGCTCGCAGTCTTAATCTCCATTTTACAGATGAGGTAACTGAGGTTCAGAGAAATTAGGTGACTTGACCAAGGTCACTCATTAGACAAATAGCAGAGCTGATTGTAGAAGCCAGGTCCTCTGACTCAGTTCCATGCTCTTTCCTCCAGTCTTTTCCCTCTCTTTAACCTTTTAAATCCTAAAGGCCACATTTTTATGGCTATTCTACAGTTCAGTCTTTTCATCTGGGGAAGATTATAGCACGATACCATTTTAAAATTGAGAGTCCACTTCGTTTTCCTCAGTGCTGTGATTAGCCTTAAGTGCCCTTTCCTTGAAGCTGAAATTTGGGGCATCCAAATGGGAGAAATATGTTCTCTGTGTTTAAAATAGATTAGGTAAATAATATGAATGCCACTAGACTGTAAGATTTTTTAGTGTGTGGTTCATGTCTCCCATGTATTGTAGTCTCCCAAGCGCTTAGTAAGTATTCAAGAAATGCTAGTGATTGGTTGATTGAGTACATGGTAAAACACTTCTAAGTATCTTCTAATAGGAAGAGAAACTAAAATTAAACAAGTGTGAACCAATGAACTTAGAAACCAGGCATCTACATGGTAAAATTCTTACCTGGAGAATGGGATAATAAATCCCTTCAGTATGAAAGTAGAATAAATTGAAGCTGATACAAAATGTTTATTTTCATTCACTTTTTCGGGCTTCTCATTTTTTCAGCCATCAATCTATTACTGTTCTGTCTACTGCGCCTATAGGAGGTAATATTCATTGGTTCACTGCATGAAAATGAACTGTAGCCAGCTCCCAACCAAAGCCCCCACTACTGCCTTGCCTCAAAATGCTGGAGTCATATTGGTATCAACCATTTTATTTTTTCTCTTGGTATTTGTTTAAGCACTTACTGTGTGTCAAGCACTGTTCTAAGCCCTGAAGTAGATAAAAGGTAATCTGATTGGTCACTGTCCCTGTCCTTCATAGGGCTCACAGTATTAATCCCTTAGTACAGTGCTCTGCACACAATAAGCGCTCAATAAATACGATTGAATGAATCCCCATTTTACATATGAGGTAACTGAGGCACAGAGAAGTTAAGTGACTTGCCCGAGGTCATACAGCAGGCAAGTGGCAGAGCCAAGATTAGAATCCAGGTTCCCTGGTTCCCAGGCCTGAGCTCTTTCTACTAGGCAAGACTATCACCTTTACCCTTAATCTGCCTTTTAATGATACTTTTGACGGAGCAGTTGATAGGAAGTTACGCTCTGCACACATTGATTGATTGATTAATTGGGGAAGAAGAAGGCATTTGACAGAGATTCCATCTTCACGAAGGGGATTGGGTATTTAATATTCAGCCTGCTGGGAGCTGCAAAGAGAGGGTTCTGTAGAGTATGGTTGCAAGCAGATATTTTGGCTCCCGGAGCTTTGGTCCTCCAGTCTCTGGAGCCCTGAATGGAGGAAGCTTTAAATGCAACCCCTTCTTGCCCTTTCTTTTGTTCCATCCCTGAAGATTAAAACAGTGGAAGGCATCATGGGCAACTCTGCCTAATATTCCCATTTCCAAATAATACTAATAATAATTGCGGTGTTCACAAAGCATTTACTATGTTCCAACTGCTCTAATAAGTGTTGGGGTAGAAACACTCTAAGCAGATCAGACAGACTCCATGTCTCACATGGGGCTCACAATCTAAATAGGGGCGGGAGAACAGGTGTCTTATTCCCATTCTTTGCCGGTGATGAAATTGAGATGATGGAACCTTAGATGGCTTGCCCTAGGTCCCATAGTGGTGGAACTGGGATTAGAATTTAAGTCTTTTGCCTCTGAAGCCAATGCTCTTTCCTCTAGGTCACTTTGCAGTTGGACATAAAAGAGCAGGTTTTGGTATTTCAAGCAATTTTACTATATTAATCAGCTCCTTCGGAGCAGAAAAGAGAGAACCATGCTTTAAAGAGGTTGCAGGGTCCTGCACATATGGCTTCATTCATTTAATTTAATGGTATCTTGTGAGTACTTAATGTGTGCAAAGCACTGTACTAAGCCCTGGGGAAGAATACAATAAAGGATAAGCAAAACTTTGTTCCTGGACCTCTGGGATCTCACAATCTGAAAGGGGGTTGGTAACGAGCACACAAGAAAGGGTTTAATATATATAAGACAAGGGACAGAAGAATGAAATAAGCATCCATACATTGCAGCTGAAAGAAGTTGTTTGCAGAATTCTTACCACCCAGGTTACCCAGAGTTCTAAAGTCACACCCAAAGCCTTCTCAGCAGTCTAGGTTTTGAGTGCTTAGTACAGTGCTTTGAACACAGTAAGTGCTCAATAAGTACGATTGAATGGATGCCTGGAATGCCCTCCCTCTGCCCATCCGCCAAGCTAGCTCTCTTCCTCCCTTCAAGGCCCTGCTGAGAGCTCACCTCCTCCAGGAGGCCTTCCCAGACTGAGCCCCTTCTTTCCTCTCCCCCTCATCCCCCTCTCCATCCCCCCGTCTTACCTCCTTCCCTTCCCCACAGCACCTGTATATATGTATATATGGTTGTACATATTTATTACTCTATTTATTTATTTATTTATTTATTTATTTTACTTGTACATTTCTATCCTACTTATTTTATTTTGTTGGTATGTTTGGTTCTGTTCTCTGTCTCCCCCTTTTAGACTGTGAGCCCACTGTTGGGTAGGGACTGTCTCTATGTGATGCCAATTTGTACTTCCCAAGCGCTTAGTACAGTGCTCTGCACATAGTAAGCGCTCAATAAATACGATTGATTGATTGATTGCAGGCATTCTGCTGCTGCTCCTTCACTCCTTCCCTGCCTGTTCCACTGGGCAGGTCAGAAACGATGGCATAATCACAAACTGGCAAAGTTTGTCAGTGATCTTTCTTGGTGTCCTCTTGGGATGAGAGTCCAAGGAGAGGAGCTGCCACTGCTAATTTGATCCTTACTGATGAGAGTATGTATTAAGCATCTAGTGTGTAAAAACAAACAAACACTGTATTAGGGACCGAGAAGAAAATGCACAAATGAAAATTAGACCCAGTAACTAGACTCCAAAGGCATCACAAGCTAAGTATCTAAGAATACTGGGAAGAGGGGAAGGGGAGAAAAGTCAGCTTGCAACAGATTAATCAAAGATGAAATAATAAAATATAAAACTAATATAAAAGAAAGACAAATACCATATAAACACTAGTGTTATTGCGGTGACTAGAGCAGTGTTTTGGGTTCCTTGTAGCCCTGAGTCCAACAGAGACACCATCCACAGCTGCAATCACAAGCGTAGCCTTTCTAATAATTCCGGAAATTGAGATGGCCTCACACTGCTCCTTTTTCCTCACCATGGGCACCAGGAGATGAGGTTGTTGGGAACCCCAATGGCTTGGGAGGCAGCGTAGTCTTGCTTTCAGGAAGTAGGTTCAATAGTCAGGCGTCTGAAAGTAAGGGACTGACCTGGGCTCATCTTACTGCTTTTTCCTCACCCTGGGCAACAGAAGAAGGGGCTGCTGAAGGGCATGGGCCTGGGCTGTCGTAAGGTATTAATTGAGTGTTTACTTTGTGCGGAGAGCACTTGGGGGAGTACAGTAGAGTTATTAGACACATTCTTTACCCTCAAGGAATTTAGAGACTAGCAAGGGGAGACAACCACTAAAATAAAATACAAGTAAGGAGAAGAAACTGAATATTAGGCTATGCATGAATGCTGAAGTAGGGAGAGGATGATAAATTAAGCTCTTAGGATGACAGGGCTCAAGTGCTTATATAGTGCAATAGGTGGGGAAATAGATTAGTGAGATAGGTTATTCGGGGAAGTCTTCATTGACGAGATAGGATTTCAGAAAGGTTTAAAGCTGGGGAGAGTAGTAGTCTTCCAAATATGAAGGGGGAGGGAATACCACCTGGGAAGGAGGGTGTAACAAGTGAAAAAGGGAAACAATCTTCTCATGAACACATTTGTCTTTGTCTTGAAAAGATGCGACACAGTCCAATCCCAACCACTGAACAAATTCCAATGAAGAGTCCGATTTAGTACTTTGCCAGATTTTTATCCTGTGAATTTACCTTACAGCACAGGCTTGAGAGTCAGAGGACCTGGGTTCTAGTTCTAGCTCCGCCAGTTGCCTGCTGTATGACCTTGGGCAAGTCACAATGTCTCTGTGCTGCAGTTTCCTCAACAGTAAAATAGGTCTGGAAAATGAGCCTGTTATTGGGTAGGAACCGTCTCTGTATGTTGCTGACTTGTACTTCCCAAGTGCTTAGTACAGTGCTGTGCACACAGTAAGCGCTCAATAAATATGATTGATTGAATGAATGAATTAATTAATTAAATAGTTGTTCTCCCTCCTGTTTAAACACTGAGCCCCATGTGGGACAGGGACTGTGTCCATCCTGATTACGTTGTATCTACCCCAGGACTTGGAACAGTGCTTGACACATAGTAAGCACTTAACATACAAAGAAAAGTCTACATTTCCCTGAAGAGGATACTCCTGGGTGTGCCTCTATAACTGAAAGAGTCCAGAGGCCTTGGTTTTGAATCATACATCAGAAACCTTACAAAATAATCGCTTAGAACAGTGCTTTGCACATAGTAAGCACTTAATAAATGCTATTATATAAAATAATCTACAGAAAACTGTGAAACAAAATAACTTGAGAGAAAATGTATATCTATTGCTTAGACTAGGGAATTCTATCCCAACTCGAGCCTTCCTCTGAACAGAGAGAAGGATCGTTTTTCACAGTTCTAACTTTACCAAATAAATCCCTGAGCATAAGATCCTTCTTCCCTGGCCCTTGTTATGACACATGAGAAGAGGAGGAATATGGCAATCAGTGCTTAATTACTGCCAGTTTTTAGCCCCTGAGTTGGTGGGCAGAGACTTCTGTTCCAGAAGTCTGGCACCTTTAAGGAGAGTCAATGCCTTTTAGTCCTGGAAATATGCCTGACCAGGCTGGCCCTCAGTGACCCTCTTGGGAAAAGTAAGACACCCAGTAGTACCAGAGCTGGGTGTGAGCAGAGGCATGGGAGAATTCGAACTTCTGCCCCTCCTCTCCCTGATTTTAACCCCTTCCCCTCCATCCCCCAGCTTCCCGCAAAATTGAGGAGATTGCGCCATTACTGGGCTACCAGAAAGTTTACTTTTTTACACTAACCTAGCAATTCACTCAATTTACACTAAGGGAGGGTATGAAGAACTGCAGCAGAAAGCAGAATGAAGAGCACTGTACATTAACAGGAGCGAGACTTGGAACAAATTCCCTTGTGAATATGTAAATATTACAGATCTTGTTATTGGTTGAGAAAACCCTCAGTCACCAGGCTGCTTCTCAGTGAGAGCACATAGCCTGACACCAAGATTGAATTGATGTCAGAAAGACTACTATCTTTACAGGGAAGGGGGAGTATGCAGAAACATGCCCTTTGTGCAGTGTTCTACTTTCTAGGACAAGCCCTTCCCCAAATGGAACATATTCTGAACTATGTTAGAGGTTAGACGCTGATGGTGTCAAGAGGATTGTCAAGTGATGGGAACATAGACATGTAAGATTGGGTGGGATGTGTCTGGGGCTAGTTGTGAATTTGTACCTTTGCTATGACTTGCTCAGGAAAAAGGGTATTAGTAATTCATTCAGGAATGTTGAGTAATTTGAAAATCATTTTGGGCCTTTCAGAGAAGTTCTCTGTGAATATAAAGAAGTAGTATTGGAACATAGTGTGATTACTTCATAGCTTAAAAGAAGAACACATGCATAATTGTAATAGACACTTTACGAGCTTGTGATGTTGGACATTTTTGTGACTTCCCTCGACATAAAATATTTTCTAATTGCATTCTTGGGTCTCCATATTTCATTCTTGTGACCCCATTTCATAAAGCAGACAGGCTTGGCATAACCCATTCTATCTTTACAAATAAAGTAAAATTCAGCTCAGCCTTTTTCACTGTTCCTTGACTTAGTCATTCCTACATTCATTAAGATGGTAGTGCATTGGGTGGATCAAGAAATCCAAAGACTTCCTCTTTCATACAGAAATGTGTATTTAGGGCTAAAATAGTATAACTGAGGTCAATGTGTATTTTTTTTTACCCAAACTTTTAGTATAGTCCTGGATGTAAACACATAAATGCCCACATTCCTATCACTATAAAATAATGAAAATCAATCAGTAGTATTTATCAAGCACCTACAGAGCACTGTACAAAGCATGTGGGCAAGTACAATAGAGGTAAATGAGTGTCTTGATTCTATTTTGCAGAATAAGCTTATCCACCAAATTTGACAGTTTAATTTGGCCTTTCTAGAAATCCAAACCAAACAAGTCGGTAAATTCCAGCTGCTAGGAATAAGATCATTGCATCCCATGTTCTGTCACCTATTACTCTGTTATTTTGTTGAAGTCAGATGTGGATAATGTGCTTGACATAGTGAGATAATGCCTTTATTTTTATTTATACTGCTTAAAAAATGAATTATTATTTACTGTGCCTTATCCATAGACTGAATATTTTTACTTTCCTCTACTGACATTTAAAGCAAGTATTTCCCCAACAAAAGTGAGTTCAACCATAATGTCAGGGTTGCATTTATAAAGAAACAAAAAAGAATCATCTCATCATGGATATTGTCAATGGCTAAACAATAATCAGGTAATAAAAATGTGCATAAATAGGTAGTAGTCTATAGGCCAAAAAGACCGCTATAGTTTAATAGAGTCTTAGCTATCAAAACAAAAAAGATAATGCTCAACTGGATTTCTGAAGGTCATTTTATTACTCTAAGAAGCATAGGGTGAATTTTGCCTTCGGGCAACATTGTAACCCTTTTCTTTCTGTACTTTCATTGAAGAATAAATTAGATGAGACTTTTAATTTCCCCAAGGCATAATAATAATAATTACAATCTTTATTAAGCACTTATTGTATACCAAAGCACTGCTTAGCAATCAATCAATGATATTTATTGAGCACTTACTGAGGGCTGAGCACTGTACTAAGTGCTTGGGAAAATACTATACAACAGTGTTGGTAGGACATGATCCCTGCCCACAACAAGCTTATGAAATGTGGGGGAGAAAATGTGCATTATGTTTATGGTTTTAGAAAAAAAAAATGCATGGTTTACCTGAGGGGAAGAGAAGCACAAAATGAGCATTGCCGAACTGCTAGAGTGCTGCTATAGCTATTCCCAGGGCACAGATTTTATATTCTGCTGGGAAGATCCTGAAATACTACATACTCTCAAAACCAATGACACCAGCATCTGTAGAGGTGGTTGTCCATCTCCCATTGCCTTAGATCCAAAATAATCAGATTGGTCGCAGTATCTTTCCTGCCTAGGGCCCACAGTCTAATTGGATGTTCATATGTAGCCATTTTAAAAGCGTTAGAGAAAGTTAGTTCCTTTGAAAGAGCTAAAGCACCTTATTTTCCCCCCCAAACCCTTGGACATTTCACCCCAATATGCCATGTGGATCAGCACAATAGACCTTCTAAGAATTCTGTGTTTGGAAGAATAAAAGAATGGAGGAGGAACAGTTTTGAAACATGGTCCCCCTTCAAGGTACCAAAATTATATTCCATCACCACTGATGATGATGATGATGATGATGATGATGATGATTATGGTATTTAACAGCACTCAGCACTTAGAACAGTGCTTTGCACATAGTAAGCACTTAATAAATTCCATTATTATTATTATTATTATTATTATTATTATTATTATTATTTGTTAAGCACTTACTATGTGCCAAGCACAATTCTAAGAGTATCAGTGGGGCTGAGAAAGGAAAATAGATACTCTTTCTCTCCTTTTTATCCTTTTCCCCCTTCTCTTCTATCCTTCCAATTTCAATCAATACTCTGATCCAGAATCAGATTGTTTTTAAGAATGAGTCTTTGTAAAGGGTGAGAAATGAACCAGAGCCTTTATGATATGCCCAAGATGGTATAGAAAATCACTGCTGAGAACTGAGTTAGTGAACTGGAATTAACACTTCATTCTTGATTTGGAAACTCACTAGAAGGGCTAAGAAGCAATCTTATTTTACATTCAGTCGCTAATATTATTGTACTCTTCCAGAGCTTAGTAAAGTGCTTTGCACACAGTAAGTGCTCAATAAATATGATTGATTGAATGAATGAATGTGTAATAATAATAATTGTGTTATTTGTTAAGCACTTACTATTTAATAATTGTGGTAATAACTGTGGTATTCGTTAATCGCTTACTATGTGCCAGGCACTGTACTAAGCGGTGGGGTGGATACAAGCAAATCACTCATTCATTCACTCAATCATATTTATTGAGTACTTACTATGTGCAGAACACTGTACTAAGTGCTTGGGAAGTATAGATCGGCAACATATAGAGGTGGTCCCTACCCAGTAACGGGCTAACAGTTTAGAAGGGGGAGACAGATAACTAAACAAAACAAGTAGACAGGTGTCAATGCCATCAGAATAAATGGAGTTATAGCTATATACACATCATTAATACAATAGAGTAATAAATATGTACAAATATACACAAGTGCTATGGGGAGGGGAAGGGGTTAGGGCAGAAGGAGGGGAGGAGGAGAGGAAAAGGGGGGCTCAGTCTGGGAAGGCCTCTTGGAGGAGGTGAGCTCTCAGTAGGGCTTTGAAGGGAGGAAGAGAGCGAGCTTGGAGGATGTGTGGAGGGAGGGCATTCCGGCCAGGGGGAGAACGTGGTCTGGGGGTCGACGGCAGGACAGGCGAGAACGAAGCACAGTGAGGAGGCTAGCAGCAGAGGAGTGGAGTGTATGGGCTGGGCTGCAGAAGGAGAGAAGGGAGGTGAGGTAGGAGGGGGTGAGGTGATGGACAGCCTTGAAGCCGAGAGTGAGGAGTTTTTGCCTGATGCGTAGGTTGACTGGTGGCCACTAGAGATTTTTGAGGAGCGGAGTGACATGCCCAGAGTGTTTCTGCACAAAGATGATCCGAGCAGCAGTGTGAAGTATAGACTGAAGTGGGGAGAAACAGGAGGATGGGAGATCAGAGAGGAGGCTGATGCAGTAATCCAGTCGAGACAGGATGAGAGATTGAACCAGCAGGGTAGCGGTTGGGATGGAGAGGAAAGGGTGGATCTTGGCGATGTTGCGGAGGTGAGACTGGCAGGTTTTGGTGACGGATTAGATGTGTGGGGTGAATGAGAGAGCGGAGTCAAGGATGACACCAAGATTGCGGGTTTGTGAGATGGGAAAGATGATAGTGCCGTCCACAGTGACAGGAAAGTCAGGGAGAGGACAGGGTTTGGGAGGGAAGATAAGGAGCTCAGTCTTGGACATGTTGAGTTTTAGATGGCAGGCAGACATCCAGATGGAGTTATCCTGAAGGCAGGAGGAGATAGCCTGGAGGGAGGGAGAGAGAACAGGGGAGGAGATGTAGATTTGGGTGTCATCAGCATAGAGATGATAGTTGAAACCGTGGGAGCAAATGAGTTAACCAAGGGAGTGAGTATAGATGGATACAGTCAAGTTGGTTACAGTCCCTGTCCCGCAAAGGGCTCACTGTCTTCATTCCCATTTTAATAATAATAATAATAATGTTGGTATTTGTTAAGTGCTTACTATGTGCCACACACTGTTCTAAGTGCTGGGGAGGTTACAAGGTGATCACGGTGTCCCATGGGGGGCTCACAGTCTTAATCCCCATTTTACAGATGAGGTAACAGAGGCCCAGAGAAGTTAAGTGACTTGCCCAATCACACAGCTGACAAGTGGCGGAGCTGGGATTTGAACCCAAGACCTCTGACTCCAAAGCCTGTACTCTTTCCAATGAGCCATGCTGCTTCTCTTTATTACAGATGAAATAACTGAGGCACAGAGAAGTGAAGTCACTTGCCCAGGATCACACAGCAGACAAATGGCGAGGCAGGGATTAGAACCCATGACCTTCTGACACCCAAGCCCATGCTTTATCCACCACGTCGTGTACTGTAATAAGCCCTGGGGAAGGTACAAGATAGTCAGATCTCTTATGAGGGCTTACAGCCTAAGTAGGAAAGATAATATGTATTGAATCCCCATTTTGAAGATTTAGGAGTTGAGGCACAAGAGAAGTTATATGACTTGCCTGAGGTCACTTTAAACTCGTCGTGGGCAGGGAATTTGTCTGTTGTTATAATGTACTCTCCCAAGTGCTTAGGACAGTGCACTTAGTACACTTAGTACAGTGCACTTAGTACACTTACTACCGTGCACTTAGAAAAGTGCTCTGCACACAGCAAGTGCTCAATAAATGTAATTGAATATGAGACAGAACTGGAATTAGAACTCAGGTCCTCTGACTCCTACACCCATGCTCTTTCTGATAGGCCAGGCTGCTTCATCAACTTTGAAGAAAATAAATATTTGAGTAGTATATTGAATGCTACTCGGGTGGTTCAATGTTCATGAAATATCTTGATTACTTTTGTCCCTTTATACAGGACTAGGACAGGGAAATATTGAGAAAACTCATCTAATGTCAATCAAAGATTTATTGAGCACTTAACTGTGTGCAGAGCACTCTACTAAGCACTTAGGAGAGTTCAATACTGTACTGTATTTTTTACAGATTTGGTAGATGTGTTCCCTGCCCACAAGGAGCTTAAAGGCTAGAGAGAGAGACAGGCATTGAATTACATTTAGATGTATGGTATTTGGAAAACACTCACTTTGTGCTAGGTACTTTGTAAGTGCTGTGGGACTGAGGGTGGGGTGAATAAAGGGTACAGATCTGAGTGCAAGGGTGATGCAGAAGGATGTGGAGTGGGGGAAATGAGGGTTTAGTCGGGGAAGGCTTCTTGGAGGAGATGTGATTTTAATAAGGCTAATGTCATTTGTCACGCTAAATTTTAGCAAATAGCAGGTTTCTTCTAGTTAGCTAAAAGTAGCGTTAATTTTCCTTAAAAAATCCACTGGATCTAGAAAAGAGATGTAGATCTATATCATGAAGTAATAGTAAAATTTTTAAAAAGACAGCTGGCTGCTGAAAAATAACATTTGTTAGGTTGTCAGGTAATCATCCCTCGAGACTCTTCCATCAGTGTTATTGTCCTACTTTGAATTCTCTCCATTTTGTCAATTCTTTTCTAGTATTTAGGCATTCAGGACCAAGCACAGAATTCTATGAATAATCTTGCAAGTGTTGTATTGCAATCTTCACATCACCTGCTGGCTCAATGCTTTGATGATCCTGTGTAAGCATCTTAAAATTGCTGAATATAAACTTTTTTGAACCTATATTTCTTTACAAGTATACAACAAAATGGCCATTTTGGAGGTTCCCAAGTGCTTGCTTCACACTCAATGACTGATTTTTGAATTTATTTTCCTAAAATAGATTAATAGTTTTCTAGGTTACAGTTCATTTTCAGTACATAATCCAACCCACATTCAGAATGTCTCTATCCTCTGTTTTTCTCTTTACTCCTCTACATTTAGTCCTTGCAGCACTTTCAAATTTGGAACCACCAGATCTAAAGCTACTTAGTTGTCTGTACCAGACTATTAATAAGGTCATTAGAAGAGATTGGGTATCATATTGATGTATAAGACACCTAACTATTCCAGTTACGGGTACTCTCAGAAAGCTTTCTTTTGTATGATAGAGTTGATATTCAACCCATTTGGAATAGTTTAAGACTATGTAACAAATATTGAGATAATGTAACATTGAGACAATTTAAGAAATAATTATTGTACGTGGGTTTGTGGGTTTGTCCACCAGTGTCTTCATGGCAGCATGGCGTAGTGGCTAGGGCCTGAGGCCTGGGAGTCAGAAGGTCATGAGTTCTAATCCTGGTTCCCCCACTTCTCTGCTGTGTGACCTTAAGCAAGTCACTTCACTTTTCTGGGCCTCAGTTACCTCATCTGTAAAATGAGGATTAAGACTGTGAGCCCAAAGTGGGAGAGGAACTGTGTCCAACTCGATTTGCTTGTATCCATCCCAGCGCTTAGTACAGCACCTGGCACAAAGTAAGCACTTAACAAATACCGCCATTATTATTGTTTGGTGATTTTATTTACTTTATTCATGGATATTATGATATGTCAAGACCAGTGACAAAATTAGGCAACAACTGCTCTTTATAACATTTAATCTTTGTTGTCTTATTTAAGTCCTGTATTAAATGTGATCAGCTTGTTGATTCTTTCCTACATCTATTCTCTGTTGGTCTGCTGATAAAGCCCTTCAGTTTTCTGCTTGAAAAGTTAAGTGTCTTTGTTGTTACCTTTTCTGTGATTCTTTTTCTTGCCTTTATTATAAATTGAAAATCCTAATTTTCCCCCTTTCTCTTTGACTGTATTTTCTTGTTTGTCTGTCTTTCCCCGGACAGCTTGTAATAACTGAATATTTTGGTTTATGTTTTCTCTTTTCCATTCCAGCTCCAGCTTCTATCATTATTTCCTTTATAATTACTTTTTACTTTTCTCATTTCCCCAAGCGTTTATCCAGTTCCCCAAGTTGTGTTCTGATTTTAGTTTGGAATACTGACTTTCTCCTATTCTTGTCCCAGTGACAGTGTTCAGTGATATTCTTACCCTCATTCCTTCTAGAACCAGTTGGAAAAGAGGGCTGGGGGTGCCTTTACATTTTGTGCCTGAGGAATATAGGGTGTTTTCAGGTAGGTGGTGCAGAGTGAGGAACAGCCCAAATTGCCAAAGTTTCCACCCTTCTTCAGCTCACCCCATGGAAGCAAGATGGCTGCCACATGACATCCAGAGATGTTTCCCTTCCCAGGGATAGACTTGGCTGGAGAGAAAAACAATATAGTTGTAGGGGGAAAAGAAATGCAAGTGACTTTGTCTAGCACCACCACTATCCTGGAAGCAAGTAATTGTCCCCTTTCCCTGTACATGAACAGAAGAGAATTGGGTAAGGATCCAGAAGTAGTAATAATATCAGTAGTGGTAGTAGTATTTATTGAGTGCCCATTTGGTGTAATGCTCTGTATGTATAAAAATACATACAAAGAAGTACCAAAAAAAGAAGTGACTAATTTCCTGTCGATAGAGAGCTTACATCCTCACAGGGGAAACAGACATAGAAATATTTATGCAGTTACTTATATTTATTGTGCTTGGATATGTACAGTTTTAACACTTGGTAATCACCCCACCCTCAATGCCACAGCACTTATGTACATATCCATGATTTTTATTTACATTAAATGCAGACTGTAGACTCTAGACTGTAAACTGCTTTTTTATGGTATTTGTCAAGTACTTACTATAAGCCAGGCACCATACTATGTTCTGGGATAGATACCAGATAATCAGGTTGGACACAGTCCATATCCCATGTGGGGCTCACACTCTTAATCCCCATTTTACTTGTGGATAAAGGAGCATGTCTACCATCTCTGTTGTACTTTACTCTCCCAAGCACTTAGTTCTGTGCTCTGCACAAAATAAGCACACCATAAATACCCTTGATTCATTGAATGATATTTACAAATATCATAGGTGAGATAAATAATTGAAAGTAAAATTGAATATACATATATACAAAAGTAGTGAAGCTGAGAATAAATTCATAAGAGCTAAATGAATATGGATGATGGGTTTATACAATTTAGGGTGCCAGAAATTAACTGAAGAAGGCATAGTCAAAGATGCATAATTTTAGGAGTGCTTTGAATGTGGAGAGAGCTATGGCCTGTCAGATTAGGGAAGGGAGGAATTCCAAGCTGAGGGAACAGTATGAGCTAGGGGATGGAGTCAAGAAGAAGAGCAAGGTTAAGTTCTAAGGTTAACTTGAGGAAGGATGAAGAGAGAGTTGGGGAATAGCAGGTGAATAGAGCAGAAAGATAAGGGGGACAAGTTGTACTTAGCCTTGAAGCCAAATGTGAGGCATTTTTGTTTGATGCTTAGGGACCTAAGGAGACCGTGGGGAGTTCTGATGAGTAGAGGTATGCATGCTGAGCTAATCTTTTTGCTTAAAAAGCCAACTGTATTCTAATATATTAAAGTGACGAAGTAGAAAGTTTTTCTTTAACCATCATTGGAGCCTTTTCCCTGTTGGTAGAACCAAACTGCTTCTTTTCCTATACTTTCCGGATCAGGAAATTATCCTCCTTGTAACTCAGAAATCTTGTGTCTGCTTAATTTGTCATCTAAATATCACTACAAATAAGGCAAATGTGACAACTACTGATTATCATTGATAAAATAGTTAAAATGTTCTTTTTTTCTGTTTTAAAATAGATACTGCATTATGCCACTTTCACCAAGATGATAAAATTATAGTATAATTTTAGGAAGGAACTGTTAAAGACAGTTTCCATAATTTTTTTCAAGTACATTTTTTGTCTTATTCTATGAAAATACATCAAAGTCAAGGTACAATTCTCACCTTTTAAAAAGTCAGTACAGAAATTTCTACATCTTTGGGAAAATGGATGAATGAAAGAAATTATGGTGTAAGAATGTCATACTTTTGTGAACACGTCAGGTAATAGCAGTAATTTCAGCATTAAATGGTAAATTATGTTATTTATTTTGATTCTGAATGGCTTGTATTCACATTTATCTGAGAAAGTGTTGAGACTTTTATTTTTCCACTGACATTTATTAAACAACATTTTAGAATTAGCAATGGCCTCCTCTTTGCCCTTGATAATATGTAACAGAGACATGGTCTTTATAAAAGAGCAGTAGCATAGTTTTGCTTTTATTTCTAATAATTGCGTTTCTACAAATTGATCATACTCATCACTGTTAGTCTGGTATGGTCCGCCTCTGGGACAGTGTAGAAAAGTCAGCATGAATTTTAAAACATTAATTTTTTTCTCCTTTTTTTTTTTTTTAATCTTTTCCAGTGCTGGCTTCAGTCCTGGTGCTAATAAGGAGACTGTCTCCACCTTCGACTATCAGGGCCCAAAGCGCAAGCTGTACAGTGCCGTTCCTGGAAGACTCTTTGTGGTCGTGAAGCCATATCAACCTCTAGTAGATGGAGAGATTCACCTTCACCGAGGGGACAGAGTAAAAGGTTAGATCCTGAACTGTTTATTTTTTTTTTGACCCTAGCATTGTTTTCTGAAAAAAGACATTCTAGCTCAAGTCGCACATCTCTTGGCTTGGTTTAGTAACAGAAGGCACAGCAGCACCTTATTTGGGTGACTCTTGTCCTATTATCTTTGTTTGGCTTGTGCTCAAGCAAATTATCTGGTTAATTAAGGTCCCCCAATACATTTTGCACTCGATGGTGCAAATATTCCAGGCCAGAGAAACACTTTCTGCCTGAAATATCATTTTCTAAAGAAGTAATTCTGCACACATTTCCCTCCTCAAGGACCTCTGAAGGTTACCCAGCCATTTCTGCATCAAGAAAAAAATGCTCACCATTAGATTCAAGGCAGTCAACTCTCTCCCTTTTGTATCCATGCTCTTCTTCCTCTACAACCTAGCCTGTACATATCATTCCTTCAAATACCAACCTAATGTGTGCTCTGCACACAGTAAGTACTCAATAAATATGATTGAATGAATGAATAAACCTAATCACTGTCCCTACCTCTCGCCTCACCCTGTCAGCTCCTTGCTCATGCTCTTCTTTCTGACTGTAACTCCCTCTCTCTACTTATCTGACAGCCCAGCACACTCTCTGTTTTCAAAGTCCTCCTGAAATCATATTGTTTCCTCCTCCCTACTTTTCCTCCCTGTTGCTCCCAACTATGCACTTAGCCCTACCTGCTAAACACTTAGGTTCTCACCCCACTCCCACCCCTACAGCACTTTATTCCATATCCTCATATACAATTGCTTCCCTTACCTGCAGTTTATTTTAATATCTGTCTCTTCTTCTTGACTGTAATAATAGTAATGATAATAATTATGGTACTTGTTAAGCACTCACTAAGTGCTGGAGTAGTAGCAAGTTAATCAGGTTGGACACCGTCCCTGTCCTCCATGGGGCTCACTTTCTTAATCCTCATTTTACAGATGAAGTAACTGAGGCCCAGAGAAGTTAAGTGCCTTGCCCAAGTCAAAAGCAGACATGTGGCAGAGCCCGGACTAGGACTCAGGACCTTCTGAGTCCCAGGCCTGTAGTCTACCCACTGAGCCACACTATTTCTCTTAAACTCCTTGAAGGCAGGGATTATGTCCATCAATTTAATTGAACTCTTCCAAGTGCTCTGCACAAAGTAAGCACCCAAATACAACTGATTGATGGCAAAATGAAGGACTGCCATCCTCCCTTAGCTGGCTGATCAGTAAGTAATGTAAGGGGCCAAATGTTCCTGACTAGTAGTGGAAAAATGCAAAGCTTGGTTAAGTCATCAGTGTCTGTCTGTGCCATTTGGACAGTTCTTATTCAATCATAGTTATTGAGCATTTACTGTGTGCAAAGCTCTGTACTAAGCACTTAATTCTGGAATGTAGTGTAGAGTAGCAAGTTGGGTGATGGGGGATTCACAATTTTCATTCATTCATTCATTCAATCATTTATTGAGTGCTTACTGTGTGCCGAACACTGTACTAAATGCTTGGAAAGTATAATACAGCAATAAAGAGAGGCAATCCCTGCCCACATTGGGCTCGCAGTCTAGAGGGGAGGAGACAGACATCAATACAAATAAACAGGCATCAATATAAGTAAATAGAATTATAGATATATACACATATACGTAAGTGCTTTGGGGAGGGGAGAGAGGGAGAGAGCAAAGGGAGTGATAATACAACTCGGCTTTAAGATTGAATTGTCTGGGCCTGAATAATCTGGATGATTTACTACTGTAAACCCAGATTCTACATTTGAAGATGATAGGTTCACTTCACTCAGAAAATCCAAAAGATAATAAGGTCAGGGTTGAGAAGCAGGCCAAGAGTTAGAGAAGTATGTCCTTAAACTGAAATTCAAATCACATATTTCCCCTGTGTTTTGCTTTCATTTTTACAGCCCAGTTTATAAACTACTTCAATTCTTTCTTGGCCCTCATGGCTCTTGGGAGCAACACATAGCTGGCAAATTTAGAGGGCACGATAGAAGAAAACTACAAAAACTCTTCTTACCCACCTTCCCAGGAACAAACACCAAGTGAAACTTGTGATATGAGTAGTAATTTAAAAAAGAGAGAGTCAGAAAAGGGATCTATGCTTTCCATTAATCCTATAGAAGTTATTGCAAAACACCAAATTGCCTTCATACAGTTAGAGTGATCATTCATTTGGTTTTAAACTAGCCAAACCAGTTTTCAGCTGGTCAGTCAGTAAGTTGTATTTATTGGGTGCCTAATAAGACCTTGGGCTTGTATAATATAACAGACATATTCCCTGCCCACAACAATTTTACAGTCTAGAGGGTTTATTCCTTTTTCAATATAAAGTAGTGATATTTCAAACACTAAGCCTCTATCCACCTCAGCTCCAGCTTCCAAGTTCCAGGACAAAGACGTGGCACCTGTCAAATTTGGAAGGGAGCCAAATGACTCTGGAGCATGTGGGAAAGACAGAGGTCCCCTGGAAAAATGCCCTAGGTTCAGGTGGCTTCAGACAGTATTTTGGAAAATGGAGTGTCTGATGTCATTTCATAATGCCACTTATCAATCACAACTTATGTGACATTGCACCACATTTGTAGGTCTAGTGTCTGTGAGGGCCTCTAGCAACTAGCATACCTACAGTATCATGCAATAATTAGAGTCTAAAGGAACAAAGACCATGTGGCCCATGTTATGTTTTGCATTATTTCCTCCCTCACATAGTACTAATTTAATAGACACTGACTAAGTCAGGGTAACACTTCTCTATTTTCTTCAATGTCCTGGGCAGAAAGTATGGAAGCTTCCTAGCAAATCTGAACACTACTAATGAAAACCTTTGACCACATTTTTCTAGGGCTGAAAATTGTCATGTGACATGATAGTCATGACAGTAGCAGTTCTTAGTCCAACTGC
Source organism: Tachyglossus aculeatus (assembly GCF_015852505.1). Taxonomy (NCBI): domain Eukaryota; kingdom Metazoa; phylum Chordata; class Mammalia; order Monotremata; family Tachyglossidae; genus Tachyglossus; species Tachyglossus aculeatus. Next base: position 18,905,829 of record NC_052087.1, on the reverse strand, counting down.
CCAAAGGAATCTCTTAATCTTAATATCCTGAATTCTCTGCCTATGTTAAATTATAAGCATCATTTAAGTGCAGTTCAGTGTAAATGAAAGACATTTTAAAATGGAAGTCTCACAGCTATCCATTCCATGAAAAGAAAATGTTGTTTTCCATTAAGGTCTGAAATCACGTAGTCATGCACTGAGTAGGATTATTGAGTGTAGTAGAGAAATGTTATCATTGCTTTCAATTTGGGAGGAAAAAACTTTAACTTTTAACAGTAAGAATACATTTTTTAATAGACTGAGTCACAGAGTAGGTAATCATAAGTTCAATATGCAGAAATGAAAAAAATAAATGTAACAGGGCCAAGTAAAACTTAGCTACAATTTCATGTTTTTATCCATTTTAATTGAGGCTGTGTATAATTTTTAGCAATTATTTCTCTTGGATTTCAGGAGGATATGGGTATGATTAACCTTCAACAGTTTCCTTAGAGCTAGAGAAGTCTCATGGCTGCAAGTTGAACAGGAGAGTGACAGATTGACCCAAAACAGAAATTATAGCAGGGAAAGGACTCAGAATGTGTTGGACAGTGTCAAGGACAAGGAGAGATGGGGACAGTGCTTAAGGGAGTGGGTTTGGGCTATTAAAGTAGGCTAGGAAATAATAGGTTGCATATTTCCATTTTTTTGTTTCTCGTTACACCTTTGTATCACATGTAAAGCCTGCTGTTGGGTAGGGACCGTCTCTATATGTTGCCAACTTGTACTTCCCAAGTACAAGTACAGTGCTGTGCACACAGTAAGCGCTCAATAAATTTGAATGAATGAATGTTATTTAGTACATTTATCACCTGGAAATTTTCTTTCTTAGCATGCCCTCCACAACAGATTCATTTGGGAGGAGAAATAATTAATGAATCTACTTACCTTTTTCTGTAAATTTAACAGAATCTGGGACAAGAAATCTCTAGAAGTAATATGTATCTGCTATTTATGATACCTTAAAGACTATGATAGCTATTTTATAAAAAAATTATTCAGGACATTGTAGTCCAGATGAATCATTACTCTCTCTTGTGCATTAATTTACTTCTGGGAATTCTATCACCTAGAACCATGTAGATATTTGAGAAGATTATCTCTGGTGAACCAAAATTGTTTCTAATATCAGTTTGGGTCCATACATTAATTAATTTATCCACCTAGATCCCAGGAAAGCTATTCTATTGGTACTACAGCAATAGTATTCTATTCTATTGCTACTACAACTTCATGCCCTCTCCAAGATCTCTGTTTGTCATTTGTAAATTAGTTGAGTTCTTTGTGTTTTTCTAGTATGCTGATGTCTCTGAGAGGCACATTTGGTGCTCTATGATGGGAGCATTTTATTTTGCTTCATTTTGAAAGTGCTGTGGCATTAAGCACTTAGTACAGTGCTCTGTACACAGTAAGCACTCAATAAATACAATTGAATGAATGAATTACCTCACTGCATCATGACATGATGACCCCGTAAAAGCAAGAGAAGGCCAGAGGAATATGTTGCAGCTTGTATAGAGGAAGTTTATAAATCACAAATCTAATCCTTTTTTTAATGAACTCTTTTGGCCTTCAGAAGCTGTTCAAGACTGAGTCAGTGGCTAAGTCAGAGCATCACTTGACATTTTCTAATCCACCCAGGGACACTTTTCTATTCACTTACAGGGTAGGAAGATGGAGCAGGCGAGTTCAGTTGGTTGAGTCAGTACAAGATTTTGAATAGATGGAAGAATCAAAGCCTATCATTGTGTTCCCCAACCTGGTCTCAGATTTATTCCTTTAGGTCTGTAATAATTCTATTCTTTTGCTGTCAAGCAGCTTTTTTATTCACTTTGCCAGGGAATGATCTTTGTAATCAGAGGCTGGAAATGTCAGTGTGACTGTCAAACACAGACCATTAGATATACCCTATGGAGTGGACACTTGTATTTGTGTTTGAGTGGAATATAAGCTGATTCATTTTCCAACAGCTTTTTATCTGTGACTTTACTGTTCATTTAGGTGCATTGTAATGTATTTACATGACATCATTTAGTTCTGGATCTTTATGAACATTGTCCTCACTCTTTGAGAGATTAAACTGGGGTTCTGAATGTTTACTTGGGTTATCCTGGACTTGGAATTAGAAAACAAGATTTCTAATTTGGTCTTCTGTCTTTCCACCATGTAGGCTGTATCACCTCCCCAATAAAGGCTTTGGTTGAAGCATTGCCCACTGTATTTAGTTTTTAATGTGGTTCTCACTGTAATTTTCTTGAAATATGATCTAACCTGTATACCAAGCCTCTTCATTCCCTACTACCCCCAGTATCCTGTTTTCGTGTCAGACTAATCAGACTAATTTGGAGTGCTCATTAATTATAGTGAGTTTGTCACAAACGGACATTGGTATTTACTTGAATAAGTGGTAGCCGTTATTCAAAAATGCCAATTTTATGGAGCTGAGAAGTGTAACAATTGCTTTTGTGGTTGTGACAAATCATTGCCTGAAGGCCAGTGACCTTCCCTCCAGCATCACTAGGCTGGGTCCAGAATGGGATGAGAAGGAGAGGAAGGACAAAAGCATGGCCAGTAAGTTTTTTTTTTCCTTCTTCATTTAAAATTTCTACTTTGGAACTTTCCTCAGGGAAAAACCACTCTATAGAAGATCTCCCCCCTAAAAACTTTAAATTTAGAAAAAGTATATAAATTTAGGAAAGAAAATTGTGGAAGAGTCACGCAGCCCACACATCCATGCAAGTGCATGCACACACACGTGCATGTGTACATATATTAAATCTCCTTTCCCCTTTCCTGGGTTTGTCTTTCCTGGTGACAGTGGAGTGTAGAGTGAGGAGTGAGTGTAAGTGATGTCTGATTTTTTTTTTTTTTTGGCCAAAAGACCTTTTAACTTTACAATTCTACGGGCTTGGAAAGAACCAGTACACCATGATGATGAGTAGATGGTGTGAGCAGGTCCAGGAAGAGGACAAATTTATCTACTAGGTAGTGGATATTTCAGGAGGCCCAGTGAAGCAGTAGTAACAGGAATGGATGTTGGGGGATAAGGAAGGGACATAGCGATGCCCCAGAGGGATGAGGTTTTAAGTTCAGGTCTTGAGTGCTGTGACTGGGCTGGTGGAGGAGGCAGGGCATGGTAGAGTGTTGACAGGTGTTATAGCTGTGGAGCAACAGGTTCCAGTTATAACTGGAGAAGGGGAGGGCAGACAGGAAAACTCCATGTAACCTCTGCCTGGATAACAGGGGAATGGACAAAGGGGAAAGACAACTAAAGGTAGAAGAAAAAAACAAGACAAGCAAGAAGGAACTGGACACGCATAGACACATTTCCTCTGCATTTATGTATATGTGGATACACTGTTCAATCAATTGCTTTATTTTGATTACCCCACTTATAAATTTTTATGTGTTGTCTCCCCTGTCAGAGTTTAATCACCTTGTAGATAGAGAACATAGCTCATGCTTCTGTCATACTTTACCAAGCTCCTAGGGGAAGGGGCAATGCCAAACATGATTATCTTGTATCTACTTCAGTACTTAAAACAGTGCTTGGCACATAGTAAGTGCTTAACAAATGCCATCATCATCATCTTATTCTTCTTAGTATGGACTTGGTAACGAGGGTGCTTAATAAATACCTTAACTACACAACTAATATCTGACATTGATTCACACTTGTTTGCCCTCTCATTTGCATGCATCAGTTCTCATTTTTTTCACACTCCTGTTTCCCACTCATTCACACACATTCATGAACAAGGACAGGGAAAATCAAGTAGATTTTCAGCCCCCTAAGGGACAGGGACAGCGGTTAAAGCAGTGTTGCCTAGTGGATAGAGCATGGGTCTGGGACTCAGAAGGACCTGGGTTCTAATTCCACCTCTGCCACATGAATGCTGTGTGACCTTGGGAAAGTCACTCAACTTCTCTGTGCCTCAGTTACCTCATCTGTAAAATAAGAATTAAGACTATGAGCCCCATGTGGAACATGGACTGTGTCCAAACTGATTAGCTTTTATCTACCCCAGCACTTAGTGCAATGCCTGGTACATAGTAAGGCCTTAACAAACTACCAAAATTATTATTACCTGTGTATTTTCTCCCAGTACCTACTACAGTGCTCTGTACACAGCAAGTACCTAATAAATACTATTACTACTGCTACTACTACACATGCACACTTAGCCAGTAGCCAAAATGGAACACTGGTGGTGGTAGTAGTGATATTTATTAAATGCTTACCCTGTGCAGAGCACCATACTGATCTTTGTGAGAGAGTACACCGTTGGCAAATATACATTAGTGTGAAGATTTTTGAGCTGTATAATTCCAGTAAGTAGGCAAATACAGATGAGAAATTTGGAGCATGCTAGAGGAGCTCTCTCCATGTGTTGCAAGCTACCTTTCTGCAGAAGACTTTTTCTGTGGAGGTACCATTAACTCTTGGGTTAATGGCAACTGGTTCTGATCTTATTTCCAGTCTCTTCAGGGGCTCCCAAGCTGGTCTCCCTCAGGTGACCCAGGTTCCATTTCTTGAATATAGAACTCTCTCCATGCGGTGGTAGTTCAATGCTGCCATTGCTGCAGATGCAGGAATACTCTATCAACTAATGTGGGTCTGTGTTGGATACCCAAACAAGCCCTTGGAAGTCAGTCATCCTCTTTCCCCAGAAAGACATTGAACTGGATGTTGGCTGTCTCATAGGTAACACACAATCCTGATTTTGAGTCTCATTAATATTGTCACTTTGTTTTCACAAACTTGCCTAGGAAATCATGGATTCAACATGTCTTTGTTCTGAGAATCTCTTAATCTAGAACAAGAGTCGGCAACCTATGGTTTTGGAGCCGTATCTGACTCTTCTTGGATCTAGATGTGTTACTTCAGCTGAGGGTGGGGACTTGAGGTATTAAAATCCATAAACTTCACAATGGAACTATGTGAATGGATATTTAAAATGTGTGATTGGCTTTTTGTGTACCAGCTGCTTAAAGCTCTCATTTTGGGGGGCTCGTCTGCTCACTGAGTTTGTCAACCCCTTGTTCAGAGGCACCTATTTCACACTGACTCTTCTCTCTGGACATTCCCTTCTCTGCCTTGGGTGGAGTGGGAGGGATCGCTATGTTCCCAGAGGGATAGTGGAGAGCTCAGAAACAAGCTACAGGACTAGGCTTATTTTGCTGACACTTCAAAGAGTTGTGCCTAAGGAAGATCATGAGTTTGGGGCCACCTGTGCTTTCTTCACACTTGGCACCATTTCTCATGATCCATTCAAAGACTGTAGTTTCGAAACCTTGAAGACTCAAGGTGCTAATTTGAAATATATTATGAAACCACTGCATCCCTAAGTAATTTATTTTAGAAAAGGGGTTTGAACATTTGTCTGTCACCTACCAAGTGATTGTTATTCCACCTTGAAGCATCAGTTGAAAATGCTTGTGGGAAAAATGACTGAACGGCATTCTAACCCATTTGCACATGATTGACTTTAAGCCTAATCATTTCTGCTATGTATATTTTCTTTCAGTTCATTCATCTCAAACTGTCAGGACCGTGTCTCATTAATGCTTTCCATGCATGCCAGTCTAGTCTTGAAACCGACACTGGTTACTGAGTTTTGTTACTCTCATAAGAATTTTGCCATTTTTTATCAAAGTATAATAACCTGACAATGAAAGTGATGGCCGTGTATCAGATGAATCTTCCTAATGAATTGATTCTGAATTGAAAAAAAATGCCTCAGGTTATATTACAGTGCTTTCAAGTGATTCATTCATTCATTCAATCATATTTATTGAGCGCTTACTGTGTGCAGAGCACTGTACTAAGCGCTTGGGAAGTGCAAGGATGATATGATAATAATAATGATGGTATTTGTTAAGTGCTTACTTTGTGCCAAGCACTGTTCTAAGCGCTGGGGGAGATACAAGGTAATCAGGTTGTCCCACGTGGGGCTCACAGTCTTAATCCCCATTTTACAGATGAGGTTACTGAGGCACAGAGAAGTTAAGTGACTTGCCCCAAGTCACACAGCTGGTAGGTGGCAGAACCAGGATTAGAACCTCTGACTCCCAAACCTGTGCTCTTTACACTAAGCCACACTGCTGGAGCCCCACTCAATTTTGAAGGTCAAAACTGAATAGCTTGTATCTATTCAGCTACATTCAGCACATAGTAAGCATTCAACAAGCACCATTAAGCAAGCAAGCAAGAAAAAAAAACCCAACAGTCCCTTTCACACTAGGTAGAAACAAAGCTGATGCAGTTTATGGTGCTATTTTAGTGTTTCTTAGTCTCATGATGCTCTCTAAATTTCTCCTCGAAAAAAGCCACTTTTTCCTTGATGACCTGATGCCAGAATGGTGTGTCTGCCACAGTTGTCTCCTGACATTCAGTTGTCCTGCTGCATTTTCTGAGGCTACACAGGATGCCAGGGAGACCAGCGAAGGGGCCAATATGATGAGAGGGTTTGGGTCAGTCAAAGAACCTTAATCTAAAACTGTCTATTCCTTACAGTGACTCAGAGCTAGGGATATACCACTTAAGTAAAGTACTTACCAGATAAGAACAACTCGCTGCCTAAAATGCCTTAGGCTTGTGGAGTTTGGAAACAACAGGCAACTCAGAGCAATATGTTTTGATTGTGCAAAATGGATTAGGAAGACCACTGATAAAAGTAAAAGGCAAGAATAAGGCCCAGGATCTGGTGAGGGAAAAGAGCTGTATGAGCCTAAGTGTTTAGAGAGAAACAGTCAAAGAAGTGGCTGATATCTAAGTTGATTCATGATTAATTGATGAGCTGAAGATTCTTGCCTGGAAGATAAAGTTGAAGGTAAAATCAGGGCCTTGGACTAAATCAAAGATAGTTCAAAGGAGAAAGCATGGAGAAACAAAAATATGATTCATCTTTCTAAATCCTCCTCGTTCATCCAGCCAAACTTGTAGACTAAAGACCAGTTTCTTAATGCTCGGAACTACTTCTGGATGAGTTGTCAGGTATTTAGTAACCAGTGATAACAGGGTAAAATAACAAATTCTAGCAGTTCCAGTGACACCTACTGACAGGACCATGTCTTTACAATCACCTTATTTAACAGTAAAACAAAAGTGTGCTGACTTCATTCATAATGTAAGCATTTTGTTAGGTTGGCTTATTTAGAATAGAAATGGGAAACATTTTTCATTAAGCAGAAAGGTGCAGTGATCCAATTTTAATTCAGGAAAAACAGTCAAATTGTGGGAGATTACTTGATCATATAGGTAGATTGCCTACATTAAAAAAAAATTCCAATTCTCCAATAGAAGCCAATTAAGGGATTCTCTTGAACCTATTTAGATTCTGATGGTATTGACACCTGTTTACTTGTTTACTATTTACTTGTTTTGTTGTCTGTCTCCCCCTTCTAGACTGTGAGCCTGTTGTTGGGTAGGGACCATCTCTATATGTTGCCGATTTGTACTTCCCAAGTGCTTAGTACAGTGCTCTGCACACAGTAAGAGCTCAATAAATACGATTGAATGAATGAATGAATGAATGAAAGTGAATGATTCATTCATTGTAAGCAACGATTTTCCCATTGATGCAGAATGGAATTTCTCAAAACTCTAACCAGGCAGTCTTCCTGATTTCCTGGTACAGATTGGACTAGCATATTTTATATGTTCAAGTTTTTATTTTAGTTCAGTCAATCAATCAATAATATTTACTGAGCACATACTAGATGCAAAGCATTGTTCTAAGTGCCTAGGGGAGTGCAATACAACAGAATTTGTAGACACGTTCCTTGCCCACAATGAGCTTACAGTCTAGAGTGCATGAAGCATTTGGCTCTGTATCCGTTAAGCACTTTGTCACTCATCCTAACCTTATGGGACTTATGTACAGATCCTTATATTCCACTATTTCCCCAATTTGCAATTTATTTTAATGTCTGTCTCCCCATATAGACTGTAAGTGTCTTGTGGGCAGGGACCGTGTCTACCAACTCTGTTGTATTGTACTTTCCCAAGTTGCTTAATACTGTGCTCTGCACCAAGTGCCCAGTAAATACCACTCGTTGATGGATTTGGAGTGGGGTTGTGCATGTTGGATGGCAAAGTGTTACTGGCCTGGAAGCAGTGATATTATGAAAAATATTATGTGATGATAATCTGTGTATTAAACCACCTCAGTCCCACTAAATCATTTGAATCCAAGTATCAACTAGATTCATCTACAGAAGTCAACCAGTATAGGGTAGATATTGTCCTTTTGACCGCAGTGAGATGCTCTTTCCAATTCAACCACAAGTTATTTTGCTTAAGGCATTAATATTGCTGAAGTGATCAGAGACACTGTAAAGAGCACAGGTCTAGGAGTCAGGAGACTCCCAGGGTTCTCATCCCTGTCTTGGCCCCTACTGTGGACCCTTGGACAATCCATTTAATGTCTCTGTGCCTCATTTCTACTATTTAGATTGTGAGCCTCATGTATCTGATTTGAATTTAGAGGGTGGGGATGACAGGGACTTTGACTGCCTGCCAAGTCCCAAAGTCTCCACTGACGTTTCACATGTGAGGTGCCATCTTGGGAAAGTTGCAGTAATCCTCTGAAACCCCCGCTCTCCTCTTAACACCCCTCTTCGCTCAGCCCTGAAATAAAAATGTCAAATAATTATGGAAGTGAATTTTTATTTATTTACTTAAGTGGCAGGAGCTGTAGGGTTGCCTCCCTTCAGCCTTGTTCCTCTCTCACCTACCCAATCCCAGAAGCCACCAGCAGCCGGGCAGGAAAGCAGAATCGCTGATAAGTGGGCAGCAGTAGCTTAGGAGCAGTGTTGCTTAGTGGGTAGAGCACAGGCCTGGAAGTCGGAAAGTCATGGGTTCTAATTCTGCCTCTGCCACATATCTGCTGTGTGACCTTGGGCAAGTCACTTAATCACTTCACTGGGCCTCAGTCACCTCATCTGGAAAAGGGGGATCAAAACTGTGAGCCCTATGTGGAATAGGAACTATGTCCAACCTGACTACCCAGTGCTTAGAACAGTGCTTGGCACATCTTAAGCACTTAATTATTATTAACCATAATAAGCACCATAATTATTATTATTAAAGGTGACCTCAGTGAGTTCAGGAGCTGGAGGGTGTGGGAGCCGTGAGGAGAGGGTGGGTGATTCCAGACAGCCCCGAGAAGGAAACTACATTTTTGCCTTAGATCCTGGGCTGTGTGCCCGAGGGAGGGAGAAGGAGCCAGTGGAGGCCTGGCAGCTCTGAAGAGGCAAGGAGGAGACTTATACACATCCTGTCATTGAGGCCAAGTGGGGTTTCTGGGCTGTCAGGAGCTGGAGCTGGGGGGACCCCACTGCCCCAGAGAAGTTCTGGCCCTTTCCTCTGCTCCCTGGCCTGGCATGTGGCCCACCTGTCCAAGATCCAGTGGACAGCCGGGTGCTGTACATGCCTGTAGCAAGAGCATCTTGGGGCACAGAGGGCAAGAAGATAGGGAGCCACAGTTTCTCATGGGCCTATGTCAGCATCAGGAGGAGTGAGTGTCTCAGGGAAAGCCCCAGAAATAGAAATGTGAGAAAGTGTCTCTTATATTGTACTTTTCCAAGATCTCAGTACAGTGCTCTGAACACAGTAAGCGCCCAATAAATACGACTGACCCTGTTGTCACATGTAGTGCTACGTATGCACCAGAACCATAATGATATCATTTTGGGGAAGCTGCATGGCCAAGTGGAAAAAGCACAGGACTAGGATCTGGATTCTAATCCTGGCTCCTTCTACTTGCTTGTCATGTGACCTTAATGTCTTGTGCCTCAGCATCCTTCTCTGTAAAATGGGGAGAAAATATCAGTGCTTCCTCCCCCTTAGACTTTGAGCCCCATATGGTGTAGGGACTGTGTCTGATCTGATTGTATTGTGTCCATTCCAACTCTTAGTACTAGTCCTTTGTATTGAGCATGTGCTTAACAATTACTATTATTATTAATAATAATAATAATAATAATAGTCATTTGGTTGGGAGGGGAGGCAAAAATGTGGCTTGCAGCAGCCAGTACCCTGACACTGACCTGAAGCTAGCTATTCACCTGATAAACCTGGTCTCTTGGTTGGTGCCCATTTCTCCAGCCTGACCTGCCTCAGTTACCAGCATCCATGGTTTGTCAGATTCTGCAATTGTAAACTACTTTGCAGTAGAAATAAGTCTCAGGGGTGGATAGCTCACCCTAAATATTCTTAGAAAACCCATCACATTTTCACTTGAGTTCTAGAGGGGATTTAAACCTGTGCCTCAGAAACAGAACTAATTCCTTCCATTTTAGTTCCCTGGCTTTTGTTCATTCTCTCTTTCACAGAAAGTTTATCATGAAAACGTGTCCTTTTTGTGTGGCTGCAAGGAGCTCTGCAGGTCTCTAATATTAGCTCAGCTGTGATCTCCTCATTAGCAGAACTGGTAATGTTTTAATCATTCATTGTATAGTGACCTAAAGTGTGGGACTAATGGAAATCCATGTCCTAACCACTTGTGAATTGCTCTGCTATTTTTCCCCCTCCCCATCTGGAACAGTCTCAGTCCACCTTGACATAGCCTTTCTGTTCTAATTAGGTGCCTGCCTGTGAGCATCTCACACAGACTCAATCATGCACATCTGCAAGAATTTTTCTAACTGTTGCAATCTAAAAACACACATTAACATCCGTGATTAGGAATAGATGTTTTATTTCCCATTTAATGCATCCAATTAATAGACAACTTTCATTGATGAAATAGCATGGCTTAGTCGAAAGAGCCAGGCTTGGGAATCAGAGGTTGAGGGTTCTAATCTAGGCTCTGACACTTATTAGCTGTGTGACTTTGGGCAATTCACTTCATTTCTCTGTGCCTGTTATCTCATCTGCAAAATGGGGATTAAGATTGTGAGCCCCATGTAGGACAACCTGATTACCTTGTATCTACTTCAGTGCTTAGATCAGTGCTTGGCACATAGTAAGCACTTAACAAATAGCATTATCATTATTATTATTAAAATACCCAATAGGGCTAGGAGGTTGTCTTCTTCCATGACTTGAGAATGTCCCTTCTCCTTCTTGCACTCTGCCACATAATGATAGTATTTATTAAGAATTTAGTGTGTGCCAGACAATGTGCTAAACACTGGGGCAGATACTAGAGACTCAGAATGGAAATAGTCAATGTCCCACATAAGGCACACAGTCTCAGAGGGAGGGAGAACAGATATTTTGTTGCCATTTTACAGAGAAGAAACTGAGGCACAGAGCTATTAAGTGATTTACTTCTGGCTCAGAGCAGAAAAGTGGCAGATCTTGGGGAAGGACCCAGGTTTTTTGACTCCCAGCCCTTAACTCTTTCCATTAGGTCATTCTGCCTCCCACATGAAATAAAGATTGTATTTAAGTGTCCCAAGACGGTCTGTGCTAAATAGCATAGTGGATAGAGCACGGGCTTGGGAATCAGAAGATCATGGGTTTTAATCCCAACTGTGCCACTTATCTGCTGTGTGACCTTGGGCAAGTCACTTCACTTCTCTGGGCCTCAGTTACCTCAGCCATAAAAAGGGGATTGAAATTGTGAGCCCCATGTGGAACAGAGACTGTGTCCAACCCAATTTGCTTGTATCCACCCCAGCATTTAGTACAGTGCCTGGCACATAGTAAGCACTTAAATGCCATAATTATTATTATTAATTCATTTAATCATATTGAGTGCTTACTTTGTACAGAATTAATTAGTACAATTAATAAATTGTATGACAAATGTAGATTCATCACAGTTGGAATCATATCTTTCTCAAATTTGCCAGAGGAGTAGGAGCTTCTTTCCAACCATTCCTGGCCCAGCCCTCCCTGTTCCTGCAGGTTTTTTGGCCCTTCCCTACACCCCAGACTCACCCCATCTGTCTCCCTGGCCCTTCTTATGCTCCCTATTTCTTCTAAATCCAGGGACCCGATAGGGGAAGAGCAGGTGGAAAAAGAGGTAGGGCATGCAGAAGACATCACTCCTGAATAGATATATTGTAGTAGAACACAGTTGTTTGCTCAATTTCACTTTGAAAATTCAGGGAAAAGCCAGCATATCCATCAGATTATAATATTCTTGAGGACAGGGAGTAATACCGGTGTTACTTTTTAAGTACTTACCTACTGTGTACCAAGCACTAGGGTAGATGCAACATAAGCAGATACAACAGAATCCCTGTTCCACATAGAGCTTACAGTTTAAAGGCTGGGAGAAGAACTATTTAATCCCCATTTTACAGATGAGGAAACTGAAGGACAGAGACACTTGAAAGTAAAATAAAAAAGTGTAAGGCAGAGCCGGGATTAGAATCCAGATCTCCTGTTTCCCAAGCCTGTGCTTTTTCCACTATTCTCCCGAGCACTTTGTAGAATCTTTGAATTTTGTAAACACTTGATAAATACCATTTATCTATTATTAGCTGAAGGTTATCAGTCTCTTCCCTACCCTTTATTGTTGAGGTTTCTCTTAGCCTGGAACATAAATACAAATTGGTGATTGAGGGTAGTACTAGCAAGGGAGAATTTGTCCAATGACTTCTCCATTCATATCATATTTCAGTCTACAGTTTTTTCTGCATTAATTCTTTAAGAGGGTGCTTCTTTCAAAAAGACTGGCTTCCTCCTAACAGTAAGTTGAGCACTGAGGAAACTGATTCTGGATGTGAGAACACACAATTATAATTGTGTCATTATCTGAAACCAGAGCTCCTTCAATTGAGGAATCTTGAGTGACCCAAGGAAAATTAGAGAAGCTCATCACCTAGAACTCTTAATGAACAAAAAAGTAGCAGAGGAAGATCTAGTGGTGATGGTTTCCTTAGTACTATGTATCTGTGGCTTCAAAGGGGCAGAGGGACATCTTTAAGGGGCAGTGTTCATTTTTAACAGCTAATGCAACAACGTGTGCATTCTGACTATTCATTCTCACTTATGCCAAAAATGCTTCCATATCTTCTTGTCACCATTGTTGGAGTTTTGGAGGGGTTGTGCATTAGGAGCAGTAACTAATGATACATTTTTTTTCTAGATCAAGACCTAGAGCGTGCTTTCCTCTTAATTATTGATGCTATTAGGTTTGTTTCAGAGGGGGAACAGGTGACTACAGAATAGGAGCTAGACGATTATGTGCAAATGTATAAATTATAGTGACTCCCTTTATGAGGACTGAACCTTAAGTATGTGAAGAAAAATCCTCATGTTTTATTTCTTTTTCCCTCTTAGTTTTGAGCATTGGTGAAGGTGGCTTCTGGGAAGGCAGTACTCGAGGACATATTGGATGGTTTCCTGCAGACTGTGTTGAAGAAATTCAGTGTAAACCAAATGAAAGCAAGCCAGGTAAGGAAGATACAATTCACCTTTCATTTACATTAGAATCAGTGAAGAGTGTCCCATTGAGGGTTATTTGTCTCAGTGCCAGCTGATGCTTGTAGGTTTATTGTTCGTATGCGCAAAATGAAAATTGAATCAGATTCAGAAGACTTAGTTTAAAGAAGAAATATAAGAGAATGATAAATTAAAATGGATTATAGATGAAATTTTACTGGGGTTTATCCCAAGAAGAAATCCCCTGCAAAATAATACTAAGTTTAGTACTAAGGAAGTTTTTAGGAATTTTTCATATTACTTGTACTTATATGAGAGTATGGGTAAAAGTTAGCTATAGTCATTTCTGGGGGATTGCGGTAGTTTTGTTGTGAAGAACTTTACTGTTATGGGAAAATCATGTTATAGTGTCAGTAGACTCTTTAGGAATTAATGGGTTAGGGGTATGCTTCAAAGAGACTACAAGGAATGACATTTTCCTAAATACATTTTTACATTATTATTATTATTACTACAGCTACACCCACCTATACCAGAGCACTTTATATTCTTGCCGTTCATTGTTATTTTAATGTATTAAATTATTTTAAGTTACACAAAGTCGTCTTATAGCACAGTAATATTGAGGCAGAGGCTGGGGAACATGATAACATCATATCTTGCCCAAAACCATGATCATGTGTGTAACTGTTTCTTCCTTCACTGAATTTACTTATGCCAACCTGTGGATCATGGTTTTTTTATGGTATTTATTAAGCGCAAAGCACTGTTCTAAGCTCTGGGAAGGTAACACGGTGCTCAGGTTGTCCCACGGGGGGCTCACAGTCTTAATCCCCATTTTACCGATGAGATAACTGAGGCACAGAGAAGTTAAGTGACTTGCCCAAAGTCACACAGATGACAATTGGTGGAGCCGGGATTTGAACCCATGACCTCTGACTCCAAAGACCGTGCTCTTTCCACTGAGCCACGCTGCTTCTCTGTTAAGCTCAGAATAGACAGGTTGTGGGTAGAATGACATTGACTCTTACAATTGTATTTTTCTGAACACCTAATTCAGAGTCTAGCAAAGTAGGTACTCAATAAATAATACTGATGGATAGATTATTGAATCAATATTAGTTTCCCCGGTGGCAAATTTAAAAAAAATTGTAATTAATAACAGGTCTAATTTGCCTTCACCCAGGTTGTCACCCTCCTTTTTCCAAAGTAGAAGAGAAAAGTTTAGTCAGGTTCATTGTTCTGAAATTTGAAAGAGGTAGAAAGTCTGGTCACCCTAAAAATGTTATCTCACAATTAAATTGGATTAGCATTCTTTACAGATTTTACAAAAACACAGGATATTAACTCAGCATTCAGTAACAAGAGATGTTGAAGTACTGAAATGAAGTATGATCATTCTTAAAAGTTTGAGATGTTTCTCTCAATTAAGGTGCTTACATTTAGCTTAAGGAAATCCATCACAAGGAAAAGAATATATGTGTATTCCCCTTTAGGTAGGATTTCTTCAGGTTAATTTTTTGTTAACATTATTACTGTGCTTTGATTGGCTCTCAGGTTTGATTATAAAACAGGAAGAATACTGGGTATTGAAAACTTTAAAAGCCAAACTGTAGTCTTATTTGCAAATTGAGCATTGCCAGCTACCTTAATAAAACTGCTAACATTCTTGGGCTTCTATGGGTCCATAATGAGGAATCAGTCAATCATATTTATTGGGCACTTACTGTGTGCAGAACACTGTACTCCCCACCTGGGAGAGTACAATATAACAATGTAATAGACACATTCCCTGCCCTCAACAAGCTTACAGTCTACAGGGGGCAGCTGTGGTTTGGTATTGTGTCTTTGCTTTATAAGGTAAGATGATAAATACTACGTCTAGGATTGAAATCCAACATAATATAATGATATAATAATAATTGTGATATTGGTAAGCACTCATTAATTGCCAACCACTGTACTAAGCGCTGGGGCAGATTCAAGATAATCAGGTCAGACACAGCCCTGACCCACTTGGGGCTCACATTCTAAGTAGGAGGGAGAACAGGTGTTGCATTTGCGTTTTACAGATGTGGAAATTGAGGCGCAGACCAGTTAAATGATTTGTCTAAGATAACAAAGCAGGCAAGTGGCAGAGTCGGGATAAACCTCAGACCCTTTGAGTCCCCAGCCCCTGTGCTTTCCATTAAGCCATGCTGATTCCTTATTGCCTTTGAGCTTCAGAGAAGCTACCCTGTTCAATTTAAGCATTATGTATTAGTTTTTCCCTTAGGAAAAGAAAAATAATTTAATGCATTTAATCTGTGCACCGTACTTTTTTGAGGTAAATCATAGATGTAAAGAGCTATATCAAGTCATTCATGTTTTCAAGTTCAAAATGAAACTCACCATAACACGACTCTGTAAGAGTCACTGGGGTAGGTTAGAAACCATTAATGACTAAAGTAGGGCTGTATTAATTGCTCCCTTGGGGCTGGAGCTAATAGATTTTATGGGGCATCCGCATGACACGTGTGACAAGTCATAAACTTGTCCTCTGGTCCATAAACTTGTGTGGGCAGGGAACAAGTGTACCAGATCTATTGTATTGTACTTTCCAAACGCTTAGTACAATGCTCTGAACACAGTAAGTGCTCAATAAACACCACTGATGGATTGATTACAGCATACTCTGTATGACATTGACGTCTCCCTGATTTAATCTGCTCAGTGGGAAGCCACCCCATCCCCCCACACAGGCTCCCCTATGCCACACTCTCCCAGCCCACCAGCCCTGATTGCTCTTGGGAGTCTGCCCAGGGAGCTGGGCCCATTAACAATCTCTAATGCAGCGAAACAGAGTAGCTGTGGGAAGAGGCACACAGTCACTATTTGAATCACTATTCCTAGCTGTAGATTGTATGCTCCTCTAGGATCAGGATGATGAATTCTGTATTCTCCAAGGATTCAGTATAGAAGTAGTAGTAATAGTATTTAATAAACACTTAGTGGGTGCAGTGTATGGTGCCATATTCTTAGCTGGGTCCTCCCTGTCTGTTGAAGATGATTTATCTCCTTCTCACTCCGCAGCTTAACTCGCTGAACGGGTGTTTCTCTCTTTTACCTTTGTTCTGCTGCTTTTGGTTTACCCCTCTATCATACTACTCTACCTGGCTAGAGGTCTTCAGTCACTACCTTCTAAATTGGTAAAACTGTGAAAGGAATAAACCTGGAAGCAACAGTAATAGGTGTCTGCAAATATTGGAGTAGTTGCAAGTGCTAGCCAGTGGTAAGCTATAGCACTGACATATGAAAAAGCACTTAGTCAGCTTTTATTACCCAGAAGTAAAAAGATTTTGTTAGCCTTGATGAGCTCTTATTGCTGTTTTTTGCCAATTAAATATTCCCAGGAAGTTCAGTATCTTATTTGTATATGTTCTAGGAGTAGAATTAAATTATCATGTTTGAGTGTATTGTTAAATAGGATGGGCCATATGAATTAACACCTTCATGTTTAATGGCTTTATTTTGCAGATTTGCATTCACTAGTCACATTTTGAGGAGCAGTAAACCTGCCCACTGATGTGAGTTGGTCCCACACCCTTCCAATAGAAATAGAGTAGTTAAAGAGTTTTAAGGTAATGTATTTGGGAAGCAGGAGTTTATTGCATTGTAGAACAAATCTTTCTTCAAACTCTGCCCAGTCGAAGTCAAGGATCTCAAAGGCTAAATTTCATCATCCAGGTCCACACACCTTCCTGCAACTGTTTATACGTGGAGCAAGGGATGGGACAGACATAAGATTGGTTAAAAGGTTAAATGTATAAAGTGGTTGCATGCATTTGGGACAAATGCCCAGGTTTTCTAAGAAATAAAGTATCATTTTTATAATCCTACTAAAAACACTCACCAATTTCCTATTTGTAATTTAAGATCCGAGGGGGATTCTGCCTAAACCTCAGAATGATAGTAATAATAATAACAGTAACAAGAATAATGCTATTTGTTAAGTGCTTACAGTGTTCCAAGCACTGTAGTAAGCCCTTGGGTAGATACAAGCTTATCAGGATAGATACAGCCCAAGAAGAAGGGAAAATGGGCATTTAATCTCTCTTTTACAGGTAAGGAAACTGAGGCACAGAGAAATTAAGTGACTTGCCCATGGCCCCAATCCTGGGCTTTTTCCACTAGACCGTCCTGGTGAAATGATAAGTTGTGGGAAGATAAATTCATTGGGGAAGGTCTCCTGAAGGAGATGTGATTTTTTCTAAGGGCTTTGAAGATGAGGAGAGCTGTAGTCTGATGGGTTTGGGGGAGAAATGAGTCGCAGGCAAGGGAAAGACTGTAGGCAGGGGAGACAAGAAGGAACTATGGTGAGTCGGTGTCGGAGGAATGCAGGAGGGAGCTAGTGCCAAGTGGGAGAAAACAGTAGGTAAAGAGAAAGGGATCTGATTCAGTGACTTCAAGCCAGTGGTCAATAGTTCCTGCCTGATGCAAATGAGGGATGGCTAACCATTTTTGCTGGGGGCTGGCATGGGGGGGTGTTCTTTAGGGTAATACAACAAGCATATTTACAGGTTTATTGTCCCAAGGCAGATATACTGACAATAATGACTCTGACCTTGCAGTCTCACATTTGTAAGGTACCCATTAATAGTGTCAATCATAAAGGCTATTAACTCTGGATTTCTACTGATTAACAGGATAGAAGAGAAATTCATTTCCACAGAAAGTACATTAAAGTGGGGGCTCCGCCTTTGACTTGAGGCATGACAAGGCTCTAAACACACAGTTCCCAGGATGCTCTGGGACAGTTTTGGGAATATGGAGGGGGAAGCAGGACTGTGCAAACAATAGAAGGGAACAGAAAGGACAAGTGTACTTTCTAAAATGTAAGGAGGCAGAGTACAGATAAATCATATAAGGATGAGTGGCATGTTGACTATGTTTGAAAACAAGAAAAAGCAATTATGTTTGATCCAAAAAAACCCCATTGAAAATGGATGAAGGGGTGAATAGAGGATGGTACTGTGGTCAAATGCAGAGGAAGAAGTACAGGAGATCAATGTTGAGACTATTGTAACAATAAAGTCCATATAACTAAGGAAGTAAGAGGGATAAAGAATAACTAGAATAGATACTATTTCAGAGGCAGAGAGCCAAGAGATGAGAGTGGTATAGGAGTAAATTTTCAAAAAGAGCACACTCAGTATCAAAGGCAATGTAACATCAATTAAGAGTCCCTATCCATCCAAATTCAGGAGGAATGAAAAAATGGTATATTGGATTGAAGATTTTCTATCACTTGATTTGGATCACATACTATTCAAAGCAAAGCAGTGTACTAAGTGCTTGGGAGAGTACAATGTAACAACAGATCCATTCCCTGTCCACAACAAGCTCACAATCTAGACGGGGAGAGAGACATTTCTTCTATATCTCTCACTGCCTTTACCTCAAGATTTAGTGCTGGGTCCTCATCTATTCTCCATCTATACCCACTCCCTTAGAGAACTCATTTGTTCCTACAGCTTCAACTACAATCTCTATGTGGATGGTGCCCAAAACTACTTCATCACCCCTGACCTCTCTTTGTCTCTGCAGTCTCACATTTCCTCCTGCCTTCAGGACATCTTTACTTTGATATCCTACTGACATGTCCGAAACAGAACATCTCATCTTTCCACCCAAACT
Organism: Tachyglossus aculeatus; assembly: GCF_015852505.1. Lineage (NCBI taxonomy): Eukaryota > Metazoa > Chordata > Mammalia > Monotremata > Tachyglossidae > Tachyglossus > Tachyglossus aculeatus. Next base: position 18,886,787 of record NC_052087.1, on the reverse strand, counting down.
CTATCCAGCCCCCACTCTGCTTTCCTTTCATTTTAGACACTACCACCACCCTCCTATTTTAATGGCATTTATTAAGCACTTACTATGTGCAAAGCACTGTTCTAAGCACTGGAATAATAATGTTGGTATTTGTTAAGTGCTTACTATGTGCCAAGCACTGTTCTAAGCTCTGCAGTAGATACAAGGTCATCAGGTTGTCCCACGTGGGGCTCACAGTCTTCATCCCCATTTGACAGATGAGAGACTTTAGGCCCAGAGAAGTTAAGTGACTCGCCCAAAGTCACACAGCTGACAAGCGGCAGAGCTGGAATTAGAACGCATGACCACTGAATCCCAAACCCTGGCACTTTCACCTAAGCCACAATGCTTGTCCAACAAGCCTATAACCTTGATTCATTCCTCTCATTCAACCTGCTCATTCATTAGGTCTTGAAATCTGCTTGGCTCTACCTTCGCAACTTCTCTAGAATCCATCTTTTCCCTCCACCCAAACTGCTGTAATGCTGATCCAAGCACTTTTCATTTCCTGCTTTGATGAGTGAGTGCATCAGCCTCCTCGCTAACTTCCTTGACTTCTTTCCCCACACCAGCCCTTACTTTACTCTGCTGCCCCGATCATTTTTCTGAAAAACTGTTCAATCCATTTCCCTACTCCTCAGGACCTTCCAGTGATTGCTCGTCTACCTCCACATCAAACAGAAACTTCTTAGCTCAAAGCACTCAATCAACTCTCTTCCTCCTACCTCATTTCACTTATCTCTTAGTACTACCCAATCCACATACTTCACTCTTTTAACCCCAACCTACTCTCTGTGCCTTAATCTCATCTGTCCCGCCGCCAACCCCATACCCCCATTCTCCTTTTGCCCTAGAACTCCCTTCCTCTTTGTTTCCTACAGTACTCCAGTCTTCCTGCCTTCAAAATCCTCCTAAACATCACATCTCTGGACTACTGCACTAGCCTTCTCTCTGATCTCCCATCCTCGTGTCTCTCTCCACTTCAATCCATACTTCATGCTGCTGCCCGGATTATCTTTGTCCAGAAACGCTCTGGACATATTACTCCCCTCCTCAAAAACCTCCAATGGCTACCGATCAATCTGCGCATCAAGCAGAAACTCCTCACCCTGGGCTTCAAGGCTGTCCATCACCTCGCCCCCTCCTACCTCACCTCCCTTCTCTCCTTCTACTGCCCAGCCCGCACCCTCCACTCCTCCACCACTAATCTCCTCACTGTACCTCGCTCTCGCCTGTCCCGCCATCGACCCCCGGCCCACGTCATCCCCCGGGCCTGGAATGCCCTCCCTCTGCCCATCCGCCAAGCTAGCTCTCTTCCTCCCTTCAAGGCCCTGCTGAGAGCTCACCTCCTCCAGGAGGCCTTCCCAGACTGATCCCCTTCTTTCCTCTCCCCCTCGTCCCCCTCTCCATCCCCCCGTCTTACCTCCTTCCCTTCCCCACAGCACCTGTATATATGGATATATGGTTGTACATATTTATTACTCTATTTATTTATTTATTTATTTATTTATTTTACTTGTACATTCCTATCCTACTTATTTTATTTTGTTGGTATGTTTGGTTCTGTTCTCTGTCTCCCCCTTTTAGACTGTGAGCCCACTGTTGGGTAGGGACTGTCTCTATGTGATGCCAATTTGTACTTCCCAAGCGCTTAGTACAGTGCTCTGCACATAGTAAGCGCTCAATAAATGCGATTGATTGATTGATTGATCTCTCCCAAGAGGCTTTCCCTGACTAAGCCCTCATTTCTCCTCCCCACTCCCCCCTTGTTAATAATAATTAATAATTTTTGTATTTGTTAAGTGCTTACTAGATGCAAAGCACTGTTCTAAGTGCTGGGGGGATACAAGATGATCAGGTTGTCCCATGTGGGGCTCACAATCTTAATCCCCAATTTTCCAGATGAGGTAACTGAGGCACCTATGCATTTGGTTACTCCTTAAGCACTTTGATTCTTACCCCAATCCCACAGCACTTCTTATACTCTATACTCATATTTCTCTATACTCTATACTCATATTCTTATACTCTACTATTTTCCTATCTGTAATTTCTTATAATGTATTTCTCCCCCTGTAGATTGTAAGTTTGTTATGGACAGGGATTGCGTTTATCAACTCTATTGCATTGTATTTTCCCAAATCGCTTATTACAGGGCTCTGCATACAGTAGGATACTCAGTAAATATCACTGATCAATTAATTGATTTCCTGATCCATTGTTAACTAGCCAGATTCATAATATAAACATCATTTCTCCAGGTAAAGATCTCAGTATTTTGGTGGATCCTGGAAACTGAAAATCAAATAGCTTTAAAGTAAAGGAATATTTCTTTTATTGGTAGAGTCAAGTGGTCACTTTCCCAGATTAATCTCCCAGCACCCTGGGAGGGAATTCCATCAGCCAAATTTAGCAGTATGAAGGTCTTTCCACTCATCCCCAGCAATCATGTGTATATGCATACACAATTATTTATTTTGACCACTTTAGTTATAGATACTTTTTATGTTTGCCTTCCCATTAGTGGTAATCAATCCATCAGTCACTGGGGTCTACTGAGCACTACTGTGTCCAGAGAAGTGGGCTAAGTCAGTCAGTAATATTTATTGAGCGTTTACTGTATGCAGAACATTGTAGTAAGCACTTGGGAGAGTACAGTATAACTGGTACATTCCCTGCCCACAACGAGCTTACAGTCTAGCTTACATATTAAGGTGATAGGAGAGTACAATAGAGTAACTAGAACGAATCCCTGCCCTTATTCTTTACTTTCCAAGCACCTATAAAAGTGCACTGTGCCCAGTGGATGCTCAATAAATACTATTCATATTAAAGAGGGAAATCGGTCGACTAAATATCCAATGAAACAGTAGCATTGGCTTTAACATCTAAAGCACTACAGGCATTTGTAAAAGTCTTTCTGGTGCAAGAGCTGCAGATGATCTTTTTACAAAGAATGGAGAGGAAGGAGTGCAGGATATCAAAGGCCAAGAGTATTCTAGTTATCCTACTTATTTTTCATTCATACGGATCTGAAAAAATCTGGGGAAGGACCTTTACAAATGTTGCTACTTTTAACCAGTGCCTCACTACAACTGAGCTGTGCTTCCTTAATAAACAAAGAAAGGGGTGTTCCTTCCACAAAGAAATGGTATAAACTCTGTCACAAATCTAAATCATGGTAGTTAGAGCTGCTTTTGTAATGGCTATTAGAGATATACCATTAAATATAACTTGCGTTAGTCATGTAGTATATAAAGCCATCTGTGAAACATCACAAATGCAGCCTTTGCTTCCAAAATAGAATGTCTTTGTTATCTTTAGAGCATTTATAGATATGGGCAAATGACTGTATTAGTGCTACTGTAATTTAAAATATTAATAACTGACAAACTAGTGGTATTTACAAAAGAATGACTAGGTGTTTTCTAACAGCAAAGAACAAATATAGGAACTTATTGTTATAGAAAAAAATTATTTTTTGGGTTAATGAATAGTTGCAAAATCATGATGTCAATTCTCCATGTTATAAAATAGCACCCAACTGGCACTCATTGCCAATGTCTGGACATTGCTGCTCCTGATAATATGCTTTAGGTCACACATATTTATTAACAAAATACCCACATAAACCTAACCAGTATACTTTAATCAATCAATGAATCAGTGATATTTATTGAGCACTTACTATGTGCAGAGCACTGTACAGAGCACTTGGGAAAGTAAAATACAATGGAGTTGGTAGACAAGGACTTTTTACTGTTCCTGACTTATTATACGTCATTTGGGGGGTTCAAAAATTTGCATGAAGATCCTTTAAGCAGGATTATATATAGCCATTTAATTTTAACATAAATAACTCAATTGTATCTTGTTTTAAGTTGGCTTCAGGTTTTGGTTTGTTATCGTAGGCCTCTCAACTTGAACATTAAAATGACAAGCTAACATGAGAAGGCATATTAAACCAAGGCTACACTGTAGCACCAAAGACCCGAGGGCAGTTGGTCGCCAGGGTAGCCGCATTGGTAGCCACTGTGGTAAGCGCTCAATGAATACCATCGACTGATTGATAAGTGACCACAGTGGCTATGAATATGGCTACTCTGACAACATACCGCCTGTTACTCTGTGGCCCTACAGTGTATCTTTGGCATAATGTGGCTTCCCATGTTAGCTTGCCATCTGTAGAATGGGCTTGCTTCCACACAAGTCCTCTAGTTGGTTCTTTAGTCAGAAACATTTACCACTGATGCACTCCCTTGAAGAACTCATTCACTCACATGGCATCAACTACCACTTCTATGCGGATGATACCCAAATCTACATCTTTAGCCCTAATATCTCCCATCTCAGCATTTTTACATTTCTTCCTGCCTTCAAGATATCGCTACTTGGCTGTCTTCCCATCACCTCAAGCGTAATACAACTAAAACACAACTTCTTATCTTCCCACCCAAACCCTGTCCTCCCCCTGACTTTCCCATGACTATAGATGGTGCCGCCATCCCTCCTGTCTCACAAACCTGTAATCTTGGCATCATCCTTGACTTCTTTCTCTCATTCAACCCACATATTCAATCCGTCACTAAATCCTGTCAGTTCAACCGCCACAACATCATTAAAATCCTCCCTTTACTCTCCATCACTGATAATCCAATCACTTATCCTATTCTGCGCTGATTACTGAATCAGCCTCCCTGCTGACCACCCTGCCTCCTATCTCTCCCCAGTCCAGTCCATACTTCACTCTGCTAACCGGGTCATTTTTCTACAAATACTCAGACCATGTTTCCCCACCCCTCAAGGAACTCCAGTGGTTGCCCATCCAACTCTGCATCAAGAGAAACTCCTCATCATTTGCTTTAAAGCACTCAATCACCTTTCCCCTTTTGCCTCACCATGCTATTCTCCTACTATAACCCATCCCACAGACTTCACTTCTCTAACGCATCCCTCCTAACTGTACCTCGGTCTCGTGTATCTTGCCACCGATTTTTCTCCCATTTTGGACTTTTGGAACACCCTCCATCCTCATATCTGACAGACAATCACTCTACCCTACTTCAAAGCTTTATTCATTCATTCATTCAATCTTATTTATTGAGCACTTACTGTGTGCAGAGCACTGTACTAAGCACTTGGGAGGTACAAGTTGGCAACATATAGAGACGGTCCCTACCCAACAGCGGCTTTATTGAAGGCACATGTCCTCCAAGAGGCCTTTCCTGACTAAGCCCTCCTTTCCTCTTCTCCCACTCCCTTCTGCGTCACCCTGACTTGCCACTTTTATTCGTCCCCCCGCCCCAACCCCATAGCACTTATGTACATGTGTGCAATGTAATTTATTTATATTAATGCCTGTCTCTCCCCTCTAAACTGTAAGTTCTTTATGGGAAGGGAATGTATCTGTTTATTGTTGTATTGTACTCTACCATGTGATTAGTACAGTACGCTGCACACAGTAAGTACTCAGTAAATATGACTGACTGGTCCCAACAAACCCTTCCCCTGCTTCTGGTTATTTCACTCCCCTCCCCTTCCATGTGAAGTGGGATTTGGACTTTGGTAGAACTGGATATATGTAATAGTAATCAATATGTATTTCTAATATACTACTACTACTACAATTAATAATAATAGTATTAGTTCTGGAACTAGGGTAAATTCAAAGATAATTAGACTGGTCACAGTTCCTGTCCCACCCAAGTCCCATGATTTTTTGGGGTAGGGAGTGTAATTGAATTGCCATTTTACATATGAGGGAACTGAGGTACAGAGAAGTTATGTGATTTGCCCAAAGTCACAAAGAAGACAAGTGGCGGAGCCAAGATTAGAACCCAGGTCCTCTGACCCCCAGGCCAAAACCCTTTCCACTAGGCCACAGTGCTTTCCATGAAGTTTGGACTTTTCATAAATGCATTATTGGAATTGGATTCCAGGATTGTGAGTAAATGATGCCCATAAGTGAAATGAAATGGTCGTAGAGTGTTTATAAATATTTAGGAAATGCTTACAGAAAGTCACAGAATCATGGATAGAGTGGTACGAAAAATACTAAGGTGCAGTTAAAATTAGGCTCATGAACTACAACTTTTTTCTCAATGTCATTCAGCTATAGTGAAGCCAATTATCTGCCTGATTAAAGGGTTTTAAAAAATGCTATTGTTTTTGAAGCTCTGATCATGTGAAAATTCTTCATTCTGTACCAGCCTTTTTGAGCAAACTTTATGAATTGATTTTAAAATAAGTTTTCATCCATTCCATAACTTAAGTCATTTTGAGAAGCCCCAAACTAAGGCATTCTACATTAGTTTAAGTGATTAATGAAACACAAACAGTACAAACAGCCCTCTTATTATTTTCACACCAATACTTAAAAAGTTGCTAGTAATGCTGTTAAAAGCCCTGTTAATTCTGTGATGTAGTTTTGCATTTTCCTTTTGAAAGCTCTCCTTTTCAAGTTGTTTCTAGTTGCTTTGTTGTTTTGTAAAATAATTGTGGAATGTCATAGAGGCCCTTGAAGTGCATCATTAAACATAATGCTTTTGCTATTTTTAAGTGCATTATTAAACACAAATGCCCTTCAAGGTATTCTGCAGCTTATTTATCTTAGAAATGAATATGCTGCATGCTGAATATAGAGTGTCTCTTTGCTTCAGTATTATATTTTACATGCAGCAGAATGAGCTGCCATGATGGTTTTTTATTTTGTTTGGCATTTTCATGCTTCCTCCTGCCATCTTCATTCAGTCACTTAGGCAATGATGTGCTATGAATTCTTCTCTCAGCGGCAGTTTAAATAAGGTGAGAGGATTTAAAGAAACATAGTGAATATTTAATCTCTTTAAATGTTGATCCAGTTGAAGAAATCATTGGTAACTTTTTTATTGTTGATTTAATATCTTTTCAGGAATTACCTTGTTTCAAAGTCTCAGTGTGTTGAGTTAACCAAATCCTGCCCAGCAGTCAGTCAATGGCATTTATTAAGTCATTCATTCATTCATTTAATCATATTTATTGAGCTCTTACTGTGTGCAAAGCATGTGGGAGTGTACAGTGTATCAACGTATAGACACGTTCCTGCCCATAATGAGCTCACAGTCTAGAGGGGGAAACAGACATTCATATAAATGAATTAATAGCTAAATAAATTTTAGATATATACAGATATATACATGTGTGCTGTGGGGATGGGAGGGAGGATAAATGTAGGAGCAAATAAGAGCGGTGCAAAAGGGAGTGGGAGAAGAGGAGAGGAGTGACTGCTTACTGTGTGCACAGCACTGTGGTGAGCAGAAATAATTATATTATGAGCCCCGTGTTCCACAAAGACTGTGTCCAACCTGATTAACTTGTATCGTCCTCAGTGTTCAGAATGGTGCTTGACACACAGTTAGCACTTAACAAATACAATAATAAAAACGAACTGACAACTACCAGTAAGAAATTATTTGTGTTTTGAATGAATGAATGAATGAATGACTCCTCTACCGCTAACCTCCTCACTGTACCTCCTTCTTGCCTGTCCCGCCGTTGACCCCCGGCCCACGTCCTCCCCCTTGCCTGGAATGCCCTCCCTCCACACATCCGCCAAGCTGGCTCTCTTCCTCCCTTCAAAGCCCTTCTGAGAGCTCACCTCTTCCAGAAGGCCTTCCCAGACTGAGCCCTCTTTTTTCCTCTCCTCCTCCCCATCTCCCCTGCCCTACCTCCTTCCCCTCCCCACTGCACCTGTATATTTGTTTGTACAGATTTATTACTCTATTTATTTTACTTGTACATATTTACTATTCTATTTATTTTGTTAATAATGCGCATCTAGCTTTACTTCTATTTATTCTGATGACTTGACACCTGTCCACATGTTTTGTTGTCTGTCTCCCCCTTCTAGACTGTGAGCCCATTGTTGGGGAGGGACCATCTCTATATGTTGCCAACTTGTACTTCCCAAGCTCTTAGTACAGTGCTCTGCACACAGTAAGTGCTCAATAAATTCAATTGAGTGAATGAATGAATGAATGATTGTATTTGTTAAGTGCTTACTATGTGACCAGCAGTGTTCTAAGCGCTGGGGTAGATACCAGCTAATCAGGTTGGACACAGTCCATGTCCCACTTGGGGCTCACAGTCTTAATCCCCATTTTACAGATGAGGTAACTGAGGTCCCGAGAAGTAAAATGACTTGCCCAAGGTTGCACAGCAGACAGGGGTGGAGCCCAAATTAGAACCCAGGTCCTTTCCAGGCCTATTCACTAGGCCATGTTGCTTACAGGTTTTGTATGCATCTCACGCTGCAAAACTCGGTATTGCCCACAGCTAAAGTAGTGTTTGGAAAACAGATGACTTCATGTCTGAAAACTCTCTGAACTCTTTGGAGAAAAAAAGTACAATGTTTAGTGAAACTCTTGTTACTTTTCAAAGGGCTAAATAATTTGCTTGAGGGAGATAAAGTGAAACTGCTCTCCATTAGTTCCCTTGGCTGGGTGTCTCAATAATGATGGGGGAAATCACATTTAGCTGGTTTGCATACAGTTGTTAACCAATTATTACACCTATTTGGTGGCTCAAGATAGCTCCTCCCAACCTATGGAATGTTGAAGTAATGCCACTGTTCTTCAAAGATGGCACCGCAATAACCGTATTGAAGAATAATATATCATTTATATATTTGAAATTTGGATGAAATCATTTGCAATATTGCAAAATAAGATTTGCATCCTTTTCACCCATCCACAGTGTTTCATTTTGACTACATAGGTCTTGTTTTGTGATTCCCTCCACTACATTTAATGAACTTTTAGGAAAGAATGGTAGTATTGTTCACTGAATTTCAAGTGCCACGGAGGATTAGAATGATGAAGTTAGTAATTGGTTTCAAACTTGACTGTTTCTTTAGATGAATGGTTTACTGTTCGTTAGAATTATGTTAATCAGGATTGCTCATCTGTGACCAAACAGAACCTGAAGATGTGTAGTCTTCCTGATAGAAATATGCTTAAAGCCAGATGATTCCTGATTTTGCTATATACTACTAAAATCATGCTTTCTCATGGAAAAACATTTTTCCACTTCATCTGCCTCTTCATAAATGCTGTGCGTGTAGGCTTTAGGGATCACCGTCATTATCACAATCATCATCATCAATTGTGCTTACTGAGCTCTTACTGTGTGCAGAGCACTGTACTAAGTGCTTGGGAGATTCAGTACAACAGAGTTAGTAGACTCATTCCCAGCCCACAGTGAGCTTAGAGCCTAGAGGGGAACACAGATATTAATATAAATAAATGATTCATAATATGTAATTTACAGATATGTGCATAAGTGTTGTGGGGTGGCTATCAAATGTCCAAAGGGCACAGATCCAAGTGCATAGGTGAAGCAGAATGGAGAGGGAGCTAGGGAAAAGAGGGTTTAATTGGGGAAGGCCTCTTGGAGAAGATATGTTGTCAGTAAAGCTTTAAATGTTGAGAGAGTGGTGGTCTGGCTTATGTGGAGGGGGAAGGAGTTCGACATGGGAAAGGGGTCAGCAGTGAAATAGATGAGACATCGGGACACAGCGAGTAAACTGGTGCTAGAAGAGCAAAGTGTGTGTACTGGACTGTCATAGGAGATCAGTGAGAAAAGGTAGGAGGGGGCAAAGTGATTGAGTACTTTAAAGCCGATGGTAAGGAGTTTCTGTTTGATGTGGAGGTGGATGGGCAACCACTGGAGTTTCTTGAGTGGGGAGACTTGGACTGAATGTGTTTTTAGAAAAATGATCCACGGAACAGTATACCTTTCTAAAAAAAAAAGTAGTAAAATGGGTCAAATGAATGAAGAAATTGGGCATAAGATGCAAATCACTTTTTAGACTTATGTAAAGGACACAGCTGCTAAAGCCTAAAAATGCAGCTGCTTCTGATTAGAGCTCTTCCCTGATAAAGATGGACAGGAAAGTAAGGAACCACCCTGTCATTGGTGACTCCCCTTAAGACTACAGAAGAGGGGCTATGATATCAGTTAGAGAAATAGCATGATTTACTACAGAACTAGTCAGGAGACCTGGATGCAATTCCCAGCTCGGACATTTGCCTACTGTGTGACCGTGGACAAGTCACTATCTTTGAATCACTTTCCTCCTCTGTAAAGTGTCGGGGGGAGGGGAATAGCTGTTATCCCTCGCCATTAAGACTGTGAGCCCCAAGGGAGATAGGGATTGTGTTTGATTATACTATATCTACTGAGGCACTTAGTACAGTGCTGGGCAAATAGTAAGCACCTAGCAAATACAAAATTTTCAATTCTAACATCCTTTTCCCAGATGCAGTATCCGTCTTTATGTAAAATGGATTGTCTCACTGAAAGATTATTTTTTCAGCTTGAATTGTAACAAAACAGCTTCTCATTCCTGAAGCCCATGTCAATCTTTTTTGATACAGACATTCTTAGGCATTACCTAGAGAAGCAGTTCTACCTAATGGAAAGAGCATGGACCTGGGAGTCCGAGGACCTGGATTCTAATCCTGACTCTGCCACTTTTCTGCTGTGTGACCTTGGTCAAGTCACTTAACTTCTCTGTGCCTGAATTCCCTCATCTTTAAAATGGGGATTTTGACTGTGAGACCTTTGTGGGACATGGACTGTGTCCAACCTGATTAGCTTGTATCTACCCCGGTGCTTAGTACAGCTAAGTAACTTGTCCAGAGTGACACCGCAGACAAGTGGCAGAGCCAGAATTAGAACCCAGGTCCTTCTGACTCCCAGGCCTACTTCAAGTAGACTATTTATTTGGGCACATAAAACAACTAACAGTGCTTGGCACATTGTAAGCACTTAGCAATACAATTATATATATTCTACAGAGATTTCAGCAAATATCAGTGATACCTGTTGTCTTTCATGAGCCTTTCTTACTCAGAAATTCGATCATCCAAGGGGTCTTAAAAAGACACTTTTCACTCTGATGCTAAGACAGTGATGAAGAATTCCTATTGAAGACTTACAACTTGAAAGCGCTGAGAGATGTGAACTTCAGGCCTGCCTAAAAGTTCACTTCTGACACAGCATCTTCAGATGCAAGATCAGCCGCAATAGCAATATTGGGAATCTCTGACATTTTAGTTAATTCTCACTACAAATATCCTCATTCTATCCTTTATTCCACACAAGTCTGTCAGCCTGTCTTTCCCAAATGATAATTTGCAGGGAGTGGAGATGAAGATTTGTGGACTTTTTCCATGATGATGATTAGATTGACCATATTACATCTGGAAATTAGTTTAAAATGAATAAATTTAAGCTAGTATTTTGGAATATGATAGTATTTTCTGAAAATGGAAGTAAAGGTCCATATGTAATTTTTTTCAATAGTTAATTATTCAACCAATAAAAGCAACTAACCTAAAATTGATTGAGAATTAAGCACTTTTAAAGAACCCATTATTCCTACTTAACATGTTTTTTTTTAATCGATGCATGATGCTTGCTAAGACACTTGCTAATATTCTGCTTTTCAAAACTGAGAACAGCAGAAACTTGGCCAAAGGAACCATACAGTTGCACTAATTTTAGAGTGACAAAATGTAGCTGTTCTAAAATGAAAAACAGTGGCAGGTACATTTTAGCCAGAAAAATAATATTTCTCCATCTCCTTACATAGCGGCTGCCACTTCTCACCCATATGTGCTTATGAGCTATCTCAGTATGTTAAAGTTCTGTTGCTGAATTTCTACTGATTGAAATCAGAACTCATGTAGAAAGAAGGATGGATTGTCTCAGTGATTGACTTCAGCTATCCAAGAAATTTCACTAAAAACATTGCTGTAAATCTCCACTAAATACAAAACTTCCAAACAAATCTTTCAACCTGACCAGAAAGTCTCTATTATACAGTGTTTTTGCCTATGAAGTAGGGAATTCCTTCCAAGTGTTTGCTATAGGAGTGAATGGTAGGGAAGGAATGGTATGAAGCATTAGTAGACAAGCAGCGTGGCTCAGTGGAAAAAGCATGAGTTTAGGAGTCAAAGGTCATAGGTTCTAATCCCAGCTCTGCCACTTGTCTGCTGTGTGATTTTGGGAAAGTCACTTAAATTCTCTGTGCCTCAGCTACCAGGATCCTCCTCCCCCTCCCATCCCCTTACTGTGGGGATTCCCCAAGTTTCAGTTCTCGGTCCCCTTCTGTTCTTGTTCTGCACTCACTCCCTTGGTGACCTCATTCACTCCCATGGCTTCAACTATCATCTGTACGCTGATGACACCCAAATCTACATCTCTGCCCCTGCTCTCTCCCCCTCCCTCCAGGCTCGCATCTCCTCCTGCCTTCAGGACATCTCCAGCTGGATTTCTGCCCGCCACCTAAAACTCAACATGTCCAAGACTGAACTCCTTGTCTTCCCTCCCAAACCCTGCCCTCTCCCTGACTTTCCCATCAGTGTTGATGGCACTACCATCCTTTCTGTCTCACAAGCCCACAACCTTGGTGTCATCCTCGACTCTGCTCTCTCATTCACCCCTCACATCCAAGCCATCACCAAAACCTGCCGGTGCAGCTCCACAACATTGCCAAGATCCGCCCTTTCCTCTCCATCCAAACCACTACCCTGCTCGTTCAAACTCTCATCCTATCCCATCTGGACTACTGCATCAGCCTCCTCCCTGATCTCCCATCCTCGTGTCTCTCCCCACTTCAATCCATACTTCACACCGCTGCCCGGATTGTCTTTGTCCAGAAACACTCTGGGCATGTTACTCCCCTCCTCAAAAATCTCCAGTGGCTACCAATTAATCTGCGCATCAGGCAGAAACTCCTCACCCTCAGCTTCAAGGCTCTCCATCATCTCGCCCCCTCCTACCTCACCTCCCTTCTCTCCTTCTACAGCCCAGCCCGCACCCTCCGCTCCTCTGCCGCTAATCTCCTCACCGTGCCTCGTTCTCACCTGTCCCGCCGTTGACCCCTGGCCCACGTCATCCCCCTCGCCTGGAATGTCCTCCCTCCCCACATCCGCCAAGCTAGCTCTCTTCCTCCCTTCAAGGCCCTACTGAGAGCTCACCTCCTCCAGGAGGCCTTCCCAGACTAAGCCCCCTCCTTCCTCTCCCCCTCGTCCCCCTCTCCATCCCCCCGCCTTACCTCTATTCATTTATTTTACTTGTACATATCTATTCTATTTATTTTATTTTGTTAATATGTTTGGTTTTGTTCTCTGTCTCCCCCTTCTAGACTGTGAGCCCACTGTTGGGTAGGGACTATCTCTATATGTTGCCAACTTGTACTTCCCAAGTGCTTAGTACAGTGCTCTGCACACAGTAAGCGCTCAATAAACGTGATTGATTGATTGATTGTCCCATGTGGAACAACCTGATTACCTTGTATCCCCCCCAGCTCTTGGAACAGTGCTTGGCAGATAGTAAGTGCTTAACAAATGCCATCATTATTATTATTATTAGTGAAGGCAAAGAATAATTTGTGTCCCATTTGCAAAGAAGAAGAAACTATTTTGCCTAAAAAATGCAACCAAACATCAAGTGATGTGCATCAGAACCCAGGCTGGGATGATTTTAGTGTGCCCAACCTAACTGATACGTGAATGCTTGTAGGGTGAAATTGGCCAGCCCAAGCTTTCCAAATATTTGCAGTTTGATGCCCAGCAGAGCTACCCCACTGTCATCTACTTGTATGAGAGCCATAGTGCACTTTAGCCTGCAAGTGGGAGCCCAAGATCATTGGGTAGTGCCAGGGAAATGAATGGGTCATGGACCATCCTAACTTGAGCCTCCAATGGTCACCTATCCATCTCCACATCGAACAGAAATTCCTTGGATTTAAGGCAGTCGATAATCTCACCCCATCCTATGTAGTCTCACTCATCTCCCATTATAATCCAGCTCGCACACTTCGTTCTGCTCATGCCAACCTACTCCCTATACCTCAGTCTTGTCTCTCAACATCAACCCCTTGCTCACAACCTCCTTCCAGCCTGGAACCTCTTCTTTCATATTCTTTCACCACTCCTTTATCTTCAAAGCCCTACTAAAATCTCATGTCTTCTGAGAAACCTACCCTGACTGACTTTCATTGTCCCACCCTATTCAACCTCCCTTCTGTGTCATCTATGTACTTTGCTCCGTACTCCTTAAGCACTTTGTTACTCACCCCACCGCCAACTCCTTGGAAACATATGTAGGAAGATCCTTTTACTCTGCAGTTTCCCATCTCCATAATTCATTTTAATGTTGTTTCTCCCAATAGACTGTAAATTCCTTGAGGGCAGGAATTGTGTCTCCCAACTCTTTTGTATTGTATTTTCCCAAGTGCTTAGCACAGTGCTCTGCACACAATTAGAGCTCAATAATTACCATGACAGACTGAGTGATAGCTTGCCAAATGCCTGCAGTTGTATAGCTGGACACGGCACTCTGGGAAAATATTTGTCTGCAGTTGTTTTTCTATTAGTTTCTGGTGTGAGTGAAAACAGTGAATAGGGATAATCTCAATGGAGGATCTTTAGCTCTTTCCTTAACTTATTCCTAGAGATCCTGATACTATTGTCTAAACTCTTTAACCTTATGATTGTTCAGGATTAGGTGTGAGTGACTGTATTTTTGTTTTGTTTTGTCTTCACTGAAGCAAAATAATCCATGAATAATTATGGCAGTCATTAAGTGTTCAGTCTGTACTTTTTGTATATACTTCCTGTGTGCAAAGTAATCAGATTGGACAGAGTCCCTACCTGATACAGTACTCATGTTCTGTACTCATTCCATCCCATATTTCACAGACGAGAAAATGGAGGCCCGGAAAGATTTAGTGACTTGCCCATGGTCACACAGCAGACCATGGCAGAATTGAGATGAAAACACAGATTCCCAGCCCAGTGCTCTTTCCATGAAGCCATACTGCTAATTCAGTGATGTAGGCAACTCTTTGAGCACCATAAATGGAAGACAAATCAAATTCACACCATGGAAGTATAGGGGCTATTTTGTCAGAAATTTTAATGATCTCAAGCCATTAGGAAACCAGTTAGTACACAGTACACAATGTGTACACAGTATGGATGACAGGACACTGATGATTATGAAGATGATGATTCCTACTGATATGAAACAGAAAGTGCTCCTCCAAAAGTGCTTTATGTTTATCATCATCAAATGCCATTGAGTCATTTGCAATCCATAGTGACTCTATAGACATATCTTCTCCAGAGAGTCCTAACTTCTGCCATACTTTGTAGTTGTTCCGGTATGTATATCCATACAATGTTCCTGGTAAAAAATATGGAAGTGGTTTACCATTGCCTTCTTCTGCACAGTAAAAACTTAAAATCTGTGCCATTGTCTTTGATCAAGATTTTGATCACTTGATCAGTGGCCTTTGACTCTTTCCCATGTTGCTGCTGCCCAGCACAGGTGACTCAGCTTTGTCTGACGCTTCAGTTTAGCTCTTTCCATTATGGGTACACCTGGTGATACAATCACTCTCAGTGGCAAAGCTCTAAGCTTCAATGGCATACACAAACTCCCCTGCCATGATAAAGTGTTGATTCATAGGAGATGCTTCATGTTAGTAGGAGGTAATTTAGGACCCTGAAAGAGTTGAGTTCAAAATAAATAGAAACAATTAGGAAATTCATTCATTCAATCGTATTTATTGAGCGCTTACTATGTGCAGAGCACTGTACTAAGCGCTTGGGAAGTACAAATTGGCAACATATAGAGACAGTCCCTACCCAACAGTGGGCTCACAGTCTAAAAGGGGGGAGACAGAGAACAAAACCAAACATACTAACAAAGTAAAATAAATAGAATAGATATGTACAAGTAAAATAAATAAATAAATAGAGTAATAAATATGTACAAACATATATACATTTATACAGGTGCTGTGGGGAAGGGAAGGAGGTAAGATGGGGGGATGGAGAAGGGGATGAGGGGGAGGAAATGAGTCTCTCTTCTCTGCTGTCCTCAAAATTATTTTCCTAAGCAACATTATTTAATTGGGATTATTTGAATAAGGTTTTCCATTCTGGGAAACTCTTGTTATTGTTCCCTTTCTTGTTTAAGTAATTCCAATTGTTTCTCAGGCCTCTAATTCAGACTATAGATCTTTACCATTTTTTTTCCCCAATTGTGCTTCTGAAAGTGGCCACCGCTGACCTCTACAGAAACATTCTGCTAACGATGTCAAAGAAAGCTAAACAGCTGAATCATTTTCAGTTTAACCTCTGAGTGAATACCTAGCAGGGAATATTTTCACAGCTGCAGTTCTTTCATTGAGTTAGTCTTGAGGCAGCAGCATAATCTAGTGAACAAATATTAGGTAGGTATCAGGGTCCTGGGTTCTAAATCTGCCACTATATGACCTTGGGCAAGTCCCTTAAATTCTCTTAATATCTCAGTTTCCTATATGTACAAGGAGAATAATACTTACCCCTACATATTTCCTATGAGCATCATAAAGAAAATTAAGACCATATAGATGAAGCATTTTGGAAACATTTCAACTTCCTAAAATGCTATTCTGCTTATGTCCTTTTCTCCTCAAAAATCAATTAATTGTATTCATTGAACTCTTACTGTGTGCAGAGTACTGTACTAAGCACTTGGGGGACTACAGTATAACAGAGTTGGTAGACATGTTCCCTGCCCACAAATAGCTTACACTCTAGAGTGTCTAGTACCCAAATCCTCCAGTAATAATCCCTTTACTCTACATCCAACAAAAAGGCAGTTCCTTTGGCCTCAAGGTTTTCCATCAACTCTCTCTTCTTATCTGCCCCCTTCACTTCCTACTCCCTAACCTGTATTCTATGCTCCTCCAAAGGAAACCTTTTCACTGTTCCTTCCTCTCTCCTCTTCTTCATTCATCTCTCCCCCACAATATCCCCTTGATTATGCCTCCTATCCCTTACTCCCCTCTCACCTATTCCTCCCTTCTGCCTTCAAATCTGCAAAACCACAGCTCTCCCTAATTTCAGAGCCACCCATTCAAGCAATCATTGGTATTTACTGAATACTTACTTTCTGTAGAGCACTATACTAAATGCTTGGGAGAGTGTTTGTAGACATGATCCCTGCCCACAAGTAGTTTACAGTGTAAGGGGAGGAGTTTACACAATCTTCCTTCCTGAAATTCCATTTTCTCCACAGATCATATCCTCCTTACTATCATCTCAGCACAGATCTACTCTTAGCTACCCATAGCACTTTTGAGTATAATGACTTCTATACTCTACTGTTTGAGAACTTGTTTATTTAACTGTTCATCTTCTCGTTCTTTTTTTCATTCTATCTCTAAATAATTTTTGTACCTGTCTTCCCCCTTATATTACAAACTACTTAGGGGCACAGCTTTTACCTATATTGTAGCTACCCAAATTCTAAGTATTTATTGAGCACCTATTGAGGGCCAGCATTGAAGTAAAGACTGATTAACTGTAAGCTCATTGTGGGCAGGGAATGTGTCTACAAGCTCTCTTGTATTGTACTTGCCCAAATGCTTAGTACAGTAGTGCTTAGGAGAAGCAGCATGGCTCAGTGGAAAGAGCATGGGTTTGGGAGTCAGAGGTCATGGGTTCTAATCCCAACTCCCCCACATGTCTGCTGTGTGACCTTGGGCAAGTCACTTAACTTCTCTGAGCCTCAGTTATCTCAGTTACCTTTTATTGTCTAGTTTGTATAAATTAGCAAAAGCAACAGAGATTGTGGAAAAAGGAAGGGCCTGGGAATCAGAGGACCTGAGTTCTAATCCCAGCTGCACCACTTCCCTACTGTGTAAGATTGGACAAGTTACTTAACTTCTCTGTGCCTCAATTCTCTCATCTGTTAAATGGGGAATAAATACCTGCTCTCCCTTTCCCTTGGACTACAGTCCCAATAAGGAACAGGGATTGTGTTTGATCTGAATATCTGACACTTAGTACAGTATTTGGCATGCTCAATTTTGGCAAGGGAGAGGGTCCACCGAACTGCAGGGAGAAAAGCAGGAAAGAGTCTCTTCTCTTTTTCCCCAAGCCCCAAATCCCTTGGCAGTGGGGGAGTTGACTGGGAGAAGCTTCAACAGCTGCTACCCTCCCAACAAGCTAACACTCCCATCAACACTAATGAGTAGCACCATCAATTAACAAGTTCCAATTAGAGGGTAAATTGTTAGGAAAGAGTGAAGTTGGGGTATACAGAGATGGGACTCTTAGAGCTATTGCTGAGAGTGGCGAGGGAGAAGGCAGTGAAACAATTTCCATACCAGAATAGCTGACCCAGAACTTCTTCCTTTTATTAGTTCCAAAGTTCCGTCTATTCTGGGTTACTTTTGCTCAGGACCCTTCATGTCTGTAGCCCCTACTGCTTCCTTCCCTGCCCCCAAGCAGAGTTCTGAGTAGAGTGCATATTGGTCATAGAAGCCATTGATAAAGTGAATAATTTTATCAATAGTATTTATTGAGTGCTATTTGCAGAGCACTGTACTAAATGCTGGAGAGAGTATAGTAAAGCAAGTAGAAATGAAGTACATTCATTTTTAAAGTCAGCTCAAACTCACTCTACTTATTAAAATTAGTTGCTGTGAGGATGATTTAAAATAAAGTTGGTCCCATTTTCATGTAATCATGACATTTTGATTGTACCCTTCAGCATGGAAAAGAATCACTAATCAAGCAAGCAGTAGGATTTATTGTGTCTACTGTGTGCAGAGTATTCCCCTAAGCACTTAGAAGAGTACGATAGACAAGATCCCAGACCTCAAGAAGTACAAGAATACTATTCGCCTCTCTTAGCACTGTACTGCTCAGTTGTTTCCTAATGTAGTTGTTTCTACCCCCAGTTCTTCACCAAGCTGAATTGTTCTTCGGCTTGAATTTTATATTCAGTTTGAGAGCCACTAGATGGCATTCTTTGGGTGCAAAAGGAAAAGGCAAAACAATGTCAACTCGAACCCACATTGCAAAAAGTTTTATACCTGAGAAATGAAATGTAAAACATTTCATCTGTAAATATTCTGGGTAAGGTTTTGTTTTATCTGTATATGTATATAAATCTCTGGCACTAACACCTCATTTGGATATGTCCAGGGGATAATTGTCATTTGCAGAATGTCTTCATATGCAAAGATGAATTAAAATGAATTTGGTTTTGCAAGTACATTAATGTAATGTAAGGTAAATGTTTCTGTGGAAAACAGAGCTTGTGGACATCTCCTTTGCATTTTGATCATGTTGAGTGATTATGATCAGAGAAAAATAATTAAGGATTGAAGGGCAGTTTTCTTTACCAGATTTTGTGCCCCTTTTGCAGTCCAAGATGATAAATCTGGCCTTTCTGTTAGAGGGATAGTAGAAAATCCAGGAGGCACTCGATGCAGCCTCAGTCAATTCCCACTCACAAACAGAAACCGAGCATATTTGCTTAGGGAAATAGATGTGGAGGAAGGAATGTTAAAAAAATTAAACCTCAAGCTCCTGGAGTCCCCACTTTTAGTCTCCACGAATCAGTATCATATCCTCTTCCCACTCTCAGGACTCACTTTCATTCCTTTCACTCTCTCCATTCATACTATAAATATTTGAATTGATGTGCTGCAGGCTCAGATCTACCTATTCTAGTAGATGAAGCCCCCTGCCCCAACAGTGAGAATTGCTATAGGTCTTGTCTCATGATATTTTCTTTTTTTATTTGGGACTTGTGACTGGAATGAGGTTTTTAGATTCCTTTTTGGCCCTAATATCCCTCTGGGCTCAACCTTGGGCTTTCAAGGGTCACTAGACCCTGCTGTTTATGTATTATTTCCTAGATTTTGTTTGGTTCATTGAAGTAAATAATTCAGCCTGAAAGGGTCCCTTTACCCTTGATTATTTTTGCTACTATGCTGAGCAAGAGAAATCTGTGGATACTTAAAACTCCACCTAGGGTTTTTGTTTCAACCTTTTCTTTTACAAGTCCGACTAACAAGTAGAACATGATTGGATAATTAGAATTTCACCGCTTGCCACACCTGCCTTCTGTAGGGGGGTATTAATGAGCAGCAAAATGGCTAAAAGACAAAGGCAGCAACAGCAGCAACATGGAGCAGATAATCTCTGCAGTTGGTAATTTTCAAGTTGTTGTAACTTTATTAGCTTTTATTCCATGTTTAGTTATTTGGAGTTGTCTGGTTTGTGAAGCTTACATTTATTTTGTGTTCTTAGTAGAGTTAAGGTGGTAGAATGTGTATGTTCAGGGAGAGTGACATTCTTTATCTCATGGTCTCCAGTATACTGTTACAAAGTGAAATGCCTATTTGTAATCATTAATGATTGCATTAACTACAAAAGTGTCTTTGGAGTTATTGTTGCCAGTGTTTAGTTATACCATCTTGTAAAGTTATTTCTAAATGTGTGGATATTTAATTACTTGGCCTAATACATTCCGATTTGATGTAGGTCATCTAAGTCTTTTAAATTAATGCCCTCCTTTGAGTTGAGATATTTTATGTATACATGCAGATGTATGATGGAGGACAAAGTCTTAGAATTAACAGCATGTTTGCAATCTGCAGTCCTTTTCTATAAAGGGAGGTGAAACTGTCCTTTAGGCTCAGGATATCTGCTTGCCTGAAGCTTTTGTCCCCTAAAGGTCATGTTGTGAAAGGTGTATGGTCCTGGAAGTGCCCAGCTGGAAGTGCTTTATAGGAGGGCCAGGAATCAGGATTGCTCTGCCATTTACAAGAAGAGGGAAGTAGCAAAGAGGGCAAGCTGAGCATTTTCTGCCCTCCCTTATTCCAAAGGAATAAGCTCTAAACCAACTTGTAGGGAGAAAATGTGATCTAAAGTTGAGTTCCTCTCCCATCCAACTCATACCTTCACTTTAGCTTTTTCAGCCTAGAGAACGTATGCTTAGTTTCTGTCTGTCATGGTGTATTTCAGAATGTCTTAGAGATTGTTTTTATACTTAGAATACAAATTTGAATTGTTGAAATGGCAATTTTCATCTTCATTTTTTATGGTATTTATTAAGCATTTACTGTATGTCAAGCGCTGTTCTAACCACTGGGATAGGCAGATGTTGATCAGACATAGTCCCTGTCCCACATTCTGAGTAGGAGAGAGAACCAGGTATCTCATCCCCATTTTACAGTTGAGGAAACTGAGGCACAGGGAAGTTAAGTTGCAGAGCTGGGATTAAAACACAGGTCTTTTAACTCTCAGGGTCATTAGGCCGTGCTGCTTTCCTGAAGGTGACAGGTGATCCCAACTTTTTCTCTCTTCCTAATCATTCTACCATCATCCTTGCTTAATATAAAAGATATAGGTATCTGTTCTGAATACTAGGTCTGTAGAGGAACTCAGTGGAAAAATGGCAGGGTTAATCTGCAGGTGTAGGGCATTAAGGTGGCAGGTGTAGGGCATTAAGGGGAAAGTGACTCAGGCAGCCTTGTTGATGAAAATATGGTGTAACTTGAGTAAAAATCAATTGATATTTGTAATAGGAATAGACCCAAGTGAACTAGTTTTTTAGCCTCAACACAGAATTAAATTATTATGAGCCCTCTGAGCAACAAGATAAACTATTACCAATAAGGGAAACAAGATTCTAGTATAGTGTTGGATTATAAAATGTTTACTGGACACAGAATAATAATAATAGTGGTATTTAAGTGCTTATTATGTCCAAAGCAGTGGGATTGATACAAGATCATTGAATTCCATATGAAGCTCATAGTCTCTGGTAGGAGGGAGAACAGATACTGATTGAATCCCCACTTTTCATGAGTGAATTGAGGCATGAAGAAATAAAGTGACTTACCCAAGGTCATGCAGCTTAGACTTTCTCATGCACTTGTGTTCTTTGCTGGCTGACAGATCCATTTTTATCAAGCAACCAAATCAGTTTGGGGTAGTTTAGTAAACTCAAATAATTTCAAAGATTGGTTTATAAATTGGCCAATTAGCCAAATAGTGCTCTTCTTCAAAATAAAAAATTGGCTTCTTGATTTCTGAAGAAAATTTGAGGCAAAGAAGAACAGTGTAAGTTTTCATTTCTTTACCGAGTAAATTTTGCTTGTGAGGAAAACAATGTTTGGATGTAGAGATACTCACAGGAGGCTTTAAATATTTCAGCTGCTGAGGTATCTGCAGGATTTTCATAGCATGCTGACAGCTCTATGGTGTAATATTCTTACCTGAAAACCTTTTTAGTGTTTAGGTAGTTGCTCTGCTTCTTCCCTAAAGCTTTCCTTAGTGGAAAAGTTTATGAAGATTGTGTGCCTTTTTACCACTCTCCTAATTCTGTTTCTGAGAACAAAGATTTAGGGGCAGTAAACTGTAAAAATACATTTAAAGCCACAAAGCTTGTAAATCTTACACTATTTTCCACACACACATTCAATGCTTTGTACTAATAATGATGGTATTAGAAGCAGCATGGCTTACTGGCAAGAGCATGGGCTTGGAAGTCAGAGGACATGGGTTTGAATCCCATCTCCTCCACTTGTCTGCTGTGTGACCTTGGGCAAGTCACTTAACTTCTCTGTGCCTGTTACCTCATCTGTAGAATGGGTATTAAGACTGTGAGCCCTACGTGGGACAACCTGATTACCTTATTTCTATCCAAGGGCTTAGAACAGGGTTTGGCACATGGTAAGTGATTAACAAATACCATAATTATTATTATTAC
The DNA here is from genome assembly GCF_015852505.1 of Tachyglossus aculeatus. Taxonomy (NCBI): domain Eukaryota; kingdom Metazoa; phylum Chordata; class Mammalia; order Monotremata; family Tachyglossidae; genus Tachyglossus; species Tachyglossus aculeatus. The sequence continues at coordinate 18,864,152 of NC_052087.1, read as the reverse complement.
TCTTTTTAAGCACTTACTATGTGCCAGGCACTGTACTAAGCCCTGGGGTGGATACAAGCAAATCAAGTTGGACGTACTGTGAGTCCCACATGGGACAGGGAGTATCAATCCCCATTTTACAGGAGAGGCAACTGAGGCCCAGTGAAGTGACTTGCCCAAGGTCACACAGCAGACAAGTGGCATAGCCAGGATTAGAACCCATAACCTTCTGACTCCCAGGACTGTGCTCTATCCACTATTACACTCATTCTATCAGCAATTATGCAACCTCATTTGAGCCTGAAAATGGACCTTCTCTACCACAAAAGTCTAGGGCTGAGGAGAGCCGATCCGTCAGTAGGATTTGATTGCTTACTCTGTACAGAGCCTTGTACTAAACCACAGAGATCGAATATCATCATTATCAATCGTATGTATTGAGCGCTTACTGTGTGCAGAGCACTGTACTAAGCACTTGGGAAGTACAAGTTGGCAACATATAGAGACAGTCCCTACCCGATAGTGGGCTCACAGTCTAAAAGTCTGTGGGCTCACAGTCTTTATCCTGAAGAAGTGAGCTGGGCTCCCTTTGTCTTGAGGGTTTGGCATTGTGTGACATGTAGAAGTCCGGAGAGGCAAAGAACTTTAAGTGAACCAGTTTTAGATGAGAGAAGTAGGTCCCAGTCCTGGTAGAAGACCGGATTTCCTTGGATTCAGAAATTCTGGCTTAATCACAGCAAAACTATGCTTTCTGCTAATTTTTGATGGCTAAAATCCTAATTTCACATGTCCTGTTGGTAGTATCCTTAAAACTGCATTACAGGTCACATTCCTTAAAATAAGGCTACACTGTGTTATAATACCGGTCATTAAGTGGGAAGCTGAAGCACGCTTCAAAATTCCCATATTCATTTTGTAGGAAATGCTATCTTAATATAATATGTTGTTAGGGTACATAAAAGATAGTCAAATCCCACTTGGAGCTGACAATCTAAGTAGGAGGGAAAACAGGTATTGCATTCCCAATTTGCAGATGAGGGAACTGAGGGACAGAGAAGTTAAGTGGACGAGCAAGATTAGAATCCAGGTCTTTGGAATCCCAGGCCCATGCTCTTTCTATTAGGTCATGCTGCTTCTTCTGATTGTCGGCTAGCTTTATGGGATTAGTCTAAGAATTTGTTCATGCTTTTAAACTTCACAAGCTGAGAAGCAATGTTTCTAATTAAGCCTTGACCGAACTACATTTATTATTGATGGCATTTATTTGGTGCCTACTGTGTGCCAAACACAGTAATAAGCACTCGTGGAGTGCACAATGGAATTAATATACATGATCCTTGTCCTCAGGAGTTTTTACTTCATTCAGTAGAATAGTTAATATTTCATTCATTCAATCGTATTTAATGAACACTTACTGTGTGCAGAGCACTGTACTAAGCACTTGGGAAGTAATATTTTGCCATGCTCTCAATTAGATAAGTATGTACTTGTATTTATTTTACCATCAACCATCTTAATATGTAGATGGCCTGTCCATGGCAATTTTTGAATTTGGTTTTCTAGACTGACAATATTTTAGATCTTTAAAAAAAATGAGATTGTCATGTATTTTTCTGTCCTTGTGAAAAGATGTTCTTCCACTATGAATGTAATCCTAATAAACATTGCCTTAGCTGTGCATTTACCCATGGTGGGAGCTCTTAAAATCTGTCAGAACTGAAATAATTTTATGTTGATATGACTTTCAAACTGTGTAAAGTAAGAAGCAGCATAGCCTAGTGGATAGAGCACAGGTCTGAGTGTCAGAACGATCTGGGTTCTAATTCCAGCTTCACCACTTGTCTGCTGTGTGATCTTGGCCAAGTCACTTCACCTCTCTGTGCCTGTTACCTCGTTTGTCAAATGGGGTTTAAGACTATGAGCCCCATATGAGTCAGGGACTGTATCCAACCTGGTGTGCTTGTATCTATCCCAGTGCCACCATTATTATGTAGTTCAGGGTAGACATCCATGGCTGGTACTTTGTAACAGGTTTTTAGTGGTACACTGCTGCATGGAAACTGGAGCATTTTCATTTCTGGTGTTTCAACAAGTTTGGAAAATCTGTATTCCCTGGGTTGCAATCAATAGGTTGGTGAAATGTTCAGCCACACAATATTAAGTTTTATATTGAGTAGTCATTTGTCTTTGATGGACAAGTTAGGGTGAGGAGTTAGGGAATGTATGGTTTACCTCAGTTTGCCTCTAAATTTAAACTCTAACTTGCAAGGATTTTGTTCTGAGGGTTGTTTGTTTCAAAGGAGAAAATTCCTGGGAATTTACTTCAAATTTAGAAAGAAATCATGGGAAGCCACAGTTTCTTCCAAATCCCCAAGCTCACCTGCTTCAGAAAATGCCAAGATTGTCTCTCCTCACGAAACAAGTTGTCAGGCTTCGTTACCAGGGAAAGGAACTTCAAATACACTTACCAGGAAGAACTGTTCCTTGGGCTGAGGTTTATCTTTTTAACATAGCTACATTCCCCATTTCTTACTGTGCAGTAGAGACATGCTTGCCTGTGCCCTGAAAATAGTTATTTGGGAATTTTACCATTCATGTACTTAATAGCTTTTCATTAATTGTCACCTAGAGTATGTGTTCACCTTCTAGAATATTTACTCAGTCAATTTCTTATGATTTTATATATGTGTATATATAATATACATTATAGAGAAACAGTGTAGCTCAGTGGAAAGAGCACGGGCTTGGGGGTCAGAGGTCATGGGTTCGAATCCTGCCTCAGCCACTTGTCAGCTGTGTGACCTTGGGCAAGCCACTTAAATTCTCTGTGCCTCAGTTACCTCATGTAAAATGGGGATTAAGACAGTGAGCCCCACATGGGGCAACCTGATCACCTTGTATTCCCCCAGCACTTAGAACAGTGCTTCACACATAGTAATAATAATAATGGCATTTATTAAGCACTTACTATGTGCAAAGCACTGTTCTAAGTGCTGGGGAGGCTACAAGGTGATCAGGTTGTCCCATGGGGGGCTCACAGTCTTAATCCTCATTTTCCTGATGAGGGAACTGAGGCACAGAGAAGTTAAGTGACTTGCCCAAAGTCACACAGCTGACAATTGGCAGAGCTGGGATTTGAACCCATGACCCATTTGTTAAGTAAACACTTAACATACCATTATTTTATATATATATATATATATATATATAAGCAATTAATAGATATATTGCTTGGGAAGTACAAGTTGGCAACATACAGAGATGGTCCCTACCCACCAACGGGCTCACAGCCTAGAAGGGGGAGACAGACAACAAAACAAAACATGTGGACAGGTGTCAAGTTGTCAGAACAAATAGAATTAAAGCTAAATGCACATCATTAAGCAAATAAATAGAATAGTAAATATGTACAAGTAAAATAGAGTAATAAATCTGTACAAACATATACAGGTGCTGTGGGGAGGGGAAGGAGGTGGGGGGGATGGGGAGGAGAGGAAAAAGGGGGCTCAGTCTGGGAAGGCTCTCAGTAGGGCTTTGAAGGGAGGAAGAGAGCTAGCTTGGCGGATGTGTGGAGGGAGGGCATTCCAGGCCAGAGAGAGGACGTGGGCCGGGGTTCGACAGTGGGACAGGCGAGAACGAGGTACAGTGAGGAGGTTAGCGGCAGAGGAGCAGAGGGTGCGGGCTGGGCTGTAGAAGGAGAGAAGGGAGGTGAGGTAGGCGGGGGCGAGGTGATGGAGAGCCTTGAAGCCAAGAGTGAGGAGTTTTTGCTTGATGCGTAGGTTGACAGGCAGCCACTGGAGATTTTTGAGCAGGGGAGTAACACGCCCAGAGGGTTTCTGCACAAAGATGATCTGGGCAGCAGAGTGAAGTACAGACTGAAGTGGGGAGAGACAGAAGGATGGGAGATCAGAGAGGAGGCTGATGCAGTAATCCAGTCAGGATAAGATGAGAGATTGAACCAGCAAGATAGCAGTTTGGATGGAGAGGAAAGGGCGGACCTTGGTGATGTTGTGGAGGTGAAACCGGCAGGTTTTGGTGACAGATTGGTTGTGAGGGGTGAACGAGAGAGCGGAGTCGAGGATGACACCAAGGTTGCGGGCTTGTGAGGCGGGAAGGATGGTAGTGCCATCTACAGTGACGGGAAAGTCAGGGAGAAGACAGGGTTTGGGAGGGAAGATGAGAAGTTCAGTCTTGGGCATATTAAGTTTTAGATGGCAGACAGACATCCAGATGGAGGTGTCCTGAAGGCAGGTGGAGACACGAGCCTGAAGGGAGGGTGAGAGAGCCGGGGCAGAGATGTAAATTTGGGTGTCATCAGCGTAGAGATGATAGTTGAAGCTGTGGGAGTGAATGAGTTCACCAAGGGACTGAGTGTAGATAGAGAGCAGAAGGGGACCAAGAATTGACCCCTAACCCTACAGTAAGGGGATGGGAGGGGGAGGAGGAGCCCGCAAAGGAGACTGAAAGTGAACGGCTGGAGAGATAAGAGGAGAACCAGGAGAGGAGAAGCAGGTGATCCACAGTGTCAAAGGCAGCTGAGAAGTCGAGGAGGATTAGAATAGAGCAGGAGCCGTTGGATTTGGCAAGAAGGAGGTCATCGGTGACCTTTGTGAGGGCAGTTTCAGTGGAGTGTAGGGGATGGAAGCCAGATTGAAGGGGGTTGAGGAGAGAGTTGGCGTTGAGTAATTCAAGGCAGCGGGTGCAGACGACTCGTTCTAGGAGTTAGTATTTCTCCCAAAAGTTGAGTAGGAGTTAATAATTTGTGTTCTAAAGTTATTTTTTTTTTAATTGGGAATGGGGAGAATTACTAATGCTTTGGGTATACTTTAGAAAAAAACATTACTGACTAGGTGCTGAAAGGAAGTGGAATCCATCAACAAGGGAATTGGACTCCTTTGGGGAGAATAGCCTGCCATTTGCTCTTTTGTCCCCCTCACCTTTTCTCTCTCCCTCCTAGATAATCAGAACAATAGTTGTGTTCAAGAAGAATGGGCCAAAGGAGAAGCTCTTCATGGGCAGGGAACCTTTCTGCTAATTCTGTAGTATTATTTTCTCCCAAGCACTTAGTACAGTGCTCTGCACATAGTTAATACTCAATAAGTAACACTGAAGTAATATTTGTATTTACATGTGGGCTACATAGGTTTGAACTTAATGTATGTTACTTTGGACAAATATGTTGTGGTTCTTTACATGACATATGCATGTATTCTTATCACATGGTTATTTTGTAATTATAGCAAAGGTAAGCTCCTTTTTGTTGGGCTAGAATTAATCATGATTTCTGAACCTGTGATGCTTTATTGCTCATGATTCTATTACCCTCCAGGTGTTGGCAGACTCTAGTAAAAAATTCAATATTGTATTTTTCCGGTTGATTGAAGCTATATACTTGTTCTCGGAAGACTTTGTTGCAAATGTAAAAAGAAACCCTATTCCCTCAGTCAACAGATTTATATTCTTTAAGGTTATAGGACAGGCATCTTATCTCCTTATGTGGTCTTAGGTGGCTGGGGAAACTCCTCTCCCTTAAGAATAGAGTGGACCTCCTGAGGGCTGTAGTATAGAAAATAATTTCAGTGTTTACTTGAGGAATGGAATGATTTTTTTCCTTGTTATATATGTTGTAAATATTGTAAATGAGCAATTGACTGTTGTCTATATTTGCAATGATGGTGTGTTTCAGGTCTCAAATATGATTGGGTTTTGTAGGAACATATTTAGTAATAATAATAATGGTATTAAGCACTTGCTATGTGCCAAACACTGTTCTAAGTGCTGGGGGTAGATACAAGGAAATCAGGTTGTCCCACATGGGGCTCAGTCTTAATCCCCATTTTACAGTTGAGGTACCTGAGGCACTGAAGTTGTGAGTTGCCCAAAGTCACACAGCTGACAAGTGGCGAAGCCGAAATTAGAACCCACAACCTCTGACTCCCAAGCCCCTGCTTTTTCCACTAAGCCACGCTGCTGCTAGCTTGCTCACTTGGCCGCCTCTCCAACCTCCCAGCTGTTCAGGTTTCGAGCCCAGTGATTGCCGCTTCCAAGGGGATGTTGGCCCACTTTCTCCCTTCTCCATCCCTTGCCTTTGTGCACTGTTGAACTTTGGGTCCAATGCTCCCTCCAGGCTGCAAGGAGAAAGCCCTTGAGGTGAAAGGGTGCGGGGGCAGGGGGGGGGGTGTAATGGCATAGGTGCCCCTTCTTGGATGATTCTCTCCCCTACTCACAAGGTGGGAGGGCTGAGGAGTCTCACTCATTTAGCTGGCTGCAACCCTTCTCTGTCTAATTTTTCCCTTGGGATAATCCAAGATGCATGCAATGTGTGTGATTCATTCATTCAATCGTATTTATTGAGCGCTTACTGTGTGCAGAGCACTGTACTAAGCGCTTGGGAAGTACAAGGTGCCAACATATAGAGATGGTCCCTACCCAACAGTGGGCTCACAGTCTAGAAGGGGCTCACAGTCTAGAAGATGTCAGATGTACAGGTTAAAAAAAAAAAGTATGGGTTTTTGGTTTTTTTCCATTTTCGTTCCTGGCAGGATATGGAATTTACTAAGTATAGCCCCCAGATTTTCCTCAGTCATTTTTGAGGAAGGTGTCTAGTTTCAGAAGGTGGTAGAGCAAATCCTCCCTAAAAGATAAATTGTAAAGGGTGGTGGAGATTACTTCCCAGGAAGGATAGCTCTTCCTATTGGAAAGTCACAGGAGCTCTTCCCTTTTTCTCCTTTCCCTGATTTCCTACCTCACCCCAAGCAAGGAGGAAGCATGAAATAATAGAATCTTTTTATTTTTCTTATGGTACTTAAGTGCTTACTATGTGGAAGGCACTATACTAAGTGCTGATGTAGATACAAGCTAATGAGTTTGGGCATGGTCCATGTCCTACATGGGGCTCACGATCTTAATCCCATTTTACAGATGAGGGAACTGAGGCACAGAGAAATTCGTGACTTGGTAGAGACAGGATTAGAACCCAGGTCCTTCTGACCCCTGGACCTGCACTCTATTCACTACACAATGCTGCTTCTCTTGTTCTTGTTCCCTGCCTTAAACTAGTATAATGGTATGCTCAAGCCATACCTCTTACTATAGTTTATTACCTTGTCTGTAGCCAAAAAAAAACTGGCCTGGAAGATGTAGGTATAGTGCTTGCTGTTCAGTGGGACTTACTGCAGAAGAGCAGGCATCTCAGGTCTGCCAGACCCACTTGCTATAAGAGGACAGTCTTCAAGGAGACGGCTGAGTTTTGATTTACTGCGGGCTGTGTGAGAGTAAGGCCTTGCTCTGCATCTACTGAAGCTGGCACCAACACAAGGAATCTGCCTGGGTGACGTTTCATTTTAATAGCTTGGCTGTGGGAGTGCTTACAGCTCCCAATTAAACTGTTTGAGTTACAAAAGACCATGGGTAATCATGTGATTAAAAATAAACTTGGGCTGGCTTATGCCGCTAGTTTCAAATGGTGTGGGGTGAGGAGGAGGATTCAGCCTTCAATCCTATGGTCCTCTGACGACATCACAGATACTTACAACTGCAGGGTCCTCCTGGAGAGCAGCAAAGTGTCCTTTAGACTTCACCGGGTTAAGAGCCTGAGGAACTCCCAGCTGTGCGAGAGGGGCTCGAGGTAAAAGCCAAGCAAATTTCACCAACTTGTTGCAGCAATTATTGAAGGGCAAACGGGGTTGTCTTCATAGTAAATCGGATAAATAATCTTTATATGGAAATGGCGGCAGGCAGGGGTGAATGTTTCAAACAAAAAAATTCTTGCCTGCTTTCCCATTGGGTCACATGTAATGCTGAAGTCATATCTCAGGTTGGGCCTATGCCTTTTCCACTCTCTATTCTTTTCCTTCATATCTCCCTGGAACACAGAGTGGCTCTTCCTGCAGCCTGCTGTGAGCATAGACCCACGGTTCAGGTAACTCACAGACTCCCCTTTCCCCACAAGCTTGAGGTCTTTCTCCTCAGATCTCTTCCTCCCTGGATTATACGTCAGTGGTGGCAGCAGCTGGAGGTCAGGAGGGAGTGAGAGAACAAGTTTCTATCAGGAAAGAGGATCGGGACAAGGGGTGGGGAGCGCAAGTGGTCTCTGGGGGGATGGAGAGGCAGCAACTTAGTGGACCAGCTAGAGAGGTGTTACACAGAGCTCCCCTGCACTCCTGAGAGCACTCCCTCCAGCCACTTTCCCTGGCAATACTAGCTCTCTGGCCATGCAGGCGCCTCTTCCTCATCCACTCTGGGGACTTGAGGCAAGTGAGCATTCCTGGGGGAAGTAGCTAGAGGTAACGATGTTGGGGTTGCAGCAGGGTGGTGCTGGGTGACCCCAGCCTATCCCCAGAGCCATGTGGGATGTGCTACGGGAGCAGATGGTGTAGCAGTGCTTTGGTGTCTGTACTCTGCACACAGTAAGCACTCAATAATTACAATTGAATGAATGAGTTTTTGCAAAAGCAGAGACACTTTGATAAGTAATTTCCACAGGACTGATGGGAACTACCTGGAAAGAGGGCTTGGGAGGCATTTGGACTACTGTGCTGTGAACATTACGGACAAACAGTTTGCCAACTGAGCAGTGAGAATTACTTGCTGCCACTTAACACTGGTAAATCTCTATGAGTGCCTTAGTGGAAAGTATTCACATGGATGAAGGGGATGGTGCTGTTGGTAAAATGCTTTGTCTTATTGGGAAGGGGCTGAATATCCAGCTGGAAGTTAGAAAAGGAAGGAAGAGCAGTGAACAAAGTAACACCTCCCTTCAAGCATTCATTCTTTAAGGGGATAGCGGTTGGCCAGATACTTTCAAAAACGGTTTCTGAAGGTTTCCTCTTCATACCTTCGACTGAACCTGACCACTGAAATTAGAAAACGGCTTTATTTCACCACCAAACTCCAATACATTTCCTCTAAATGATTGCTGAGATCTAGATTACCTACCTGTTTGGACCCAATTTTCAATGAAACATTCTATTATGTGGTTTTATGTTGTATTCATGCTAATGCTTAACTTTAGTGCCATTTTCCAATAGTTTTGTGTTCAGGGATCTAATTCTCTTTTGTTTTATAGTGTTTTATAACTTCTTGTCCAGATAGTTCATCAGGCTCTCTGCCATCTACTATACCACTCATATTATAGCTAAATGAAGTCAGCGTGATGATTTGGATTTAATTGTGGTCCTTTCACCTATAACTTAAATATTTCTCATTTTTACTGCTTTCATTCTTCCCGCTTGTTTTTGTGCTTGGCTCTTTATTCTCTAGGAGTAGTTTCAGAATATCCAGGATCATAGGCTATTCAACTTTTGAAGAAATTGATTAATTGTGAACACCCTCTAGAAACATGTTTCTTACTTTGAATAAAGGTGCTGTTATTCCATTTGGTATAGGCATAATTAACATCTCCAGAAATCAGACTTGGGCTTTGATACAAACCTCCTCAGCTGGGAAAATATTCCTAATTGGCTTCCTCTGCAAGCTGTCCATATCTTTTTTTAGTCACTATCAAGAGCTATCTACCTGTCCAGAAATAGGATCGGTAGGGAAACTATATTTAAGTTTTGGATTACCACCTCTGTTATTTTTTTTTCTCCAATTCTATACAACAGTTCATGCCCCTTCTTTTTACAAGCAAGTCAGATTAAAAAACTAACAAGGAGGCTTAATATATTATTTGACTTTTTAAAATTGATTATATTATCAATTCATATACTGGGAATCCATTTATTTTAAGAGGGCACTAGTAGCCTGTAATCTCAACCAAGTGCCATTTAAGCCAGTCTCTTCATTCATTCAATTGTATTTATTGAGCACTTACTGTGTGTAGAACACTGTACGAAACACTTGGGAAAGTACTATATAACTAAACAGATACATTCCCTGCCCACAATGAGCTTACAGTCTAAAGGGAGAGAAAGACATTAATAAAAATAAATTACCCTATAAGTGCTGTGGGGCTGGGAGGGGGCATGAATAAAGGGAGCTAGTCAGGGCAACGCAGAAAGGAGTGGAAGAAGAGGAAAGGAAGACTTAATCAAGGAAGGCCTCTTGAAGGAGATGTGCCTTCAATAAGGCTTTTAAGGTAGGGAGAGTAATTATTGTCTGTTGGATTTGAGGAGGGTGAGGGTGCAGGGTCTGTGGTATGATAGACAAGATTGAGGAACAATAAGAAGTTTAGCATTAGAGAAGTGAAGTGTGAGGGCTGACCCTCCTTCCCCTGTTGTGTCGTCTGTATTTCATTGATCTCCCAGTACTGCTTCACAATCCCATTTCCTCCATATTTACCTTAACTTTTTTCTATCCCAATTTCAGGACAGAAAGTAAAACAAATGGAAAAAAAATCCCTGAGAAATTGTACAGCATCTGCCATAGACCTTTATACTTGCAGGTTCTGTATAAATCCCATTTTCATTCTGTATTTTAATAGTATTTTCTTAAACAAACAGAATTGCTCATCTTTTCACCCAAACTGTCCTCTCTGACTTTCCCGTCACTGTAGACAGCACCATTGTCCTCCCTGTCTTGCAAGTTCTTGCCATTATCCTCAAATCCTCTCTCTCTTCAACCCACATATTAACTGTCACCAAATCCTGTCAGTTCTATCTTCACAATATCCCTAAACTCCACCCTTTACTCTACATCCAAACTGCTACTACACTGATCCAAGAACTTATAACCCATCTTAACTATTGCATCAGCCTCCCTGTTGACCTCCCTTTTTTTGTCTCCCTCCACTCTGGTTCATACTTCACTCTGTTGCCCTGATCTTTTCTTTTAAAAAAAAGTTCAGTCTAGGTTTCCTCACTCAAGCCTCCGGTAATTTCCTGTCCACCTTCACAATCAATCAATCAATCACATTTATTGAGCGCTTACTGTGTGCAGAGCACTGTACTAAGCGCTTGGGAAGTACAAGTTGGCAACATATAGAGACAGTCCCTACCCAACAGTGGGCTCACAGTCTAGAAGGGGGAGACAGAGAACAAAACCAAACATATTAACAAAATAAAATAAATAGAATAGATATGTACATGTAAAATAAATAGAGTAATAAATATGTACAAACATATACATATATACAGGTGCTGTGGGGAAGGGAAGGCGGTAAGACGGGGGGATGGAGAGGGGGGCGAGGGGGAGAGGAAGGAGGGGACTCAGTCTGGGAAGGCCTCCTGGAGGAGGTGAGCTCTCAGTAGGGCCTTGAAGGGATGAAGAGAGCTAGCTTGGAGGATGGGCAGAGGGAGGGCACTCCAGGCCCGGGGGATGATGTGGGCCGGGGGTCGATGGCGGGACAGGCGAGAACGAGGCACGGTGAGGAGATTAGTGGCAGAGGAGTGGAGGGTGCGGGCTGGGCTGTAGAAGGAGAGAAGGGAGGTGAGGTAGGAGGGGGCGAGGTGATGGAGAGCCTTGAAGCCGAAGGTGAGGAGTTTCTGCCTGAGATTTTTGAGGAGGGGAGTAACATGCCCAGAGTGTTTCTGGACAAAGACAATCCGGGCAGCGGCATGAAGTATGGATTGAAGTGGGAAGAGACGCGAGGGTGGGAGATGAGAGAAGGCTGATGCAGTAGTCCAGACGTGATAGGATGAGAGCTTGAACGAGCAGGCTTGGATGTGAGGGGTGAATGAGAGAGCGGAGTCGAGGATGACACCAAGGTTGCGGGCTTGTGAGACAGGAAGGATGGTAGTGCCGTCAACAGTGATGGGGAAAGTCAGGGAGAGGGCAGGGTTTGGGAGGGAACAGAAGCTCCTTACAATTGTCTTTAAAGTGCTCAGTCATCTTGCCCCTTCTGATTTTACCTTGCTGATTTCCTACTATAACCTAGCTGGCTCATGTTACCGTTACAACATCAACCTACTCAATCTCAACACCGACCCCTTGACACTTCCTCTCTTTGGCTTGGAACACCTTTCCCCTTCATATGTGACAGACCACCATTCTCCCCACCTTCAAAGTCTTATTAAAATCACATCTGCGAGAGGCTTTGCCCTCATTCCCTCTACTGCCTCTTCTTTCTGCATTGCCCTTGAATTTTGATTTGTTTCCTTATAATCACCCTCAGCATTCAAGTATATAGTCATAAATCACTGTAGTGTCTGTCTCTCCCCTCCCCACCCCCCAAGGGAGTGTATGCTCCTTGAGGGCAGGGAACATGTCTACCAACTCTAATGTATTGTACTCTCAAGTGCTTAGTACAGCATTTGTGCTCAATAAGTACAATCAATAAAGGCTTTTCATGCCAGAGAACCTCTTCATCTCCAAATAATCTTATACTGTATTGGCCCCTGACTGAGTGGTTGATTTAAACCATGATACTTTCTCAGTTACCCTGTTCAGTGGCTTGGTGGCTCTGACTTAGGGTTTCCACATGATATTAAGTGCTACGTACTTGCTAAGTGCTTACCAAGTGTTAAATACTTGAGTAGATCCAAGGTAATCAGATCAACCATGAGTAAAGGTTCTGTTTGGTGTAATTTGAGAACAAATTAGGGAAAAACATTGCTATTCTTATTACCGCAGTTCAGGAAAAGTAACCTTGTGTTGTACCCCGTGGCTTTCTGATCCTTTGTTCTTCCTGCATTGTAGAATTAAATTCTTTTAAGGTACTTTCATTGCAGTGATTACTCATCCCAAGACAGGGTTAATGTTTTGTCTTAATTGTTGCAGAAATGTCATTTGCAGTTACATTTTTGTCATCACTATTTCTCTTCTGTTCCTATGGAGATTTGTTACTAAAGAATCTATTTCAGTATGTTAGCATGAATGATTTTTTTTTTAAGCCTTATGATTTTACTTGAAGCTGTCAGCAAGAGTCTAGACTGGAAATGCTTTTTTCTTGCCAATGAAATTTAGGACCTCCCTTATAGAAAAACTAATTGCATGCATTAAATTTTGGTTGTGTCGACATCCTTTATATGGAGCTGACTTTCCCGCACCCTAGAATTTGTCATTATTTGTGGTATAAAGGAATTTTAATGGCCATTTGTTTATCCTAGATAGAAGAATGAGTGTCCTTGCTGAGTGGTGGTTATTTTCACCCTTTAGGGAATTATAGAACTCTTCCAGAATTTCTTGACCCCAGGCACCTTGAGACAACATATGTGTGATATATTTTTTTCAAGTGTGTGTTGCCCCAAGAAAACTCAGAATATTTATAGTCATTTCGTTTAAGTTGATTTAGGAGAAGCGGTTTGGAAAGGTAAATAATTTTGAGGCAAGCCCTAATGTGTATGACATTGCAGAAATTTAATAAGGAAAGAGGCTTGAGACTAAATTATAGCCCAGCAGAGACTGAAATTCCAGGGCATGGTCCAAACTGAGCTAGATAAAAAGGGGCCAGCTTTTCCTCTGGTTGGGCTCTTCCACCCCTTTCCTCCCTTTTTCAGTGGGTACAAGTTCATTTGGGACTTGACCACACTGTAGTCCTTCTCCATTGCTCCTCTTTTTTTAAAAAAAAATTTCCTTCTTGTTTTCATTGTTTCCACCTTCTTTGTGCTCTCTTGGAGGCCAAGGATCAAATCAATCAATGGGATTTATTGACCACATTCTGTATGCAAAACAGTAAGTGTTTGGGATAGTACAGTAGAGTTGGTAGACATGATTTCTGCCCTCAAAGAGCTTACAATCAAATTTTCATATGTGTTTTTTATGTTTTTTCCCAGTAATTAGTACAGTGCTCTGCACACAGTAGGTGCTCCATAAACACTATTGAATAAATATTCAATGGAATCCTTTATCTGCCAGTAAACAAGTTGATTCTGATGTTGCACATTTCATCTGTTTGTTGGCATATAAGGAAAAGCAATTAATGGCCATCAATGCCCGCCTTATTTTGCAGATATGTAAAGCCCATCCTTTGTTGTAATATGTCATTCACTATTTGCTGATCTTGGCACTACTTTTAATTCAAACTTGAGGATTTATAATCCTCTTGAAGTCTCTGCTTTTCAAAGAGACACAGTAAGACATAGCGAAATTACAATCAGGCAATGCAAATAACATTCAGCTTTTTCCATTTGTGTTACCTCAAGGGCCAGAAATCTTTGCCTCTTGTTAGAAGGTAATGAAGGGAAATCAGATTTGATGAATAATGCTCAATGGGGTGCAAAATGAATCTCTCTTCAAATAGTAAGTGACCACCTGCTCTAGATGCTATTGGTGGGGTGATCAAGCTGGGCTTTGGCAAGGATTGGGTCATTCAAGTTTTCTTTCTGGAGCTTTTTTACTCCAATCATTAGATCTTTTGTGTAGCACAGGCCCTCCTTTAGAGAGGGAAAACAATGGGTTTTAAGTCAACCTGGTGTAGAAAATGGGGAATACACTCAAAACCTGTAAGGAGTTTGGTCGCTTTTGTTTTCAGTGTGCAGTCCGTAGGAGGCTTTCAGCTGATTTTTGCATCTAGTTTCCCAAGTGTTTCTTCAATAGTACTGTAAGCTTACCATCTGCTAGAAAATGTGCGTGTTTTGACATGCTTGAAGAATCTACTGCTGTTTCTGTACTTCATTTGGAGCCCAAGTTCCACATCTTTATGGTTTTCTAGGCACATAATGTTTGAGTAAACCGTTCTGGATTTCAGGTAACTCCATGGCCAGCTGAAATTTCTCTTTCCTAAAGTGTGGGTCTGTAGAAGGGGATGTACTTTAATCATTCTGTTCTTTCTCAATATTATAGCAGGAAAAGATGAGGAAAAGATTGGCATTATGTTTCATGTGTGTTTGACCTCTTCTTTTATCAATTAACATTTTCTTCATCCTAGGATTCTTAAGGTCCGTCTTTTTTCAAAAGCTCTCATCTAGGTGCTGTAGACTGTTACAAAAATAGGCCTGATTTTAGTATCTCAGGAGTTTGGGCAAGTATGGATGAGAACTTTAAAAGCAGTGTCCCCTGGAGTGAAGTACAATCGCCATTGAACGCCTGTTAACTGAGAGCAGTGTAGAGCTGTGGAGGTTAGAAAGCAAATTTGTAATGACTGGAGTTCTCAAGTTAGAACTGAGTTTTAAAATTTCTGCTTCAAATTCTCTGGAAACATCTTCTAGGTGTCTATGAACTCAAGCACCATTGTGTAGATGTAGTACACTAGATAGTTCATATTCTCTGGAGACTCCCTAAGGCTAAGAGGCCAAATAGAAGGCCCTGAAATTTTGAAAGCTTAGCAAGTCCTAACATAGTTGCAAGAATCCCACTCAATTGTAATCTCCTTTAGGTCAGGGATCTTGCTTTTTAACTCTGTTGTGCTTAGTACAGTCTTCCGTGCATAGGAAGTTCTCTGGAAATGTTAATCACTAATCATGTAAAGTATACCTGGGTTCTGCACTATGAGGAAGAACTGGAGTTCCTCAGAAGATCTTGGACCTATCCACTTTGCACTAGGGAATACTTGTTACCCACCACATACTACCCTAATAATAACTGTGGTATTTGTTAAGCACTGACTGTGCCAAGTGCTAGGGTAGATAAAAGATAATCAGGTTGGACTCAGTCTCTGCCTCAGATGGGGCTCTCAGTCTAGGGTGGGGATGGGGGGACAACAGGAATTGAATCATCATTTTTACAGATGAAGGAACTGGGCACAGAGAAGTTCACTGACTTGTCCAAGGTCACATGGCAGGCAGGTAGCAGAGTTAGTATTAGAACCAGGTTTCTTGACTCCCAGGCTTCTGCTCTTTCCTTTAGGCCACACTGCTCTTACACAAACAGTGATTCCAGGGAACTCCATTTCTCTCAGCATATCCATTTCCTGCCAAAGTGCATTGTGATCTGCTATTGACAATTCTTGGTTCCTTAATCCTAAAGCTTAAAAAATGGAAGGTTAATGTTTCCTTATCTAAACATCATCTATACATTGAAAAGCTAGCTGTTCAGCCAGGCGGCATCACACTGTACCACAAACAATAGAAAGCACAGCTGTTTGTCTGAAGGCCATGTTTATCTCTTATTAATGTGCACTCATCTCAGGGGAGGGGGAGTAAGGAAAGCAAGGGAAAAATTTCAGTGTTTAATTCCATTAAGAGACTGCACACGGAAATGACAGTGAAGCAGTGTGGCCTGGGGAGGATGAGTCTAGAAATGGACCTTGGGGGTGACAACAGGTTCTGTGCTGGCATCACTGACCTTAAACACTTGCCTGATTGAGAGTTAGTGGAGTAACATCAGGCAAATCAACTCCCCTTTATTCCTCAATGTGTGGATAAGAAGCCATACCCCCCAGGTTTTGGGGGGGGAAAGTGGATAAGAATTAAGCACCCCATAGTTAGATTTGGCAGATCAGGTTCTTTTTGGAATCTAGGGTTGACACTTAATGAAGAAGCGTGGCAGAGTGGCTAGAGCACTTGCCTGGGAGACAGGAGACCTGGGTTCTAATTTGAGCTCTGCCACTTGGCTACTGTATGACCTTGTGAAGTCACATCTCTGTGCCTCCATTTCCTCATCTGGAAAGTGGGGATTATATACCTATTCTACTTCCTGCTTAAAATGGGAGTCCATATGGAGCAGGGATTGTGTCTGATCTGATTATAATACAGTGCTTCGCATAGCGTGAGTGCTGAAGAAGCAGCAAGGTGTAAGTGGATAGAGCACGGGCCTGGGAGTCAGGTCATGGGTTCTAATCCTAGTTCCACCGCTTGTCTGTGATGTGACCTTGGGCAAATCACTTAACTTCTCTGGGTCTCAGTTACCTTATCTGTAAAATGGAGATTAGGACTGTGAGCCCCATGTGGGACAGGTACTATGCCTAACCTTATGTGATTGTATCCACTCCAGTGCTTAGAACATTGCTTGGCACGTAGCATTTAATGAATACCATGATTATCATTATTATTATTAGAAGGCCGTGGGTGCTAATTCCGCTTCCACCACTTGTAAGCTGTGTGACCTTGGGCAAGTCACTTTACTTCTCTGTCCTAAATTACTTCATCTGTAAAATGAGAATTTAGACTGTGAGCCCCATCTGGAAGAGGGACTATGTCTAACCTTACTTGCTTGAATCCATTCCAGTGCTTAGTGCAATGCCTGGCACGTAGTAAGCACTTAGAAATGCCATTATTATTATTATTATTATTATTATTATTATTATTACTAACAAATACCACAATCATCATTACTAAGGTCAGACAATTCCATTTGCCGAATTCACACCAGCCCAGCTGAAATCACTTTCTTCTTGACATGACTGCATTTGAATGTCTGCTTTTGTGACGATGCCTAGTCCTTTCTGGTCCCCGACCTTTGACTTTCTATGCCTTCACCTACATCCTTTTCTAAGCCCATCTGATCTTTAACTGAGAAGCCTGAATGTGTGGGGGTAGGGGGTAGGGATTACTAGAAATTCAGCTCCCAATCACTCAGTGGTTTCAGACCACTGCTGTCGTGTGAATTTATATCTCTCAGGAAAGAGCAGGGAATTGGGAGGGGGCTCTTATTGGGGCTTCTGCACTCCTTCTTCTAACCGCCCCCCATATCTTCACATTTGACTGGCACAGCAGCCCCAGAAGGAGGGGAGTTCCAGATGCAGAAGTGACTGTGGGAGCAGCAAGGTCCCTGGTGGAACCTGGAATTGTTGGAGCCGTTAATTTACACTTTTGAACTGATTTAGAGGGGAGACAGGGAGTGCCAGTCTAAGGAGTCGGGCAAAGGTACAGGAAACCCAAGGGATGGGAACTGGGGAGGGGTTAGAGGCCTTTATGGACCTCAGAGAGGGTAAAGGCAGCCTTACTAACCTGAGCAGGAAAAGCAGTAATATGGATAACCTGGTAAACTTTGGAGTTCCTAGCCCAGCATAATTTACTGCACTGCAGAGTAACTATTTGAACACTTAATCATTTGGAGACCATGCTACACTTTTAAAAGTAGGACTGATTAAGTAAGTGTAATCTGCTGTTTTTAGCCCCATTTATACACTCCTCCACTTAGTCAGATTTCCAGGCTAGATATTGCCTATGAAAGTCCCCTCTTACTCTTGCCAGTAACAAAATGATTTGGATATCCCCATGCACATAGATGAGCCCGTACGCTTGTGTGTAGAGTGGCTTGACTGTATTGCTGGGATGGTTTGAATTGTCTTTGGCTTAGTGTTATTTTTTTCAGGAAATAGAACAAAGGAAACCTTTGAGCTATATTTACTTATTGGCCTGCCTGTCTTGTGTTCCAATATCATGCAAGAGAGGTGTTAAGTAATGGTCTGTTTCTCAGTTATTAGGGTTTGTGCACCAGGGAGGAGATAGTCATAGGTTTACCAGTTCCCATAAAGATTTTAAGTCTCGTATATTCCCTACATGCTCTTCCATTTGAGAAGGACCCAATTTGGCTTGAGGTTTTCTTAGATTTTCTTAAATAATAAGCCATGATGCCTTAACCCTATCTGGGGCATCTTTGGCATGGGTTTATTGGCTCCACATGTATCATGTTATTCTGTGTCTTCAACTCAATGAAGGGTTTTTAGAGTTAGGCTACTTACCAACTATGAGAAGCAGCATGGCGTATTGGAAAGGCCACAGGCCTAGGAGTCAGAGGACTAGATTCTAATCCCAGCTCCACCACTTGTCTGCTCTGTGATCTCGGGCAAGTCCCTTAACTTTTCTGGGTCTCAGTTTCCTCATCTGTAAAATTGGGATTAAGACTTTGAGCCCCAGGTGGGACGGAGACTGTCTCCAATGTGATAGTCTTATTTCTACCCCTGTGCTTAGTACAGTGACTGGCACATAGAAAGTACGTAATAAATACCATGTAAGGAAACAAACAAAATTATCCATGTCCACCTAGGATTTAGCAAGTGAAATCAGGTTAGATTTAAGGAAATTTATTGACTATCAAAATTGGGAAAGGTGGTGGAAACTCCAACCCTGGGGAACTTTGATTAAAAAGTCATCTTACCACCTCCTGGAGATAGGATGGGCCATGTGACCTTTCACCAACCCTTTCATCACTAAACATTCAGCTCCCAGTTAGTAGTTTCAGCTCCATTGCTGTCCTGTGAATATTCAGGTCTCCAACTTGCCCCACCCACATAGTGGCAATAATGGCAAGAGACTGCCTTACTTTCGGTGCTAAAAACTCTGGTAGGTTGTCACATTCTCATGTATTACAGTTACATAGTCACATCACAATCCCAGCTCCACCACAGGTCTGCTGTGACCTTGGGCAAGTCACTTAACTTCTCTGTGCCTGTTACCTCATTTGTAAAATAGGGATTAAGACTGTGAGCTGCAGGTTGGACAGTGGCTGTGTCTAACCTGATTATTTTGAATCTGACCCAGAGTTTAGAACAGTGCTTGGCATGTAGTAGGCGCTTAACAAATACCATAATTAGTATATCATTAGTGGTATTTATCTGGCACTTACTATGTGTAGAGCACTGTACTGAGTGCTTGTGAGACTACAACAGAGTTGGCAGGCAAGTCCACTGCCCATAATGAGCTTACAGTCCAGGTTACAGTCATATTTGTGCTTCTTGAGTTTAATACAGATCACAGCTGATGGACATTGGGAGTTGTACACCCTAACATCTTAGATGCATAGGGACCCAGCCAAAATGTCAAACCTGAAGCCTTACACCATGGAAAATTGTCCTCTCATTAGTTTGGGGTATATCCCACTTCTGGAAAAAAAACATAGGATGTGTAGACATGGAAATTTCAGCATTGAACTTCTACTGACCTTCTTGACTACTACTTAAAGTTTAGTCCTTCCTTGACAAAAAGCAAATCATATGATGCAATTCAAGTGAATGACTAAGGAATAAGTTGATTTTTAGAACACTTAAGGCAAAGGAATAGACAGCTTCCCACAAAGGGTATCAAGGAGTGCAGACAATCTTGCAAGACAGCACAGGAGAATGGTGATGTCTTCTGCTCCCATCCCTTCAAGATATTTATACTAAAAATCAGAATTATCTGGTACTTGCAATCCAAATTTTTTGGATTTTGCTCAATTCTTTCTTTTCTTTCCTCCAACATATTTTTACTGTGGCCATTGTGAAAAGAATGAGCCTCAGTCTCCTGGGTAACATAGAATCCCCCCCGCCCCATGTGCTGCTTAAAATATCCTGCCTCTCTCAAGCTCTGTGAACTGTATTCTGCATGTTCCCTGGCAGCACTCCCTTTCAGCTATGGAGTGTTTGGGTTTTTGGCTCCCTGACAATGGACCCATTTTCAGAGAGACTGGTGTGCAAAAAAGGATTAGGGCAAAGCCTCTTCTTCTGACTCTCCAGAATTTGTATTGGCAACAGCTGCTAGGTTTGCATCCAGTTTTAATTCAAGTAGTCTTTGTCCTTTTGCAACCCTGTAGGCTGCCTTCTGGAGTCAAGAAACCCAGTAAAAGAGTTGTAGTCCTCTTCAGCTGTAACAAAAAGGGCTTATGTATTTAGAAATCTCCAGTTCCTGTTGCCATGAGTAGTTGATGTGAGGATACTCTGCATAATCTTCAGATATCAAAGTACCTGTCCCCTTCTGTGTTAGGCTGAGAGCTAATACAGGTGTCACAGGGGCACGGAAGTGACTGGTCATCTCTCCCCCCCCTCCACCACTTTTCCCCTGCCCCAGCTCGCCATTACCCCCCATGATTCCAGACTGCTGGTCTTGGCCCACTTGAATCTCCAAGGCTGGTTTGGATCTCCACCAAGGGATTAGCCAGTGGACAGAAGACCTCAGGAATCTGCATTAATCCTGTATTTTAATAATAATAATAATAATAATAACGGCATTTATTAAGCTCTTACTATGTGCAAAGCACTGTTCTAAGCGCTGGAGAGGTGGCAAGATGATCAGGTTGTCCCCCGGGGGGCTCACAGTTTTAATCCCCATTTTACAGATGAGGGAACTGAGGCACAGAGAAGTGAAGTGACTTGCCCAAAGTCACACAGCTGACAGTTGGCGGAGCCGGGATTTGAACCCATGACCTCTGACTCCAAAGCCCGTGCTCTTTCCACTGAGCCACGCTGCTTCTCTAGCCACACTGCCTTGTAGGACAGGTTGAGGTGTGATCCGCCCTTTCCTCTCCATCCAAACTGCTACCATGCTGGTTCTATCTCTCATCCTATCCCGACTGGATTACTGCATCAGCCTCCTCTCTGATCTCCCATCCTCCTGTCTCTCCCCACTTCAGTCTTACTTCACGCTGCTGACTGGATCATCTTTGTGCAGAAACGCTCTGGGCATCCTACTCCCCTCCTCAAAAATCTCCAGTGGCTACCAGTCAACCTACTCATCAGGCAAAAACTCTTCACTCTCGGCTTCAAGGCTCTCCATCACCTCGCCCCCTCCTACCTCACCTCCCTTCTTTCCTTCTACAGCTCAGCCCACACCCTCTGCTCCTCTGCCACGAACCTCCTCACTGTGCCTCATTCTCGCCTGTCCTGCCGTCGACCTCCGGCCCACGTCCTCCCCCTGGCCTGGAATGCCCTCCCTCCACACATACACCAAGCTAGCTCTCCTCCTCCCTTCAAAGCCCTACTGAGAGCTCAACTCCTCCAGGAGGCTTCCCAGACTGAGCCCCTCTTTCCTCTCCCCCCCCCATCCCCCCCGCCCTACCTCCTTCCCCTCCCCACAGCACCTGTATATATGTTTGTACATATTTATTACTCTATTTTACTTGTTCATATTTACTATTCTATTTTGTTAATGATGTGCATCTAGATTTACGTCTATTCTGATGACTTGACACCTGTCCACATGTTTTGTTTTGTTGTCTGTCTCACCCCTCTAGACTGTGAGCCCATTGTTGGGTAGGGATATGTTGCCAACTTGTACTTCTCAAGCACTTAGTACAGTACTCTGCACACAGTAAGTGCTCAATAAATACAAATGAATGAATGAATTATTCAGGATGGCCAGGCCATGCTGACCTGTCACTTAGCCTGTCCTAGGTGGGCCCAACACAATTGTCCAGTGCTTTCAAAAATTCCCAAATCATCATGACCCCCACCAGTCCAAACCCCTGGTATCCTCCGTCCAACAGTCTTGGGTAGAAGTGGTAACTTTTCTGCCCAGTGGCACTGAATAAGTCAGTCTTCATTCTGAATGCTCTCTCTGTGTCCTGGTTAGGGAATAAACTTAATACAAACTCTTCAGA
Source organism: Tachyglossus aculeatus (assembly GCF_015852505.1). Taxonomy (NCBI): domain Eukaryota; kingdom Metazoa; phylum Chordata; class Mammalia; order Monotremata; family Tachyglossidae; genus Tachyglossus; species Tachyglossus aculeatus. The sequence goes on along the minus strand of NC_052087.1, from coordinate 18,842,120 downwards.
ACAGTTTGATTCAATATTGTGCCCCGAAGAAATTTCCAAGTTATATTCCCAATCAGTTTTCTGTAGGCTCAGGAGTCCTTTAAGATAAGACAATTAAATGAAATTTTGTTTTATTTCTCTGATGGCTTCCTGAAATAATCTGAAAATGTGAACCGAAACAAAATTATACTTTGTCAACTATACATAAGGACATGGTTCTGTTCAGTGTTTTCCTCAAACTATATCATAGTCATCCATCACTAGATGTTGAAGGGTTTTCAGAGCAGTGTGATATAAACCTATTTTAAGTCTATCATATTGCTAGACTGCTATCATAGATAGCAGTTTGTCAGCTGTAGGAGAGACCAACTAAGGACACATGAAGAAGGGTATATTATCCACCAAAGAATTGTACCTAATAATTTCTGTACCTGTGGTAGCACCAAAACATGTATTCGTCGGGTTTCTTTGTGCCACCCTGTTCATAGAAGAAGGCATCTGTGCCTTATCCTTTTTCCCATCTACCCCAAGCCTTCCCAAACACACCATATTGATGGAAAGGACTTACTTTTCACACCCCTAGTAGTGCAGAGTATTCCACTAGTAAGATCTAAATTCATCTTCACCACTTTAGAAGTGGTCAAAACATTGTTCTGGCCCACTAAGCATTTCTTTCAATTAAAGAAATTACCCAACCCCTGAGAACACTAAAATTATAAATCAGAAAAATCTCTCTGATAGATTATTCTGTTGAATAGATGATTGAACATGAAGACTTTCTTTTTCCATGTTATGGAGCCAAAGAGTTCATTCACTTGTGAAGGACAAAGGCCTCCCTCAGTAAGCACGGAAGCAGCACGACAGTGGATAGAGCTTGAGCCTGGAAGTCAGAAGGTCATGGGTTCTAATCTGAGCTCTGCCACTTGTCTGCTGTGTGATCTTGGGCAAGTCACTTTACTTCTCTGTGCCTCAGTTACCTCATCTGTAAAATGGGGAATGAAAATATGAGTCCCACGTTGGACAGGGACTGTGTCCAACCAGCTTTGCTTGTATCTACCCCAGCATTTAGTACAGTACCTGGCACATAGTAATTGCTTAACATATACCATAATTATTAACAAATACAATTATTATTATAATAGTGTTTAGTTAGCTCGCACTGTGGACAGAGCACTGTATTAAACCCTAGGGAGAGAACAGTAGAAGTAAGACATGGTCCTTGCCCTCAAGAAGCTTACAGTCTACTGGCAATCCATCTTGAATGATCCTAAGCTAAACATCTACCTGGGTGTACCTGTTGGAAGAATAGCCTCAAGGCAGAAAGGGTTGGTAGTCCTGAAAAGAGGAGCCATGAATGCTTTCTTTTTTTCAGTTATAAAACCTTTGCAAAGAAATCGAGAACCAGGAATCCGAAGTTAGCAACTTTGTAACACTATCGATTCTTAGAGATAGCTAGTATCCTGCTATAATGCCTGTATCTGCAAGTCTTCTGATTTTCTGTTTATAGATTAAAATCATCTTTGTCAATCTGTTTCCTGGCTAAAGATGAAAGAAATTGCCTGATTAAAGCAGACAGCAAATCAGAGGCAAATATCCCAGGAAACACCCTTCCTCTCCTGCAAAAAGTAGTTGTTCCTTGAAGGGGAATGGGAACCTCCAGCTGGTGTAGTAGAGGGTTCAACCATGAACAGAATCAGATTGTGCAGGTCAGAAAAAGCCAATTAAGGACTGTGAAGGTGGCTTTCTTGAGATGCTGATTTCACTGGGACTTTTGGAAAAATCAGTACAAAATATGTCTAGTGAATTAACCCTGTAAACAAACAAACCTGGCTTATTATTTGGAGAATGAACTGCTGTGGTGACTTGTACTCATCTCATTTCCTCATTCCAGAAATCCTGAGCTTTTAACCTGCACCCTATAGTGGTGATGATTAATAATAAATCCCTTGTTCTGAATCCAAATCAGGATCCTGGAGCTCCATTACCATTCATAACATCTTCTTGTGACTTGAGTGTTAATTCTTTGAATCATCTCTCTCATTCAACCCAAACCCACACATTCATCCTGTCAGTTTTACCTTCACAGTATTTCTAGAATCCTCCCTTCCCCTCCATGTAAAGTGCTACCATGCTGATCCAAGTACTCATTATCCTCCTTGACAACAGCATCAGCCTCCTTGCCTCCTGTCTCCCTCCAGTCCATACTTCACTCTGCTGCCTGGATCATTTTTTCTGAAAAAACATTGGGTCCATATCTTCCCACTCCTCAAAAATCTCCAAAGGTCACCCATCCACCTCCACATCAAACTCCTTATCCCTGGCTTTAAGGCACTCAATTAGCTTTCTGCCTCCTATCTAGCCTTGCTTACCTCCTATTACAACTCACTCTGCTCCTCTAATGCTATCTTAATCTCTGTACCTTGATCTTATATCTCTTGCCATTGACCCCTTGCCCACATCCTCCCTTGAGCTGGAACTCACTCCTTCTTCACATCTGGCAGTTTGCCAATCTCACCACCTTCAAAACCTTCCTAAAATCACATCTCCTCCAAGAAGCCTTTTCTGACTAAGCCCTGAATTCCCCCTTCCTGCCCTCCCCACTTTGATAACTATGAACTTGATTGTGTGTATACTGTGTGTGTGTGTGTGTACACATTAGGTAGGTAATTTAAGGTTAATGACCTACACCTAGTCCTTGATGCAGGTGAGACTTGCCTAAGGTATGTTTGATTGGATTCTGGCCATCCATAGGAACCCTTACCTGATATCCTCCACACAGTTGATGGTATTGATTTATGACATGCCAATGAGCTGCTTCCTCTGGTTCTTGTAGGCAGGATCTGATTGATTGGAAGGCCTGTCAGTCTTCTAAGACTGAAATCATAGCAGAACAAAGAGACTGAGAGACCAATTGATTCTGAAAAATTAAAATCAGTATCTTTCCCTATGAACCCTCACTACACTGAATCCTGACTCTTCTGTAGGTGGTTGGGGGAGGGGTTGTGCCTGCTGGCTCCTTGAGAGGGGGAAGAGATTAAGCCCATCAACCCAGACAGTGAGGAGACAGAGGAAAAACTAAGGCAACTCTGTCCAAGCTCCACCTGAGACATTCCCCTTTGTAACTTTCGATTCACATGCCATCATGCCACCCAGGGGACAGAGACGAGGTGAAGGGGGAGCCCTAGATTGTTATGCCACCATTCATGACAGAGGAGGTGCCCCAGGGATGTTGAGACAGTGAAAGGGGACAGAGAGGTGGCTGCGTGAGGGTTAGGAGCCAGGCTTACTGGAATGTTCCACCTCCCTCTTTTTTGGCTCTGTTCCCTAGTCACTAAACCAATAACTAACATAGCTTAAACCATTTAAGCAGTGGATGAGGTGGCGAGATACTCTAACCATTTATATAGTCATCTTGAAGGACTTCACCAGTTAAGCGGGTCATAAATTCAAAATAAACTGTCGTGGATTTGTACACGGGACATTAAATTTATTTTATAGTGGAGTTTTATCTACATTCTTTATGATAGGCTTTATAGGTGGTTGAAAGAATTCCTAATGATTTATTTAATTGGGGCATGATGCATCTGGCTGAAACATCCTTTTTTCAAAGATTATTATCCCTATTTAACAGATGAGCATTTATTTAACAGAAGCAGCATGGCTTAGTGGAAAGAGCCTGGGCTTGGAAGTCAGAGGTCATGGGTTCTAATCCTGGGTCCACCACTTATCAGCTGTGTAATCTTGGGCAAAGCACTTAACTTCTCTGTGCCTCAGTTACCGCATCTGTAAAATGGGGATTAAGACTGTGAGCCCCACGTGGGACAACTTGATTACCTTGTATCTACCCCAGTGCTTAGAACAGTGCTGGGCACATAGTAAGTGCTTAACAAATGCCATCATTTATTATTAAGAAACTGGTGGTGTTAAGGAAGTTAAACATCTTCTATAAGGTTATGTAACAGGATGGTGGTAGAACTTGGTGCAGAACTCTAGTCTGCCGACTATACCTGAGTCTGGGTCATGAGACTGACTCCCAGTCTCATGAAATTTCCAAACTGCCTACCATTTATAAGTGTACTCCAAATCAATTTGGGGCTAAAACATGGGCTAATCATAAGAAAATAAAAATACTAGATAAATTATAACTTGAAAATGAAGATCCATATTAAAGAACTTGTTCTGATGTTTGGAAGAAACCATGTCAGTGTCTATTTTAATATTGTTGATTCTTCTTGAGAAAAATAATCATGCATGAGCAGTGGTGTGATTATTTTTTTTTTTCCCTCAGTAAAAATATCTTAACAGTTGTGGGGATTTTTTCTTGGTCTTTATCTTTTTTTTAAATAAAACTGATTTGATTGTATAATTTTCCCCAGAGAACTTTGATTGTAATAGGATCTATATAGATATATACATTATACATACATATGAATATAATATATCAAGAGTGGGATTTATTTTATTTTTGCCTGGAGAAAAGAATATTCTTCAGTAAGTACTGCTGACAGTCAGTTGATTTATAATTCCTGTTTTAAGCTGTAAGGGTAATGAGATTTGACCATGTTCTCCACAGGTATTTCTGAAGTGTTTTGTTTTGTTAGCGTACATTTTTTTTTTTCCCATTTAATCCTAAAGATCACCTTAGGGCTTGTGAATAGTTACTAAGAAAGTCTTTTTTTCCTTCCACTCCCTGTTCTTGAAATGGATGTCAGAACGAGTTTTGTCAGGTTGCTTCATTCAGGTTGTAGCTACATTATTCTTAATGTCAATTCAGTTCACCAGAATCAAAGCTCCATAACTGTTCCTGATCCAGACTTCAGAAAAAGAATATTTTTTCTTAGGCTTAATGCATATCTATAAAATTATTTTTCTCCACAGCTTTGCTGAGGCTATAACACAATATTATTCTTAATAGTCCTATGAAGTGCTAAATTTGATTTATAAATACTTAATGATTAGAGAAGCATCGTGGCTCAGTGGAAAGAGCACGGGCTTTGGAGTCAGAGGTCATGGGTCCAAGTCCCAGCTCCACCAACTGTCAGCTGTGTGACTTTGGGCAAGTCACTTAGCTTCCCTGTGCCTGTTACCTCATCTGTAAAATGGGGGTTAAACTGTGAGTCCCCTGTGAGACAACCTGATCACCTTGTAACCTCTCCAGCACTTAGAACAGTGCTTTGCACATAGTAAGTGCTTAACAAATACTGTCATTATTATTATTATTATTATAGTTGTAGTAGTATTCATTGAGCGCCCACTTGGTTCAGTGTGCTGTGGTGTGTGCTGATTCCTGAGAAGTACAGGGTAAAGAAGTGACACATTCCTTGTCCACAAGGAGTTTACACTTCAACTGGGGAGTCAAGCATATGAATATTTACAACTAAAGTAGTCAAAATAAATTAATGCACATATATATGTGAGAGCTGAGGGGGGTATACATAAATTATTATATACTAGAGTTGGCTGAAGAGCTGATATATCATTCAGGGTCCTGGGACATTAGTCAGGGAAGGCTTGATGAGGTGGTGAAATTTGAAGAGAGCTGTGAATGTGGGGAGAGTTGTGGTCTATCTGATGGTGGGGGAGGGTTGCCCGAAATGAGGGTGAGTAAAGGATGATGATAATAATAATAATGATGGTATTTAAGTGCTTACTAGGTGCCAAGCATTGTTCTAAGCACTGGGGTAGATACAAGGTAATCAGGTTGTCCCACGTGGGGCTCGCAGTCTTAATCCCCATTTTACAGGTGAGGTAACTGACGCACAGAAAAGCTGTGACTTGCCCAAAGTCACAGTGCTGACAAGTGGCAGAGCCAGGATTAGAACCCATGACCTCTGACTTCCAAGCCTGTGCTCTTTCCACTAAGCCATGCTGCTTCTCGGTAGGAGCAACCTCGGTATCCGAGGAGAGCTGGTCAGTGAGTGATTCGATAAGTGAGTATTTTAGTGCTATTGCCACTGGCAAGACTAGAATGCATAGAGAACTGCTATCTGGTATCCATGGAAAAAAAATCTTCTCACTATTAATTTTATGAATTCTAATATGTTGAAAAATGACTCACTTTAAAAATGACACAGAACCGGCTGTAAAGTATCTGAGTTTTCTTGGGTTTGGGTGTTAATATCAATTATGAACATTGTAGAGAAACATTCACTCACTATAACACTGCATTGTGGAGGCAGTGTGGCTTAGTGGAAAAAGCACAGAACTGGAAATCAGGAAATTCAAATCTGGAGATTAATCTGGAGAAGCAGCATGGTTTAGTGGATGGAGCATGGGCCTGGAGTCAGAAGGTGATGGGTTCGAATCCCAGCTCCATCACTTGTCTGCTGTGTGACCTTGGGCAAACCACTTCATTTCTCTGAGCCTTAGTTACCTCAACTGTAAAATGTGGATTGAGACTGAGCCTCATGTGGGACAGGGACTATGCCCAAGCCGATTTGCTTGTATCCACCCCAGTGCTTAGTACAGTGCCTGGCACATAGGAACCACTTAATATAATTATTAACAAATACTACAATTATTATTAGTCTCAGCTCTATCTTTGACCAGATGAATGACTTTGGAAAACCTCTCTGGGCCTCAGTTTCCTCAGCTGTCGGGGGTAATAATATCTGCTCTCCCTCTCTTAGATTGTGAGTCCCATGTGAGACAAGTACTCTACCCAATCTGATTACCTTATATCTAGTACAGCTCTTAGCACTGTGTTGCATAGAGTAAGCACTTAATAATTACTGTAATTATCATTATTATTCACTTGAGGAATTCACTTTAATCTGGCTGCAAATGTGAATCCCTGTTGTAGGCTAATGACTCTGTTAAGGTGGTTTGTTTATCTTTTCAGATTGGAAGAACTAGATACAAAATTTCAACTTGGTTTTCACATCACTAATTTTGTGTGGGGATGGGGTGAGTTAGTATCTGTTGAGACTGGATAATTTGCAGGGGTAGTTCAAGCCTGTGATAAGGTTTCTGCTGGTGACAGGAGGATAGTGGGATTGAGGCCTCTCTCTAATTATCATAAAACATACTGAATTCCTTTAGGAATTTACTATCTGGTTGGAGGCTGTTTTTTATGACACAAGTGGTTGTATGAATGTACAAGTTTTCCAGGGTTAAGGGATTCTATTCCTGACTGTGGGTAGTTAGATTTTTAAGCAATTTCTGTAGCTGATTTTTTTTTTCCTTTTGTAACTTGAGCATTATCATATAACCGTCTATTTAGGATATACCTATTTTCAATCAAATATTCTTGAATTTCACCTGATGTAATGGAAGCCAAGCAATGAGGGTGTGGGATTGCCCAAATTTCATCACTGAGGGAAATTCAAGGAGGTGAGTGGAGAGCTCATCCTAAACCCTGTTAGATTTATATTCTAGTTGCAAGAATAACCAGCTAGAGAAACAGTTTATTTTGTCTATCTGATCATTATCTACATCATGCCGATTGTTTTGTGCTCCTGTCAGTGTCAGTTACAACTAACTTACCTGTGTAATGAAAACAAACCATTGATTCAACATAAGTTTGTGGTTACATTCAGTTCCCTAAGTAATGCTAATGGACTACTAACACGGTAACTGAGAAGACTCCTGCTATTCTTGGGCTCAAAGTCGCAAACACACAAGGGAGCAAGCCAGCTTAAAATGAGAAATTGTATTATCCACAGCTCTGGAAAACCATGATTACTCAAAACTGTGTACCCAAGTAGCCAAATGGTAAACAGGAAGTTAAGTAATGCTTCTCAGAACGGCAGTTTGAAAAGCTGTGAGAGTTAAGGGAAACTTGCATATATGTATTATATTGTACCTGCATGACAGTATTCTGACCATAGTTAATAAATAGGCTCAGTTAAGCAATGGTATTTGAGCCCTCTGTGCAGAGCACTGTACTAAGTGCTTGGGATCACTTGTAATTCTGTCTACAACAGAGTTGGTAGACTCGTTCCCTGCCCACAAGCTTAAAGTCTAGGCAGGGAGATGGACATTAACACAAATGAGCCCCCTCCTTCCTCTCCTCCTCCCTGTCCCCCCGCCCTACCTCCTTCCCCTCCCCACAGCACCTGTATATATGTTTGTACAGATTTATTACTCTATTTATTTTACTTGTACATATTTACTATTCTATTTATTTTGTTAATTTGTTTTGTTATCTGTCTCCCCCTTCTAGACTGTGAGCCCGTTGTTGGGTAGGGACCGTCTCTATATGTTGCCAACTTGTACTTCCCAAGAGCTTAGTACAGTGCTCTGCACACAGTAAGCGCTTAATAAATATGACTGACTGGCTGAATGAATGAATATAGATATGTACATGGCTACCTTGAGACTGAGGGTGGGGTAAATACCAAGTGCCCGAAGGACACAAATCCAAGTACATAGACAATGCAAGTACTGTAAGGTGACAAGATGGCCTCTATCACAACCATCTGGGGAGGCAAGACTCGGAGTTGAACTGGCATTGTCCACGGAAAACAAATAACTGAGGAAACCTTTTGGATTCCAGAATGGGAATCAAGCAAGCAATGATACTGAGCACTGGACTAAATACTTGAGAGAGTACAGAAGAGCTGGTAGATATTATCCCTCAAGGAACTTAAAGGCCCAGGCAATACCTTCTAATTCCTAGAGGGAGCCAGATGTGGTGGTATGAGCTGAAGCCATTACGTGTATGTGTCTTTCTAGCTGTTCTCGGGATCAAAGGAGGTACCAGTGAGAGTGAAATTGACATGTGGGTGCAAGTGTGACTGAAAAACTCAGTATGCAATCCACAGCCCTGACCGTTATGCTCAAAGATGCTGTCTTGCTTGGTTTATCCGGTACTCGGTGCCGTTTGCTTTTGCCTCCTTGTCATGATCTTTATGAAGCTTCACCTTTCTGCTAATTTATTTTTAGTTGAAGAGCAGATCAAAGATTTTTGGATTGTGAAAGGAGAAGCAATTAGGAAATGCATACTTGGAGCTGATTTTATTCTCCTTGACACTGTTTCTGCCATTTGGCAGCAGATGGAAAATAATTACAAAGCAAGAGATGTTATACTGTTAAGATAGGGCTCCTCTTAGTCAATCAGTGGTATCTGTTGAGCACTTTCTGTGTGCTGAGCAATGTACAAAGTGCTTGAGAGTGTTCAATAATGCTGGGAGATAGGATACCTAACATTAAGGAGCTTACTGTCTGGTCAGGGAGACAGGTACTATGATAAATTACAGATAAATTAATTGTGGTATTTGTTAAGCACTTACTATGTGTCAAGCACTGTTCTAAGTCCTGGGGTAGATACAAAATAATTAGGTTGGAAAGAGTCCCTGTCCCAATTTGGGCTCACAGTCTTAATCCCCATTTTACAGATGAGGGAATTGAGGTACAGAGAAATAATAATTATGTTATTTAAGTGCTTACTATGTGCCAAGCACTGTTCTAGGTACTGAGGTAATTATAAGGTAATCAGGTTGTCCCTCCTGGGGCTCACAGTCTCAATCCCCATTTTACAGATGAGGTAACTGAAGCACAGAGAAGAGAAGTGACTTGCCCAAGGTCATACAGCAGAAAAGTGGAGGAGCCAGAATTAGAACCCAGGTCCTTCTGACTCCCAGGATCATGGTCTTTTCACCAGGCCATGCTGCAGCAACAGTATAAGAATGCATACAGAAGTGTTGTGGTGGTGGGGTGAGTACCTAAGTGTTTAGGGATTGGGACTAAGTGCATCACAAGCCCTTGGAACTGTGCTCTGCACACAGTAAGTGCTCAGTAAATACCAGTAATTGATTGGATGAGGTAGTAGGGAAGGAAAAAAGGTGCGGGGTGAGGGTTGAGGGGAAAAGGGAGAGATTAGAGTTTAGACAGGGAAGGCTTCCTGAAGGAGCTATGATTTTAGTAGGGTTTTGAAGAATGGGAGAGTGCTGGTCTGTCAGATTATGAGATAAGATG